>NC_134520.1:17396008-17760174 GCF_027942865.1 Odontesthes bonariensis | reverse complement strand
GATTCCCTCAGCCACTTCCCTCCCGGAGGTGGTGGTGCTGGCCACCACCCGTTTTACGGGCATCTGCCTTCTTTCTGTTGGCTCAGTAGAAGTCTGTGTTAGTTTAAATAGGCTTAATTATTTAACAGAACATGATATAAATGATGACTCTAAATTGTCCTTAGGAGTGAGTGTGAGTGTGCATGGTTGTTTGTCTTGTTTGTCTCTATGTGGCCCTGTGATGGACTGGCGGCCTGTCCAGGGTGTACCCCGCCTCTTGCCCATTGACCGCTGGGATAGGCTCCAGCCGCCCCGCGACCCGACTGACGGATTCAGCGGTATAGATAATGGATGGATGGATGATATAGATGAGAAGACATAGTTTATGTGTGTGAAAACAGCATTATGTTGGGAATAAAATAACTGCACAGTCAAATAGCCACTTAATATTTATTTTACAGTGTAAAACATGATGAAAATGAGGTACCTCCATGCCGAGGTCTCACCTGTTTGAACAATGTTTTTATATTTCATCTTAAACTGGTGCGAAGTGCGCTTCTCCCCCGCGGGATTGCACCTAAATTAAATAAATGAATGGGCTACCATTCAAGCAGTTTCCCTGTGATATTATTGGGATTGCAAAGGACTACATTTAAACTTACACTTTTGCTGCTGCAACGGTGCACTTATTTCTGAAAACGTATTGAAACTCGCCCTATGAGCGCATTAAGATTTCCAATTCGAGGTTGGTGAAAAACGTAGCCCCTCCTCTTCCCCGTTGCCAAGGTGACTCGTCGAATCGGGGCTCCATTGATGCTGGCTTTTTAAAGTTGTGGTGCACGCGCTAAACTCAAGGTGAACCTACTCAGACTTGATTAACCTCACTCAAATCAGCGTTTCTGGAACCGAAAACTCAGAGTTTTCTATCTCGTTGATGAGACTCATGGTTGTGTTGTAAATAGGATGTATTTTTTTCCTAACCCTGATGTTTTTTAACCCAAATTAAGCAGTTTTCTAACCCTAACCAATCTAAATTATTGCCTAAAATCCAACTAGGAAGTGCATGTTTCATGTAACATGTTCTGTTTATCACCAAGTCAACGGGCAAAATGGCAATCATGAGGATGACGTGGCCTTTTGAAAAGAATTTGAAAAAACAATTGCTTTCTAACACTAACAAAATAGTTTTGATTTTATTCTGTAACCAAGTAATTTTTATGCATAAACCCAACAAGGAAGTGACAAAAGTGCTTGAAAAAACTGTTTTTCTTACTTTAAACTTATTTATGTAGTTTTTGTATCAATTAGTAGTTTTACTGTCGATGTAAATAATAATAAAACTATCAATAGTTTTACTATTACTGTATACAGCTGTACACAACTTTTTGTTGACAGCTCACTCCTTACATTTCTATATTTATACCATCTCATGTAAAAAAAAAATGTGTAAATGAATTTCACACTACTCGATCGTCTTCCTTTCAAAATACAGCAGAACATTTAACAACAAACTTTAATATTTGACACAATGATACTATTGGCTGGTTGAAAAGAGGATTAACCAATTCACTGTCAACCAGTTTTCATCTAAACTGATGCTCACTAGCTAGGCTACTGTCTACAGTGGCTACATTAGCTATTTTGCTAGCATAACAGGCTAATACTGAATTGTCACATAGTTAGATTTATGACACAAACTGCAAAGCTAATGCTATTCCCATTGGCTTCACTTGCTCTTCGTGCTATTTACTTCTTTATCAGCAGCCCTTTAACATATTTGTGGATGTGAACATCTTAGCTTTGCTTAGCTGCTAGCATGGTGGTAGACTCATGATACACTATCGCTATTTGATTTTTGTAATAACATCATGTAGCTTTTTAATACATTTCTGGACCACTGGACTGTGTTGATCATGATGATTGCAAAAAGAAGTGCAGCATTTCCACCCACAATGTGGGTTGAGTGCTCCTCTCTCTCTTGTAGACGTGCGTACACAAAGTTAAGATGTTGCTGAAGAACAGCTGGCTTCATGAGCAGTTACTATTCTATGAACATGACAACATCTTCCTCGAAAAGCAGTGACAGCATTTGTTTTTCATCTCCTGCTGCTGCAGGTCAGATACGGTCGCTCTCATCGTTGCAGGGAAAGACTTTTCCTCGGTGGAGAGCTGAAGAAACGAGTGAATCCAATGCCAGAGCTCCACAGCAGAGTTTTACAGGCTCCAAGAGAGGATAAACAGTAACTCTTTCACCAAGTTTGTTGACAACAAAATTCCTTCAAATTTATATATTTCCAAGACTTATTTTCGAAGCTTATTTCTAGGAATGGCAGATGATATGGTGTTGCACACATCAGATCCAGTGAATACATGGAGAGAGTAAACATTGTTGTATTCTCCAGGCAAATCATTTACAGAGAAATACATTTCCAGCGTTTTTTTCTTTTTTTTTTGAACATTCAAACCTTTGTAGACTTTTGGCTTTCTTGAACTCATACAGAGCCAGATTGTACATTACAGTTAATGACAGTTCAGATCAAAACAAGTTTTAAAAGTGATCTTTGTGGCTTCAACTTGTTAACCAACACAAAGTCATGAGGTAAGGTTTCCACAACAATCCCAATGAAAGCAACATTTTCTATCCATTGCTCTTTACTTTACTGTTTTGCAAGAGGACACCATGTTCCTCAAGTAGTTTTGAAGCAGTACTGAAGCAGTACTCAATGGTAAGTTCAAATGGATCATTGCACCAAGGGTTTTTTCATCTCAAATTTAAATATTAATTCTGGAAAATCAAGTGAAACATAAAATAAAGTCCTGAAAGAAAGTGACTTTGCTGTTGACTAAAGGGAAATAATTGAATTATCTTGTGAAAGCTTTATGAATCATGCAATCTTTATTTGTACAGAACATAAAAAGCAGTTATGTCTACAAGAAACATTTCAGAGAGGAGGATGATATATATTATCAGATCCCTTGAAGCTTTTTAGAAAGACGAGTTAAAAGAGGTAATCAGGCGCTTTTGTTCAGTATCCAAAAAATCATGTGAGAAAAATTAACAATTTTGCCTGTATGACTCAATCACCAGAGGATCAGATCAGCTCTGAAAATCAGCAGTCAGCTGTAGGTGAATGTGTCCTTTGAGGTTTCAAACTATAAAGCCATTCCAAAATAAACAGGATTGCAAGATGAGATATCCATCAGTGAATTTACTTCATCCAGATCCCAAATGTTGCTTTCCAGCTTTTCCACAGGCAATTTGAACAGGAACTAATCTACACACTCAAGGAAGACAGACATGGCAGAGACACAACATGTTATCTTTCTCAGTCGTACTATGGATTGGTTCAGCATTATTTAATGTGTTTTGAACAGGAGGCAGTTACAGTCCTGTAGAAGTGACACATTATTGAACTACCAACGCAGATACATGCCTCAAGGGAAGACACCGGAGCATAACCGTGCTACATCAATAACAACATACTTAAAGTGTCAGACTGTGGAGCATTTGTGTCACTGCTCATCCAGAGCTCCATCTGTTTTTAATGAGAGCCAAAGATTTAGTCAAATAGGAGATATCTGTTGTCATTTACATCATTCGTTAACTTGATACACATCAATAGCAGATGTAGATCAGAAAAATATGGTTCAGATATTCGACTGAGTACGTTAGACTTAGTTCTAAATCAGCTCAGGCTTTGAACAGCACCTAAGATCATGCTATTGTTAACACGCTTACATACTTTGTTGGTATGATTTATACTTCTAGGTATAGATATTTTAGTATCATCGAAATTAAGAAGGCTACATTAATCTCATAACCGCTCATCAATATGAAATATGACCATAGTCACAGGAATTCATCCTCCATGGATGAATGCGTGTAAAAATATCACCTCTTAGATTTAAAATAGGATATAAAGAAGTGAATGTGAGCATGAAATATGCAGAACGCATGAAGGCAAGAGAGATGCAAAAGGCATTTAAGCAACCTGAAGATTCACACTGTTCTTTGTTCTCTGTTTCGGAAACATTGTGTTTTAATGAAGTTGTGTTTGCTTGCAGCAAATGCTCCACATGGTGCGTGTTACTCTGTGTGCTAGAGCCAAGCTGTGCAATATGGGATTGGTTGTGTATTTTTTTTATTGAAACGCTCCAACCACAAGCATAGCTCAACACCCATTTCTAACTTCATAAACTAACTTCATAAAGTGGCTGTGGTCTGATCATTTCTTTCTGTCATGTTCAATAAATTCCTTCAATTCAACCATGAAATTGGCAAAAGGCTGTGCCTGGAGTGAAGAAATGAATCTCCTAAACTAAATTAGGAGCAATACAATTGGTTGACTAGGTAATTGCATGAAAAAAACAGGTGGGCAGGTGTTTTTGTTTAGTTTTGCTCAAAAGGCTAAAATTGCACACTTTTTACTAGTACTGGCAATAATTTGGAACTAAAGAACTATTAATATTTCGTGGGAATCAAATCAGTAAAAGAAAGAAATGCTCAACTGACTGAAGTTTCTTCAGTTTTTTTGACAGTATCCATTAGCATTTCACCTTGGTGTTATTTATATTCATATGATTGCTGTAAAACATTCAGAAACAAGTTAGTTGGAAATCACACATTTATGTGGATACCTTGGAGAGAAATCTGCTATTGGTTTGGCTCAAAATAAAAACCAAAGGCAAAAGAGTTAAACGTCAAAGGGCTTATTGGTTGTGTTTATCGTTCGTGACATGATCAGAAGTGCCTCTAACCACAACACAGGGCCACAGTCCTGTTGATTTCTGTATTTAGTTATTATCTAAAAGCAACAGTAAGGGATATCTTGACATGGGGTATAACTCTTTATTAAACCATTCCTAGGCTCTTTCTTTCAACATTGCACTGCATTTCACTTCATAAAAGTCAATGCACTTGACAGCTGGCATGAAGTTCCATCTGACTGATACTTCCAAAGCCTTGTCCAAGAAAAACACAAAAGGCTTCCATCAGAAATACAATGACAATGGAAGCCTGCCAAAATATATTACAGCTTCATATACAAATATATAAATGTACAATCAATAAATATGGTTATTGAGCTGTATTATAGATGTGATTTTATCCAGTCCATTACAAATTTCAAAGGCTTGTGTGCTGTTTTTAATTCTTTAATGTTTCAAAATAAGGATATGTTGTAGGCTGAGCTTAGTCAATGAGGTAAATCGCCTCAGGTGAGACATTGTTGACAATTCATGAAACCTTTAAGGAGGGCTGCCATTTCTGTGTCATTAAAAGAGTGGCTGTCCTTCAAAAAGACCAACACTAAAGAATGCAAATCCCTGTCGGAGTGCAAACTTAAAAAACTTTGACATGAAAATGGCTGCAAGGGACAGAGACTCTTAAAGTGACCAGTGACACAAAAACCAATGCAGTCAATGAACAAGCAAGGCTTCAAGAGATCAGGTATTAACACTTAACTTATATTCGGAAAAGAAAAAAAAACAACACGGTTACAGGTTAAGGTATTTACAAAGAATGCTGTGATTCTCCGTTCAGTAGATTGTAAAGGTTTCTTTGGTCCCTGTCGATTGTTGGCAATTAGTGGTTAAATAAAGACAAACATTGGACACAAAATGATCATTTAAAAACAAACACTCAAAGATGTGCCTTATCTATGCCTATCACTATGAATCATGTATACACAGCAAATAATCCAAGTTCACGTAGGCACAGGAAACGCATCATTCAGAGGCTCAAAATATATATCAACGTCGGTATAAACAGTACATATGGGATATAAAAGCATAAACAATGATTACAAAGCAGCAGAGGCTACTGAAAGTGTAGATTTGTGAAAGTAAAAACTGTGAGGACATCATCAAACAGAAACCAGTTATAGTTTTAGCAGCAGAATTTGCAGGGAGACGTGAAAAGTCATGAGTGGACTGATTTATAGCACTGTGGATGAGGTTACGTTGGTTGCACAGAGAGTTCAGGGAAAATGCAGAAAGAATGAAAAAAAATAAAATCAGGATTCATCGGGTGTCCAGTTATTTGCAAAAACTTCCCTGGTGTTACTGTGTGCCATCCATCTTTGGCTAGGTGTGCCGGGATGGATGACATGCACGGTGGAGGGCATCAAGCGCAACTTCAAGCGTCGTTCTGACCAAAGAGACTGCCCTGCATTTTACGTCTGTGCATCCTAGAGAGACGAAACGACAGTGAGCATGAGAGATAATGCTTCTGCTAATTCTAAACAACAATAAAAGGACGGTCACCGTAGGGTTTTACTGTCGTCATTAAGCAAACAACTGTGCAGATTTTTGAATGAAGAATGAAGGATTTGAAATTTGACGTATGTGTTTGCATGAGTGACGGTAACTCGAACCTTCTTTCTTTACGGCTGATGTTGTCCTCTTTTGACTTCACAAAGACAGAATCTTCCCCTCCCCTGACAAGGTAAGCAAACTCTCCGTCCTTAGCTTTGAAGATCACCCTGAAATCACGCACACACAAAAAATAGAACATTTTCATCAGACGTTTAAAATCACAAGACATACATACACGTTACCAGGTCTAATCTGTGCTTCTGTATTGGGGGGGTGAGAACTCACTTGGACTGAGTCTCCCCAGACTTGATGCGAAGCTTTCGGATGTGAAACTTGCTGTTGCCCCACCAGTTGGACCAGCTGAGGATCGCATCCTTCTCCCACCGCAGTTTCACAATCATCAGTTCGCCTATGTCCACGTCGGTGGTGATAAGGAAGGACAAGGTGGAGTTCCCGTTCAAGACTGGTCTGAAGGGTTAAAGGAAAAGAGGTTTTCGGAGTTAGTCAGCTCAGACCAGGCTGTACTTTGTGTGTTTGTTCACAGAGATGTGATGTATGCATCTAGCCTTAATAGTCCTTATTTAAAATCAAGATAGTTGGAAACATGCTGACACTGTCTGTGTGATTGTGGTTTAAACGTGATAAGCCATTTTGTGCACGTACAAGACAAAGGAAATGTCCTCCTTCTCAGCGTGGGTTCCGTACAGGGAAACCTTCATGGGCTGCTCTGTGAAGCTAAGCTGCTCGTTGCTGAAGAAGTGTGCCTTCACTTGGTAGTGGAAAACTGTAGGATGGGACAAAACACGCAGTTTTATATTCACTCTTCCCAACAACTTTCACACCGCTGCTTAAAGTTTACTTAACATAGACAAGCCTTGTCACAGTGCTGCATTTAAATACAGATTTGTACGAGATCCTGGTTGGCTTCATTCATACTGTATATCTGCTAAAACATCGGAAGCTTTCGCTGCAGCTGTGCATCTCAAGCATATGAATGTCTAACAATAATGCAGTTGCCTAGTGCTGAATGGTAATTCTTAAAAAAAGAAAAATGTTTCCATTGCCTCTCTGGTGTATTACATGTGGCAGTGTCACATTACTTAAGCACACCCACTCCCACCAAAATACCCATGACCTCCTCTGCTTGTGACCCCCTGAATACACACTACTCTTCGTACATGTGTGCTTGCATTAAGTGTTCACAAACTGTGAGTAGTCTGTTAGTATCTCCACTAACGCCATTGATATTACTACCAGTTCCAAGCAGCCACATTCATATTAAGGTTGTTCACCTACAGTACGGCGTAAACCGAGGATTGCTTTAATCACTGTATGTGCATGGTTTAACTCTCAGTAAGCAGGCAACGCATAACCAACCGTAAAAAATTTTTTCCATCATATTCCTTTTGAGGTGCGTCTCCATTCTCCTGATATTTACCTTTGTATGGCATCATGTCGCGAGTCTTGAGGTACATCTTTGTGCTGCGGGCAGTGCGCACCTTGTTGACGTTGTAGCCCAGCTTGTTGCAGCGGTTCTTCCTGCAGCTGAGGCACATTCCCTTGTTAAAGGCCTCTTTGGAATTGCAACGGTACGCCATGCTCTGGAACTGAGTGTTCACCAGAGAGTCAATGAACAAGTGGATGGAGCGCTCGTGGGAACATTTGACAAGCTGGTCCATATCTGCAACGCACCAAGAAAAAAGAAAGATTGAAACCCTTGAACGTTCTCTCAGATGGCGTCATGTCAAGCTGGAAAATTACTCCCTGATGTCTGTGCTTTTTACATGTTCACACATCGTGACTGATGCTAACCTGGAAGCCATTTCTCACTTAGTTCTGCTTTGCTTGGTTAAAACACAACAGCTGAAGGCGTGAAGCAGCGAGACATCAAGCCAGACCTTGTTCTCTGTGGCACATTATGAGTCTGTAGTTGTGTTTTGAATGCAGGGAAGCTTTTATAGAGCCAGAGTGTCTGTTGACTCTGTGTACTAACATAAACTTGTTATGAATTACAACATTCTACACCACTATAATCTGGGCAGAGATGTGTATTTATGAAGTGCGCCACACAAAAAAAAACCCGGAGATAATCTGCACCATCTGGTCTAAGTAATTAACAATCACAATATATCCATGCATGTTCCTTACACCCCACAAAAAACACAGTTAGTCTTGAATTTAGCATTTTTGTATGATTAGGCATGAACTTTGACAGTATTCATATTGCAAGCTAGCCGAGGCACTTAAGAAATCAGCATTTTAACTAAAAGTGTAGATACAAACAAAAGGCGGCATACTTTGGAGGCCCTTGATCCCTTCCAATGCAATCCCCATCAAGGTGTTCTGGATGTCGCAACCCGGCTGGAAGGTGCCTCCATTTGGGTAGATGTCAATGTGACCCACAGGTCTCTGGATGCCAATGCTGCGGTCTGGGGACCCCCTGGTGTTGGTATGCAGGACGTCCACAAACTGGGCATCGCCTCGGGACAGAGTGCTTTGGTCGTCTGCGTTCTCAAAAGTGGGACCAGCAGGATCCAGACCTGGTTACAAAAACAAAAAGAGGATTTGTTTTTTAATCATTGCTGCCAGACTGAAGAAAGATTGCATGGCTGAAGGGACAATAACATAACGAGGATCACTTCTAAGGATTGATTTACGAATGAAAAAAAACTGAAGTGTGTGCTTGGCCCGGATCCTTTCAGCCCTGTGAGGCTATACAGAACCACTGAAGCTAAAAAAAGAACAATGCAAGGCAGTCATTGTGGGCTCCTAATGGGTCGCTGCTCTCAGATCACAGTAAACACTCCATTCTTCCAAGCAGGTCAGAGGGATTTCAAAGCTGGATAAACTTCGTAGTGGCAAAAAAAACAAGATTGGAACTGGCAAAGACTGGCTGTATGCAAATACACAATGCAGGTCTGGAATTAAGCTAAATACATGCTTCACTGGAGTCAGGCTCCAGATTTAGCATTGGCTAAAACATTGTTATAACTGTAATAGTGCAGTTGCGTGAAAATGCAAAGGTTTATCTATGTCGACTGTTTGAGGTTTGCAGGTCAGTCAAAACATGTTTTTACCTGTGATCCTGCTGATCTTATGGTCAGTGAGGTCTCCGGCAATTCCAGCAACGTGTGCTCCCAGACTGTAACCCAGCAGATGAAGCCTCTCCCATGGCAACTGCAGCTCTTTCTGTAAGAAAACAGACAGGTGAGATGTGTAAGAAGAGCATTTTTTTTTTGTCATAATGCATGTTTAAAGACAATTTACAGGCTGTACCTGGCAATGCTCTGCAACAGAGTTTGGGACATTATCCAAAATGAGAATTATTTTGTGTAACTCCTTATTTTGCCAAATCTTTTGCAAGCTTTTAAACTTGAAAGTTACACAAACAAAGGGCAAACACATGAAAGCATTAGTCATGCAAATGACCTTTTCTGTCTTGAAGTGCTTCAGACAAAAGTTGGGCTCCACTAAACACTGAACCATGCAACGAGGAGCTGCTTTGAGCCACAGACACAGCTATAAAACACCTTTATAGCTGTTCAAAATCAAAACCAGAAGGAAAACATATCCACAGCAGCTGGGTTGAGTACAGTACATTACGTCATGAGTAACAAATATCAGACATTGCTCGAATGTCTTTGCCAGCATATTTAATATCAGTGCTGTGATACTTTGGTAAAGTGGGCCAAATCCACAAAGAGGATGTAGAAAGTCTGAGCCAGCTCTTAGTGAGCCATCAACCGGCTTAGGCACCACTTCTTCCATAGTATTTACCTGCAACCAGGTGACAAACTTGGCCACGTCACGGCCCACTAGCTTGGTGTAGGCTGCAGAGGTTGGGTAGTGCTGGTTTGCACGAGTCAGCCAGTCCACCACAATCACATTGGCAGTTGGCTCACGCTCATACAGAGCGGACACCAGCTTAGGCACCCAGCTCTCGAACATCCCCGTTACCTACAGGAGCACACACAGACATTAGTGAAAAGTGGCCTATACTTAATAAAACAAGAGCTTTATGTTTAGTCAATTTAGCAAAACATTGCTCACGGTCCACTTATATTGTTTTTTCGCACAGTGATTCAAGTAGTTTGGTTATTCCTTTGCCAGTTTTTTGGGCAAACTTCTTAAACTACAAACAATTTTGAACCATAGCAGGAACGAAATGTTCCTGAATTTGCTCAACTAAACTTTATTATATTCGGCTTTAAATTTGTCGCATATATTGCTTCTTCTTTTTTTAACATATGAGAAGTGAGATATTCTAGAAGTAATCCTGCTCGATCCAACTCTCAGCTAAGAGTCTGACCAAAGCTCAAGTTCTTTGCATTATTCCATGAACTGTGGAGAAATGTCTACTTTTTGTATTACATTCTCTAAACGTTTTATACTACTTGTACTTTGTTCATTTTTCACCATGCAGATTGGACCTTTTTTTTTTCCAAGTGTGAAAGTGTCTGCGTTGTAGTTTAACACCCCGAACACGGCAAACTTTTGAGTGAAGCTCGCCTACATGGGCAGACACAGGTCAGCTACAGTATGGCGTGATTTACTTTGCCCTTGGCCCTCACTCTGTGTCTTGTTGTTGGAGAGGAGCCAATGCATCATCAGGTTCAGATTTTACTGCATGACTGGCTTTAAATCACATTATAGGGGAAGATGCATGGCCCTGCTATCTCCACACTCTCAGCCCATTTTTCTGAACAAATGTATTTCTTGTTGAGCCATAATGTTTGAACTTTTCCCAATATTTCTGATAGTTAGTTGCATGATCTTCTCTTTCTTTCTTTCTTTCTTTCTTTAACATTACATCTGAGGATGTTTAGTTTAACATACCGTCCATCCATGTATCACAATGAAGGTCTGGGATTCTGGTTTGAATTCGCACTCTTGGATGGTCTCTGGCCTGCCGGCCACGATGTAGCACATGTCATCATCTGGGATGTCCTCGGTGCGCAGGGAGAACTTGGACACGATGTCAGTGTAATCTGTGATCCATTCAGTGGTTGTCGGCAGAGAAGCGGTGGTGGCTGTAGTGTTTACTGTTTCAACACACACCCACACACACACACGCGCGCGCACACACAGAGTAGATCATTAAGTTGTTGTGGCATGACAGGAATGCAGAGGATTGTTGTCAGGTGGGATTCTAACAAAGAAACATCATTATCAAAGTTTCCGTCAGAGCCACACAGCCGCCGTGGATCCGTTAGTTGCTTTCAGTATAAATATGCTCAGTTCAGCTTTTTATAAACTAAACAGACCGCTCATCTCAACAGAGATGAAATATAAGGTATGGCAGTGTCGCCCCCTTTTGTCTTTTGCGATTTTTTTTTACCGGCACAAGTTTGATGAGGACGCACAATAAAGAAGCTGAGTTTACCAAAATAAAAACACGTGAACCATTTAAAAAGTCATATCGGAAGGAAGTTGGTTCTTTTTAACGAGTCACGCCACAAAACGTGAATAAACTAAAAAAAATTAAAGATTTTCCATGGCGAAAGCTCAACCAATCATTTTTTTGTTTTGTTTTGTTTTAGTTTTCTTATCTAATTAAACAATGTAAAGAAACTGTGTTTACTTTTTTTTTAAAGAAGAAAAGTACTCTGTTTTCCAGTGATAACTATATCGTCTTTTCTGGTCTTTCCTCTGAACAAAAAGCTTTTCTTCATACACACATGGAGCTGAATGGTATGAAATGGGATGTAGACCTGCAGCTCTGAAGTCTGAAAGCTTCTGAGGAGGTTATACACGGCCAACGTGGAACAGCATGCATTAATTAGCTCATTTCCTGCGGTCTGTTTTCTTAATCCCAGCTGCATCACTTTAAAAACAATCTAAAACGGTGTAACTCATTAGGCTGAACAGAGGTCGGTCTTACCAAATACAGTTGCAGTGGGGGCTTCAGGATCTGAAGAAAAAGTTGCAAAGATTTTTCCCAAAGTTATCCAAACAGCCAAAAAGCAAATATTTTCCTTTCCCATATTATTAATGAAGTTTTGTTTTGTTTTGTTTTTTCAAAACCTAAAATGCACTGAGAAAAAAGTTCTGTGGAAGTTGGTCGAGTAGTTGTAAATCCACTTAAACCCAATACACCGGTGACAAAGTGGTGTGGACCTGAGGTTTAAGGGTGAAGTTTAAGGGTGAAGTTTCTTGTGGTCTGTCACAGCTACGGCTCCAAGTCATCTTTATGGGTGCCTTATTTGAATATCCAAACATGATTGGCTGGGGGTTCGAGGGAGGAGA
This sequence comes from Odontesthes bonariensis, assembly GCF_027942865.1. Taxonomy (NCBI): domain Eukaryota; kingdom Metazoa; phylum Chordata; class Actinopteri; order Atheriniformes; family Atherinopsidae; genus Odontesthes; species Odontesthes bonariensis. The sequence goes on along the minus strand of NC_134520.1, from coordinate 17,747,634 downwards.
CTAAACTTTATCCTGGCTCTGAATAACTAAGAGCACATCATTCATCCTCCCAGAAAAGCTGGCCCCTGGCTGCACAGCAGAAGGTTTCATTTACACGGTGCCATTAGAGTCAGCTACCAACTGTCAGTTTGCTCGATAGATGTTCAAGGGATTACCGAAGGGCTGTCCCTCCATTTCCGTAGCAAAAGTTTCTCACGTTAAATTGATTTCAAGATTAAAAAATGATATGTGAATTATTGTGGACCCCCACAATAATTCACATATCATTTTGTGCCACAGTGTTAAAAGCATCCAAAACACTATATTAACTACAATACATAACAGCTGTAAAATCCATTTATGGTGAGGAAACGTCTTATCAGGACAGGCATTCTTACATTTCACAGTGTGTTTCTTCTGTTCTTGCTTTTGCCAATGGTTGCTGGTTTATCGTTTTTAGAGTGTTCAGTTCTTAAGCCTGTGCCATGATGGTCTGTTTTTAAAATAAAGTCCTAACTTTTCTCCGTGAAAGTTATTAGGCAACCTTTAAAAACTTCATTCCAGCAAAAATTGAAAAGCTGCAGGACTTTTCCTGTTAACCACAAAGACAAGTCCAGCTCTGACTGCACCTTTTTTCAGACTGACCTTTTCTACATTTTGTTAAGTTTCAGACACCTTTTGAAATAGATTGAATTCTTTCTTTTATTTCATCTTATCAGTCACAAAATGACAAAGCTAAAACAGGTGAAGTATTAAAACATGAGGAAATTAAAATAATTAAATCATTTAAGTATTCAGACTCTCGTAATAGGTTCTCAGTGAAAGAACCGTTTGCTGGAGTTCTGTTTCTTTTCCATTATTTACACTTTAAAACAAAAAAAAATCCTTTTGGCAGAGATGTTCAAGCTCAATCAGGTTAATTGTGTTCAACTCTCTCCATGGACTGAAAAATGTTTTCACTTAGGACCATTTTTCTACATCATTCTTTCCCGCTAGCTTGACACGTCTCCAAGCTCTCATCATCGAAAATCACCCTCACATCAACATGTTTGACTGTAGAGATGGAATTAATGAGGTGATGCTCAGTGATCGCAGCCAGATGTAGGAAGTCCGTTAGTCTGCTCTTCCCTCTTATAATAATGATGGTGACTGTACCTCTGACCTCAGTTAAATGTAGACATTTTCTTAAATCAGTTATTTTTAGATGGATGGATGTACATGTTAATGCATCAGATTAAGTTTAGAAGGTATTGGATGAATGATATCAGTTTGTCAGTTCTTGAAATAACAACTCACATTACTGATTCTTACTGTAACGGAATCAAATTTTGGGGTGATTCCATAGGTGGTGTGGGGTGAAAAGCCCTTACAGAGGCAACTGTACAGAGGTGCTTGTGCCATCCAGGCATGGAGTGCATTATTGAACAAACATACTTTCCCCAGGAACATGTTTTACATTATATACTGCAGTATTTGGGACATCATTCTGGAGCTGCTTTGGCAGGGAGAGATAAACAGCAGTCAGACAATATATCTGCATCTCTTGTGAGGTTCAGCATCAGTTTGTGACAAAACAACAGCACTGGAAAGTTCTGCTCCACCTGCAAAATGACACTAAGAATGACTCAAAAGTGACTACACAAAGAGATAAACTGGCAACAAAGACACAAAATGTACAATGATAGGACAGGAACTAATAGACAGAACCAAAAAAAAAAAAAATAGCACAAAACTAGTACGATACGAGCTAAATTGACAGCAGGGAGATTAAAAATGAGAGCAAGGAAAGTCTTTCTTCTTTGTGTGAGGATGGCAATGGAGAGGGGGAGGTGTTTTCACCCAGGGGCCCACTGTCTGATAATCCATCCATGCATTCAATGTAAAGACAAATCTGAGCTGTGTGGGTGTGTTATAGGGCCCCTTCTCTCATTGGTGGACCTATAGTGAAACTCCAAAACAACCTCAAAGCATAACCGGATTTCAAATGATTCCCATTTGCCTTCTCCCATGCCCTCTGATTGGCTGAAAATTTAAATGCAAATGTGAAATATCAGGTCTTGTGAAAAACAAAAAAATATGTCGAAACACATTGTGCATATTAAGGGGTGGCAGTTCAACCCTTTTGTGACGTCCTTTGGGGCACGGGGGAAGCTTGAGAACAGCGAACAAATCAAACACATGTGTGGATTATGAGCAGGCATGAGAGAAATGCGTTTGCCTGAGTTTTATGACGAATTTCACGCAAAAGCACCTGTTTGAGAATATTGTACCCTCTGTTATCTCCCCAGACTGACGCCATCAAACAAAGACTGACCCATTACCCAGATATCTAGATATTCAATCACTACTGTATTGTCATTGTGTCAACATGTTTCCACTTAATATATATATCGTGTTTAATATTTAAGTCTCACTAAATGAGATCTGCAAATGAACACAGAGGGGTGGTATGAAAATCAAAAGAAAAAAATTGAAGCAGGGTTTTTGTTTTGAGAATTGCAAGGTCCTCAACATCAACACTCACAAACTCCCAATGCAGTACTCACCCCTCGACATCAGTGAGTAATATATCTATGGCAAACAGAATAAAGTGATGAAAAATAGGACTTTTTCTTGAAACACTGCAGCTACAAAACAATGGGACAGCCATCAGGCATCAACCCCACTGTGGTGTTAGAAAAGATCAGCAATAATTCCAATCTGGACTGCATTTAATAAATTATAATAACAAGAGAAAGTATAAAAGTAAACGTGTGCTCTGTCAAAAATGAAAAATACCACTTATGTTGTTCTTTCGGTCCTCAGAGATACACATCACAACCAGACAGAGACGAAGCAAGCAGGTGCTGCAACCATGGAGGCAAGACAGACACTAACTTCTTCTTTGTGTTGTTGTATATGAGTCTCGACTGACGTACACTGAGCCGACATGGATAAAACTTTCTCCACCACTCAACTCTAAAATGGGTTTCCTCAGTGATCAACTGCTGCTGGTTTTGATTTATCTCAAAACAGACCTCCGTTTCTTTTATCATGTGAGTCCAAGTGTATTTTTGTACACTGCCTATGACTGTGTGTGTTTGCTTATGTGGAAGTGATTGTCAGGAAGGTGATGCTTGTGGCCTGACCAGCAGGCCCAACCCAGTGATTAGACAGAAGAGCAACGCCTATCCCTCAGCCTGTGATCTCAGTTTGAATCTCTGCTCCCACTGCAGCTACAGTGCTTGACCCACAGTGATAAGCGACTGCGCGAAAATGAGTAAATATCCTCTGTAACACACACCCAGACAACATCATCAAAATGACATTTAGTTTCAGATTGAGCTTTCTCAGCAGCTCGGAAGTTGCCATGACTCAGCAAAATAAAGAATGGAGTGAGATAAAGATGAGAGGGTGTTTTCTTTTCTTTCTATCTTGTACACAACTTGGTATGGTTCTTCCTAGGAGGAAATTAAAAGATCACTTGGGTGGAATCTTGATTTCCTGCTGGGAAAAATCCTCGCTTTTTTTTTTCATAAGAAGCCTGCAAGACCATAAGGCTGCACATTTTCTTCCCATTTCTCCACAGTCCCCTCTGCGGACTGTGGCATGCAGAGGTGCAGCTCAGGGCCGAGCCACACGACTGCAAACATCCGCTGGATGTTTGGCGTCAGCATGGTGTCTCAAAACTAGCAGCAAATATTTAAATTAATGATAAATACTTTCCATCTGCTTCCTTATCTGTCTTGTTTTTTTTTTTTTCCTCTGTCTCGTGTCTGCAGTGTTTACACGTGTTTACAGGATGTAAAAGTGCACTGGACCTTTCACATTCTGCAGGTGTCGCTACAGGTGTGATTTATGTGGTTGTGATAACGACACGCAGTCGCTCTCGGCCTTTTAAAACCTCTAAAAGTAAAATGTAAACCTCATAAACATGGTTCTACAAACTGAATACACTCACTCAAGTGTAACTTGGATCGAGTCTTTAATATAAAGATTCATTATGATGAGTCAGAGAGAGGGCTGGTTCTAGGAAAAATGGAAAAGGGGGATCAATTTCACAAGAGGTAGCTGACTGGATTTTTTTTTTCCTTGTAATTGTGTTTGAGTGGTACACCATGTGCGTGCAGCGTGTGGCTTCCACACTGAAAGGTCCGTTTCATCCACAGCCAGCAAATAATGGATGTGGCCGCTGTTGGTTTTCTGGTTATACAGATGACCTTCCATCCTCTAAACACATTGCATGTCTTTATCTTCTTTCCTCTTTTCATTCTCTCCGTACATCCTCCTTTTGTGTCCTCACTGTATCCTCATGCCCATCTGCTTTGTGGCGGCATGTGTACACGCATATGCATTCTTTCTCGCTTGATGAAGAACACATTTCTGCGTGTGCAAGGTCGCTCTAGAACTATTTTCATTGCCTTGTTGACACTCTGTGTTCTCCTTAATCTGACTGTCTCCACCTACTTCCATTGGCGAATCTTCCCAGACACAACAGGAAATGAAAAGACCTTCAGGAAACGTGTACCAGCAGTCTTATTTCACTCTTTTCTTGTGGCTAAAAAGCTAAAGACAAAAAGGCTCTAATTGGCTGCGTGTAGTTATTTATTTCATTTGCCCATTCAGCCATCTCATTACAAGAGTTAAATTAGCTGCTGAGGAAAAAAAGAATAAAAGCCTCCTCAGTGGGAGTTAAGTCTTTTACTAGTGTCCAACGAAGGACCCAATAAGGCCATAAAAGAGTTGTAAAAGGCTGAGGGGGAGACGTGTGTTTGTGTGTGCGTGAGGACGGTTGTATTTTATTCCTCTATTCAGTGGTGACATGAAGAAGTTGTACCGGCAGTTTAACGACCAAACTAATTGATGCATGGATTATGTGGGTGTTTGCCTGTGTGTGCGCCAATGATTTGGAGTTTATATGCCATATAGTGGTGCGTGGCCCTTTTATGAACCTAACAGTCATCATTTTACAGAAGGCAAATTAGACAGTGATGTGCAAAACCTGGGAAACAAGTTTTGTCCAAATGTTGTTTTTTTTGCTGGGTACGCATGAGCTCTGAATAGATTTAAAGGGAAAAGGGTGATTAAAGTGGTCCAGCTGTGGCTTGTTGTTGTTGTTTTTTTTAGAATTCTTTTGCAGAGCCTTTTAGATCATGCCTGACATGAATGTAAAAATTTATGATATCTAAGATCATGCCAAACCGAATTTCTCATGGGTTTTTTTTCACGTAAAATTTACAATATACACGTGCGTACATTATATGGTGCACATGAGTGTCAAATGCATGTCCCAATGGCTGACTAACAATCCTGCCTTCGTGCTAAATGTTATACAAGAACAAACACACTGTGGGGTTGCAGGCTGCACATGTGTTGTTGCGACATCTGTTGGCAATGTGTACGTCAGGCCCTACAGAGCTCCCACTGTCCTGTGCATACTTTAACCAGTACACAAATGCTCACACATATGTACCATGTTCCCACTGACTGAAAGCAAAAATTTCATGGATATGGATTACAAAAGAGGTTTTGCACATGTGTGGCTGGTTTATCTATGTGAGCAGAATGCAGCAGATCAGAAGGCTGAATGAGGCCTATATTTCATCTATGGAGGCAGCTGGTCATGCTGGTGTTCAGCCGGTTTCGAGGAGACCCGGGGCGCCGCGCACGCAGTCTGGTCTGACTGGAGTTTCTCAAGCCAATGATGTCCCAACTCAAAAGCAAGAGGAGGTTTCATAACTATTTGATTTCATCTCCTTCAGGGGATGCCAGCATCTGGGAGGCAGTGGTCAGATGAGGTTGCACATGTGGACAAACGGGCGTGTAGTTGTTGGGATTTAAACAATTAATTCACGTTGAAACTCATCTTACCTGAACTGAAATTTCAAAATTAATTAATTTGTCATGGGGTTATAAGTTGTATGCTGTTACTGTTGAATTAGACAGGACTACAGGTCAATCGATTCATTCAGCTTTGATTTCTTGACTCATAGTGTTTGTGTCTGCAGCTCCTCTAACAAAGACTTTTTTAGAGAAAGTAACAGCGCGTTCAGTTCTTCATTCTCAGAGCCTGACGACCCAGTTTGGCTGAAGCGTGTTGTCATCACTGCCGTGTCAGGAGACATGATTTGCATCATTGTTCTTACACCACTGTCAGACGGCGTGCCATGAGGTCTGCACGTTCAGCTTGACTGACTGTGAGGAGCTCGTTGCAACACTTTAAAAGGCATCATCATGAGCAGACCTCACTCACCTTTCTCTGCTTTTGCTTAAATTCCCCAATTAAAACCGACTGGAACCCATTTTTGATACAAACAACCGCAGATCTAGTCAAATATTTTCACCTCGACGCTGCACGGGAGTTTGACTTTCTACACTAAACTCTGTTTGCAGATCTTGAAAATGAGAAAAAAATCAAAGGGTGTCAAGTTAAAAGTGGTGAGTTCAGACTCTTGGCCACTCTTTATCTCTGCCAGACCCCATGCAGCTGCTACTTACATGACACATGTGGACCTCTTGCCAAACTGTCAGCTGTCAAGTTGCATTGGGGGTGAAGTGACCAACACGAAGGGACAAATGAGAGAGATGACATATGTGGTTCAGCTGCAGCGAGTTTGGTCGTTTTTAAAAAAACTTTAGTTTCAGAATACTGACTTGGAGCAATAAATGAGTGTCACAATACTTATAGCTTTCCTTTTAAGTTTCTAGTAAAGAAACATTTTACTTCATATGGAACTTTTACAACCCTTTGGTTCCAGTGCTGTTTGCAGCCACTGTATAAGTTGGTGCTCCTGTTTGCAGAGCTCCGTCTCCTCCTTGCAGACTAAGCTGCTGCTCTGAACTCCACATCTCCTGAAACATAATCGGGATGTTGTCTCAGCTTTGTTTTTCCTCTGCTGGCAAAGGAAGCTCCTGGTGGATCCAGCTGTGGTGATCTCAAGTCTGGAGCCTCTCAGACTACAGTAACATATAGAAAGGCAGTATATTACATTATAGCCTGGCATCAGCTCTCCTGCTGCGGAGTCCTACATGCGCTGCTTCTGCGTCAGAGGAGAGAGTCAAACCAAAACACTGAGACTGCAGAAGATTGCAATGACACCCTACTGTGTGATACGATGAGAAGTCCAACATGTTTGTTTCTTTTCTCACATGTAGAACTGTGTGTGCCTCTGGGACCTGCTGAAGATTTCAGTTTACCTACTCTGCCTCCACTTATGATGATGAAAGGAGAGATTCTTGCTTTTTAAGATTGAAAACTGTCAATAAAAATGCATTCCAGGGGGGATCCAAATGTAAAGGCCAATCCGTTTACTGTTTGAAAATTCATAAAGTCAAATTGATAAAACAGGGAACACTTAATCTCTACCTCATTCACGACTCCGACTGATTTAATTACGATACGATACGATAATACTTTATTGTCAGTTTTCACTGAAATTCATTTTGCATCTCTGAACAAGGCTCGTTTAAGGAAGGACAAGACAAACATGTAACATCACAGGACTATTGCACAATATTGCACATTACATACATACATCGCATACATACAGACATACATAAAGTGAGGACAATTTTCCATGGGGTGATTGTACTACATACAGCTCTAAGACTGCAGATTCAACAAGAGAATAGATTGATGTATGAAGGAATGTTTAAGTCTGTTGCGGTTGTAGAAGGGAACTCTAAAACGCCTATTTGAAGGTAATAATCTATACTCTTGGTGTAGTATGTGTGTGATGTCAGTGGAGATGCATGTGGCCAGTCTGAGCATACTTTTGTTGTGAGCTTCCTGGAATAAGTGTGATATGGGCAGCCCAATGATCTTAGAGCAGATTTTGATTTGATGTTGAAGTTTAGCTTTATCTTTGACAGAGAGGCTGTTATACCAAGCTGTACTGCAGTAAAGCATGACGCTCTGGATCACAGATGTAAAAAATAAAAAGATTATTTGGGCACTGGCACCAAAGGATCGTAACCTTCGCAGGAAATAGATGCGCTGTTGAATTTTTTTGCATGTGAAGTCTATGTGGTCAGTCCATGTCAGATTTTGGTCAATCATTACACCTAGATATTTGTAGGTTGAGACCTGAGTGATGTCTGAGTCATGGATTTTAACTGGGGGTAGTTGGAGATTGGGTGGTTTTCCAAAAATTACCTCCTCTGTCTTCACTGTGTTGATGATGAGGTAGTTATCATCACACCATTTAATTAACCAGTCCACATTGCTTTGGTACAGAGTGTGGTCATCAGGTTTTGTTTTTGTTTTCGTAAAAAGAGTCACTAACGTGGAGTCGTCTGAGTATTTCAGAAGATATTGATTAGGCACATTGGTGGTGCAGTCAGAGGTATACATGGTAAACAACCTGGGGGAGCTTATGCAACCCTGGGGAACTCCAACATTGGTGGTAATGGGAGAAGATAGTGTGTTGTTTACCTTAACCAGCTGGACCCTGTTTGTGAGGAAAGAAAAGTACCAGCGAATAATATATGGGTTTATCTCAAATTAGTTAATCATGGAATATTTTTCACAAATTTATGCAGCTAAAACTCAAATAGAGTCAACATAAAGTCATTGTGACTTAATTTTCTTTTTAACAGTAAGCGACAGGAAGCCATGATACAGTGTGCATGAAGTAATATATTATTTGAGCATGACTTCAGTACATGATTTGTCATCAGATCGCCCTTTTGTGATTTTATTGTTGCGATTAAAACAGATCGAGGACTGCATGCGGCTACGTTAATTTACCTCAAAGATGACTTAACATGACACTGACGATTCACAAAAAAGTCGGCTTCATCTTTGCAGCTGCAGGCGGTGAGCAGTGCACCTCTGTTACAGATGTGAAAATGAATTCAAATATCAAGGAGAAAGAGAGGCACAAAAGGATACCCCGGTGAAACGACTAATCAGTACAGAAATCAGAGAAAATAAACACAGGCATCTCCCCGAGGCCAGGAATCTGGGTAAATGATGTTTCACAGCGAGGGGCGACACCAAGGATCAGTAGGGTGTGTTTGGGGTTCATCTCTTTTACACGTTGACCTCAGTGCGACTCTGTGAACGGGCCCTTGCATACACAAGTTTCTGCCTTGTGCTTATGAGGCCTCTGCAACCATCCTGAGGGTCTAGCTGGTGTTTTCCCCTTCCCAGCGGTCGTTGTCATGTTGATTCGTGTTGACTCTAGTTCTACATCTGGTGGACTATTTGTAGTTGAGGAGCGGTCAGTCAGGACGAAAAGGGGCCCCGGTGCATGCCCCGATTCAATCCTCGAACACTTTCTCACGCTCAAGTCGTGTCCTCTTTGCCCCTCTCTCCTGTCTCCTTCCTTTCCTGCAGCCTGTCACATCAGGATGGATCCATGAGTTTCTGACCCATCTGCAGCAAGGGACTGCAACCTTCGTTGTTCACTGATTTTTGTGACAGCTGATTTTTGAGTACTTTTTGTCATTCAGGGTGTTTTGTTTGCAGTTGTGCCCGTTGACAGCTGCCAAACAAGTTTAGATCAGACTCAAATTTTAAATCTGAATCAGCTGTGCGAGCCTCTATTTATGACTACGTGGTTCCCTCTAGTGGACAGAAATTAATTAGAAAAACTTTGATTTGTAGGCTCACGTTCAGCACATGTAGGTTTTAATGTTATTAATTGGGGTTGATGCTTCCAAATTAGATAAGAATACACCAGATATCGTGGTTTGGAATATTATTTATTCAACTGGGTGAAAAATAAAAGCTTTTCTTTAATCTGTTTGATGAAGAACAAAGACGGGAACACAACGGTTACTTTTAATTGGATGCATTAACAGCTTCTGTTGTATGATGTAATAAATTGAATGTAAACTTCCACTGTAAACTGTTTTCTCAATAAAAGAACAAACTTTTCTCGAATAGATATAAGCTCCCTGATATTGAGTATATCCTTGATGATGAATAACGTGTCATCCTTAACACATACTGACAAGTGATCTGCTGACTCTCAGGAAAAAAGTATCTGCTGAAATACAGGAACTCACCTTCTCGAAAAAGGAACTTGGAGCCAGTTATAGATATGACTAAATGAAGTCAAAGGTTCTCATTGTCTTTAAATTGGAATGAAGGATCTATATTTGCAAGTCATTACTGAGTCAGAACTGACAGCAGAGGTGAAAAAAAATAAATACATATATATATATGACTGAAAATAGCACAAAGAAAAATACAAAAGGCACAAATAGTTGTTGGCATCCAGATGAATCCATCACAATGATGGTGGCTTTCATTTTTCTCCACCTTATTCTAAAACTGAGAAATTATACACACACACACATACTGTGTATATACTCTTTTACACTTATGTGATTGTGCAGCAAAATAATGCTATTGCTGGATTGTTTAGAGCTGGTTTTCTGTCTGCAGGACTTTCTCATGTTTTATTGGGTTCTTTGCACGTCAGTCTCTTAAACCTGTGGGTCTGGCACACAGTGATTTCCCCAGAAATCTGAACCCTTTCACCTTGTTTCTCGCCACAGATGAGAGAATCACCTGTTCCTTTATATCCACACAGATAAAGTCTTTTTTTAAACTGAACTGCCCACTTTTACAGCAGTAAAAATGTCCTCGCTTTTTCTTGGCCCAGTACTAAATATCGCAAGCACTTTGAGACGTTGTGCTTTGGACTCGATTCATACATTCTGTTATTCACCTTTCCACACAGCACGCCAGTCTTTTTTTGACGACAGTGGTACCCTTCTGTGAAAAGTACATATAGGGAAAAACTTTAAATACAGAAGTCACTGCGATGTACGCAGAGAACCAGGCTAACTGATTCTGTTCCGCTGCCACGTGGTCGGTAGTCGGTGCTCGACACGAGGCCTCTTCCTCTGTGAAAAACTTCTCTAAACCTCAAAGAAGGCGTTTGTTTCTAGCTTTTATGAACCTAAGTGAAGCAGAACTGCTCGAAGATGGATCTTCATAAATAAGACATTTAAGTGCTTATACTTTCATTTCCAGCATATGACTCATTAGCTAAAACTTGGCCAGAAATTCTTGATGTCCAACTTACACACTGCACTTTAAAATGGTCACGAACTGATGCCAAAGACATCCTTTTTCGATAGGTGAGGGTTAGGATTTCTGATCAGTCTGAAAGCCTTTTGTTTTCCTCACCAAAACTACAGAAAAATGATGAAAAATCTTTTATTGTAATTTCACCCTGTGCATTTTACATGAGACCAGCTGAACTGAGCATTAAAGTAACCAAACACTTTCAACTGAAAAACAATAACCATTCAAACACTTTAATGCACAAAACTGAAAAAAAAAAAAAACACATTCGACTTATCATACATTTCAGAATTGATCACAAATCTTACCTGAAAATTAGGGAAAAGAAAAAAAAAAAGTGGTCTAACAAACACAGATGATCAACATGTGACATTTAATTTAAAAACCCTTTTATCTGCAGCAGAACACGAGCGTCTGATTTTTAAAATGAATATCGACAGGAGCCTGAAGCTCTGAACTAAAAATATATGCAACGAATGCTCATCTAACTTCTAAAAAAAAGCTCCCAACAGACTGGGATACGGAAAGGGGCCGTGAGGTTAGGTCCATCAACCCGGGCGTCCGATAAACATGTGAATTTATTACTTCAACACAACTCTCCAACACATGCGCAGATTCATGCACACAGACAGCTGAGTTATACAAATGATGCGGGACCAAATGATAAATACAGGGCAGGAGATCACTACATCACAAAAAAAAAAAAAAAAGCAGAAAAGTCGTTTCCTTCAAAAATTGAAGTAAAAAAAAAAAAAAAAAAAAAAACTTGTTTAGAAAAAGAAAGAAAAATAAACATACAAAAACCAAGATGGCCACATACGTCTGGAAATGACCACCTGAAACAGTCCCACCATCGCATCTTCAAAGTGATCAGTAGCGCCGACCAAATGCACCCCCCCCTTGCAGCCCGCCGCCCTGCATCAGCTGGTTCTGTCTGTTCAGCGCTCCAGAGAGAGACTGCGACGTTCCCGTGTTCATGTAGCCTCCGCGGCTGAAAGACACAAAACAGACGCTCAATGATCAACTGTAAAAACTCTGCTTTGGCCGCTCTCATGTCAGAAAAGAGGCAATACCAAAGATCTGATTTAACCCGCTTACCCTGCCATGCCTCCTCCACGTGCCATGTGGCTCTGGCCTGGGATGGCACCGTCTCGGCCTGGAATTGTAAAACGAGACATCAGGCACGTTGGCAAAGACCACAACACTTGCAGCTACATGTTGCTGATACTTTGACAATATAAAATGTTGTGAACTCTTCAAATGAAACAACCCCCATCTACCTTGCCATGGCCTGTCTCCATCCATCTTCCTGTTGGAGTCCCAGTCACGACCACCCTCCCTTTAAGAAAAAAGAAAGTCATTTTTACCTCCTTCTCTTACGAGAGAGGAATCCGTGTCAGAAAACTTTGTATACAAACTTGACCAGAAGCCAGTGTGCTATTCACCTGGGATTCATACGCTTGTCATATCCTCCACTCCAGGAGTCTCTGCCTTCTCTGCCGTGTCTTTCTGAGAAGTGCTGCAAGAAGAGGCACAAGACACGTAAAACTCTCAGCGTGTTCCCATAAAAAAAAAAAAAACGTTGAAATTTACGTAAAGCTGCATCTTTGCCAGCTGTGCAATACAACAATAAACAAGAAAAGAAACAACTGTGTGAACATTCGTTAACGTTGGTCTAAACCAAACCAGAGACCCCACAGTCATCTGCTTTCAGTTTTATTCTAAAGACCGGAACCTATGGGAAGAAAACCTCGGCGCTCACCTGTCCATCTCTGTCAGTGCCCATACCACGAGCGTTGTCTCGCCTGTCCAGCCCCACGTTGTCTTGGAAACGGCTTCGCTCTCTGTGATCAATGTCCTGATAACGATCTTGGCGACCAAAGTCTGATCGGCCGTAGCGGTCGTCCATGGCCATGCGCTTATCAGGCCAGTCATCTTTCCTATAAAGAGAAGAAGAAAAAAACAGAATGAGGATCATTCAGTGAGCTGTCCATCATTACCAATTACCACATTAACTCTCTCTACACTGTATCATTGTATACCTGCCATCCATGTCATAAGGCCTTTTAACCGGGCGTCGGTCCTGTTCATAGCGCAGCTGCTCCTGTTGCCTCCTCAGCTCGTCGCGCTCCCTGAGGATTCTTTCTTGCTCGCGTCGCCTCTCGTACTCTATACGAAGCCTTTCCCGCTCCAGGAACTGGCGCTCTATGCGGTCTGCTTCGAGGCGCTGCTTCTCAGCCTGACAACCAAATCAATCATGACGACCATCAGCTGATATTTCATGGCGGAAAGTACATCTGAAATGGTTCTATGTAGTGGCAATGAAAGAATAAAGACATCTCCATTATACAAACTGAAAACATTACACCTGTTCAGCTAACTAAGGTTTGTACCCAACGAAGTGCGATGCAGGACTGTGGGCAGAATCCCTGATGTGAGCGAGACGGAAATAACTTCACTGTACCTCCAGCCAGTGTCTCTTCTTCATCAAGTGCTTCCTTTCCTCTTTTTCACGGAACAGACGGATCCGCTCGCGCTCACGGTCCGGACGGTTGTCACGATCACTGAAATATGAGAACAAAGATAAATGCCTCTTCAGTAAGTGACTGTAAAAACAACTTGTTGTATCCAATGTGTGCCGATACAAAAGACGAGCGAATGAATGGTCGCTGAATGAATCCCACTGTATAACATATCTATTGGTAATCTTTTTAATTCAAGCCGCCTCATGGTGTGATCCTTACGGAAATCTGCGTCTCTCCACCTCTCTGATCTCCCTCTCTCGTTGCCTCTGCCTCTCCCTCTCCCTCTGCTCCTTGATCTGGTCAAATGTCAGGATGTCTTTCCGCTCTTTACTCGACGAGGTGCGATCGCGGCTCTTTGTGCTCTGAAGAAACAAGACAAGTAGCAACAATGAAAAACATAAAATCAAAAAGAGACTTTTTTTAAAGTACATTTAGCATTTAAAGGGACTTCACTGTCGTGCTGTTACAGCGTGGACATTTACTTACCCTGTCCCTGCTCTTGCTTTTGGTTTTGACGCTGATAACAGGCTCTCCCTTGGACTTGTCCATAACTACAGTCCTCTCGTTTGGCCCTGTAAAAACAAACAATGCTGAATTATGTAAGAAAACTCCAGCAGGTTGGCCAGTGACCCTTAATTCTACAAGTTAACTCAATTATATAAAAAAGAAAAAGTCTCCTTTACCATCTTTTCCTTCTCCCTCAGTCTTCTCATCCTTTCCATCAGACCTGCAAACATTTGAACACAGTGTAGTTAACTCCTGGAAAATAGCCCGTTCACACCTCTCAGGTTGATAGCTCAACCTCTCTTTAAGTATACAAGGCTTTTTAGGTTTTAATATACAAACAAATATGCAACGATGACATTTCAAAGCACTCTGAATTCAGTCTTACTTGGAGTCGGTGGAGTGTCTCCTCTCGCTGCCAGGCTTCTTGGTGTCGTTCTTGTCTGCTGGCTTTTTCCCAGCAGGCTCATTTTTAGCCTAAAATGTTTAAATAACAACATTTTTACTTATAAAGGGATGAGTGAGCAGGTTCAATGTGACACAGAAAATGAAAAAGGACAACTTCAGATTTAACAGAATCTTGCATTGAACAACATACTGGAAGTCTTTTGAGGTAAGATGAAAGAATGGGACAAATACAGATATGTTCAGCAGTGGAAAAACTGCTGTTTATGGAAATAAACCCTCATGTTATTCCTTTATCTGGTTGTGTTTAATGATCAAACGGTGCATTCTGATTAAGGCAGTATTTCCCACTCTGGTTCTGGGAGTCTCCTGCCCCGTTTCCCTGCTCCGACACTGCTGATTTGATTAATTGTCAGGCTTCCGCAGGTCCTGATGATGAGCAGTTTGAATCAGATATGTTGAAGCAGTGAAACATCCAAATCACGCATGGAGGGGTTTCCAGGACCAGGAACTACACATGTGCACAGAAAACTCATCTAGCTTTCTTAATGTTTTCTTTTTTACTGTACGGGTCTGATTAGTATTAAGTGCCATCTTTAATCAGTCAGGTTAGCAGACCTTTTTAAATTTCATTAAATCCGGCACGGTTCAGGCTTCATACAGGAAAAAAAAGCTCAGATTCTCAGACCAATAAGGTGACCATCTGGATGACGGCACTCACCCGCTCCACAGAGATCATCCTGCCATGCAGCTCAGTCCTGTGGAGGTGGCTGATACAGTTGGTGGCCTCCTCTGTGGACGACATGGTGACGAAGCCGTAGCAGCGAGCGCCGGGGCTCTTGGCATTGGTCACGACTTTAGCGCCAACAACCTGCAGGAATTGAGAAAATGTCCAACACCATTTAACAGCAGCATTTGAATTAAACTGAACAAACAAACACCAGCACTTGTGACATTGGCAAGTAATGACTTTAAGTCCTCACCTTGCCGTATTTGCTGAAGAGCGTTTTCAGATCAGTCGCTCTGGTGGTGGAAGCCAGACCACTGACCCACAGATTCCTGCTATTGCTTGCTGCAGCACCACTTCCAGCGGCTACACACATGCACACAAATGATTGAGCACTCATCTTGTGAATCTGAGACGGTAACGGAAAAGAAACCGATTAACTCACCCTTTTCATCTTTAGACTCGGTCTTGGCATCTTTTTCCTCAGGGCTAGAGAAAAAGAATAAAAGCCATGAACATACAATAATGAGAACAACTGGAATCTTTCTAAGATACACGTTTGTATGGTCATCTTCTGTGCTTTGAGCAACCAACCCATCATGTTCCACAGTGTAATGACTTAACAGCAGATATAAGAACTAAAACCCTCTTAAAATCCCAATGCATTACTCTTTAATGGATAAAGTTGGATAGGTGAGTGTAAGAAACGACAGGTGAAAAAACAAAAGGAAACAAATGCACACTGCATTTTTACCTTCAAAGAGCATCCAAATTTTGCTAGCACAAAGGGGCCAATGCAACAGATAACCATTTTGGTTTCTAGTATACAGAAAGCAACAAACCTCTTTTTCTGATCATCGCCCTCTACAGAAGAGGACTCTTTCAGTGTCGAGGCTGAATCCGCAGCAGCGTTCTCTTCTGTCTTCTCATCCTCCTCCCCCTTCTTAGACCCCATTTCTGAATCAACAGTTTCACCCATGCCGCCCTGTTCGCTTACACTAACAGCCTGCGAGCTTTCGTTTTCAGTGTCAAATGTCTCTTCTGGGACGTTCTGTGCGTCCCCAACCTCAGTGGCACCAGTCTCCACAACATCCCTGTCGCTCTCCACGTCTCCAGAGGTGGCGTTGTCGGACTTGGCACCAGTGTTGGACACACTGTCTTCCCCTCCGGCCGCGGCAGCTTGCTCTTCTTCAGGGCTCATCTCGTGGCTCCCGTGGGGATCTTCTTTAAGTGGCTCAGATAAACAAGACCCGGCTACTTTGTCATTTTCTACGGATTTAACAGGAATAGAATGGCACAGAGTTTAATCACTTCTGAAACACATCAATGGTTAACGAGGAACTGGCAAGGCCTGGATTAGGAACGTCATGACCACTGGCCTGTGCTCTTAAAACTATGTATTAAAACCATGAAGTAGACCCTAACGAAGAGACTGGAAGAGAACCCAAAGGCAAGATGACAACCAAGCAACTAAGGGGGCTAACACTTTGGCTCATTTCTCAAGCTGAACCACTTCACTCTATTCACCTGATCCAAAGCAGAGAAAGAGTTCAGTGCTGAAGAGAGCCACAAGACCAGCCACGCAGCAGAAGGGGCTCGCTGCAGTCCGTCTTCTTTCAGCCTTTGACATTTCCAGTGTCCATTTATATTGATCAGAACTTCAACTCAAGTCCAGTAGGTTCAATTCCAGCCGTTTGCTGCATCGGCGTCTTTAACAAGTGGTGGTAGCTGATAAATCTTGAGGGATCTTCTTTGACTTGATCTTCTTGTGGCAACCTAGAAACACTGTATTCACCTTCAACAGCTCAAAGCTCCCTGACCATGAAATGTAATTGCTGTCCATGTGCTTCAAAGCGTTAACCACAGTTACTGTAGCACATGAGAACACAAAGGGTCACTCGGATAATGGTAACGGATGGAAAAACGATCATTTATGGTTAACCTCATTTCAACACAAAGCCAGCAATTCCCTTTGGGTTTCCAGTCTCTCAATCTGCTTGTAACTAAACAACGTGTTTGCATTTCCAAGCTCAACACTGTAAAAAGATCCTTTCATCAACTTTTCTCTACAGTACCTGTTTGTTCTTTGACATCGCCTGCATCCGAATCCTGAAACAAAGAATAATAATGTCGTAATGAAGGCAACCGCAGGACACACTTTGTTACATACTTCACTCCCAGTTGTGAGCAGACGTACCATTTTGGTCGATGAATTCGTCATATCTTCATCTTTGTCAAATGTCTCACATTGGTCCAGCTGTCAAAACACGAGTGAAGTCAAATTCAAATGTTTCAGATTAAAAATACCCATTTCAGTCAGCAATTTGAGCGTACAGTCTAACCTCTAGGGCTCTCGCATCATCCTCCGAGTCAAAAGCTCTGAATTCATTTTCTTCATCCAGCAAGGCATCTTCGTCTCGGTCAAAATTCTCCTCGTCATCCATATGATCCTCGGCTGGTATTCCACTGTCGTTCTCCGTTTCGTCCAGCACGTTCATGTCAAGAATGTCCATGTCCTGCATGTTCTCCTGATCATCCAGTTCCTCCTGATGAGGAAAAGATTTATAGCAAAGATTAACATATCACCCCAAACTATTACAACAGTAGTTAAACCTGGGAGAAAATAAACACAGATTTCTGCAAACTTACATGTCCATCACGGGAATCCTCCTCCATAGCACCCTCCTCTGCCTCATCATTCTCTTGCCTTGTATCTGAAGAAGATGAGATTCAGATACAGTTAGAGCATCTTGCAGGCAGCAATGAAAACTGACCTGTGTGTGCTATCTGCAACCTACGAAACTATAAAACACTGGGCTCTTAAAAGTAGAATCACTCAAAACAATGCATATGTCAGGGAAAACATTTTCAAGATGTTACAGATAGTAACGGAAAGCCGATACAGACTTTTCCAATAGGAGATTAGCTAGAGAGCAGGATGAATGATGACTAACACTGAACACTGCTTTAAAAAGACACGTCTCTTTTTTTTAGGACAAATAAAAAGGCTAAATTTGACATTACTTTTAAAAGAGTTTTATTGAAATAGATCAGCTCTGCTCAGTCTGCACCTATTTTAAAGTCCAATGAGACAGAACATTACACTGTGTCACCCAACAAATGGTAACTTTTCAAACTGAACACAGTATCAGAACGGCCGCGTAATCAGAAGTTTCATGGTGGACCGCTGGACAACTGGGGTGATAAACCACCAAGATGTAAGATTCACAGAGGAAAAGAAAAGTGGTGTAAAGAAAACAACTGGTGTGTGCCTTGATGAACTGGTCCACTGAGTACGATTAGTGGCCCAGAAAGAGGAGGAGGAGTGATTCAATGGGACTGCCGATGGTCAAATTGTACAGGATCAATCATCTATAAACACTTAAATCACATATGCACTGTCGGAATACAACTAGCTTTCAGCTTCTATTGACTCAATTCATTCTGCTCAAAGAGTCTGGGGAAGCCATTACTTTACAAGAGAAGAGATTCAAAGCTATCAACAATAGCAGCGTCGGCATTAAGTGAATCTTTCAAGTTAAATTGTTCAAGCTCAAACTGTTCCTGCTGTTACATAATAACACTGGTACTTTTGGCCGCGATACAAGGATGATCTACCACGAGATGGAGTCACATCCATAGGCGTCGATTACGGGGGGGACGGTGGGGACATGTCCCCCCCACTATTTATGATTTGAATTTTGTCCCCACGACTTTTAAAAATGTGCTCTGATGCGACCGAAAAAAAAATCCCCACATTCTCAACCGAAATCGTCGAGTCTAAATCATGCGATAGGCGCGCACGAACATGTGAAAACCCCAATTTGGTATTTAGTCGTTTGATTTGCCGACTGTGAGCCACTGTAGAAACATGAAGTTGTAAAATGACAGCGGAGTCGGTGCATTCCAATGACGTCACACCAGAGGTCCGTTTCACGAAGCAGGTTTAGTGAAAACTCTGAGTTGATTAACCCTGAAATGAGAGAAACTTTTACTCAATAAACCTTGAGTTTCTCTCTGTCTCCACCCTCTTTCAGCCATTTGATTTCCTCATTCATTCAGTCAGCAGAGCGAGTTCTTCTACTTCTATAAGTTCATTAGGCACAGCAGGAGGCGACTGTTTCCACCAACATGTCCTTTTGACAACGATCCCGTGGATGAAGGTGCAGCATTATTGCGCAGAGAAATAAATATTCCTCAGGAGATGGTTATCAGACCGCGCATAGATTTTTGCATTTCCAGACAATTATCTTTTTGAGCGGCACCATCGGAATTTTGTTGGGACAAAAGAAAAAAAAGACATAAAATACAAATAAATATTTGGCTTAAAAAAAATTATATAGGCCTATTATATTTTATAAAGACACTCGTGTCTTGGGGGTGGATTCCCTCCGGGGATTCCCTCAGCCACTGCACTTATTTCTAAAAACGTATTGAAACTCGCCGTATGAGCGCATTAAGATTTCCAATTCGAGGTTGGTGAAAAACATAGCCCCTCCTCTTCCCCGTTGCCATGGTGACTCGTCGAATCAGGGCTCCATTGATGCTGGCTTTTTAAAGTTGTGGCGCACACGCTAAACTCAAGGTCCTACTCAGAGTTGATTAAACTCACTCAAATCAGCGTTTCTGGAACCGAAAACTCAGAATTTTCTATCTCAGAGTAGATCAACTCAGAGATCAGGAATAGACTCAGAGTTGGTGGAACCTGCTTTGTGAAACGGACCCCGGGTAAACCGCTTTCCCGGCGAAACTCATTTAGAGCTACTTCTACACAAACAAAAATGCAGCGTTTCTTTGCAACTTCGCTGGTGGTTCTTCCAAGGATAACTTTAGAGGATATACACAGGATCGTGGAGTCACACTCACCAACACCACAGTCCAGGCTGAGGAAAGGGTACAAGTTATTTGTGGAGGAGTATATACACAGTTATCAAGGTAAATTGTCTAACGTTTTATTTTTATCAGTAGGCTACTCAATAGCCTTCCACATTCATGTTTTGTAATGATAAGCAAACCATATACGATCCATAGAAATCATCTGAAATATTGTCTGTGTGTGAAATGTGTGTTAAATATTTGTCATGTGTAGACTATAATATTATGAATATAATTTGCCATGGTGGCTATGAAGTCTCCGTGTGCAGCGTTAGCATTTTAGTATTAGGTTAGCCAAGGAAACGTTAAGCTAGTTATTTGCTTGTTTTTTTTTTAGCAACTCCTGAAAATAACATTCTGTATATGCTCAGTGTCAAATGTAGTTGATGGAAAGGTGGTAGTGAGAGGCTCGATGAGGAGGAATGAGGAGCCCCACAGACTACAGGTTTCTGCTTAGTTATAGGGCCCGTTGGCCGAAGTCTGTGTTTGTTTTGATAGTCTGTCCGGACTAACAACTGCAGTTGCAGTTGCACTTTTCCCCTTTCTTACAAACAGTACAGTAGCGTAATTAATTAACAGTAATTAATTCATGAATAAATACATACTTTCGAATCATATCATAATGATATAGAAACATGAAATTAAAGGATATATTTTATAAACTCTGTATGCGTTCATCAAAAAAAAGGGCCGCTTATTAAACATGACGCTGGAATCGATCTAGAATGCGTTACTTTTTAATGTGCTGGATGGTGGGTGGTCCGTGGGGGGCATAGAATGCATTACGTTTTTTGTCCCCACCACTTCTAAAACCAAACTGACGCCCTTGGTCATATCGTATCATATGTGTCATTTGCCCAGCAGGTGACTCTACAACCCCATCTCGTTCACACATTAAAGACAGATGTTTACACTGGGGGCTAAGTGGTGTCCACTGCGTATCACGTGTTGATTTTACCTTTGGTGGCTCGCTTGGGTGTAGCGTTGGTTTTTTTAGCGGTTGACTCCGGAGCAACGATGATCTCGTCTGGATTTCCACCCTCCTCCTCGATCGCCTGTTAGCGGAGGATGGTGCAGGAGATGATAATTTAAAAAAAAAAAAAAAAAAGGCTTGAGTAAAGTGCACAAATAACGAGGCCGTAAACTAAGACAAAAATGCACACATTTAGCGAGCGGTTTGACGCAAACGTCCGCGAACCGTTCGCACAACTGAGTTCGATGGCCTCGTTAGCTAACACAGCTAGCTTCGAGCTGAAAATGGCCCCTACTGACATTGCACCACTAAAGAGCGATTAAAATTCGGAAGTAAATCTTTAGCATGCCATGCAACGCACTCCACCGATAACTCCAATCTTTCAATGCATTAAATTTGACAGTAAATACAGACCTTTTTCAGACGCTCCGAAAGCACGCTCTTGACGCCAGTCGTGTCCAGGTTTCGTTTCTTCAACTCGGCCTTCAAGTCGATGACTCTCAGTTCCGACAGTTTGCGGACTTCTGCGCCCTCCGGAAGCTCCACATCTCCTGATGAGTTCGA
Source organism: Odontesthes bonariensis (assembly GCF_027942865.1). NCBI lineage: Eukaryota > Metazoa > Chordata > Actinopteri > Atheriniformes > Atherinopsidae > Odontesthes > Odontesthes bonariensis. The sequence continues at coordinate 17,726,059 of NC_134520.1, read as the reverse complement.
CATCGTTTTGCCTGCAAAATATCTCTCAACGTCGAAAGAATCCTTGTGATAAATGTAATTACTTGCACTGCACCACGAATGGAAGCAGCAAGCTTGCAAAACGACTGCAAAATGGCGGACGACACAAGTTGACGTAATCGCGCATGTGCAGAGACTCACACCAGAGACTTACACAGGTACTGAGAGGCTCAGATTCAAAGGCCAACGAGACCATCAAAACAGCAAATACACACTTATTCAGCAGAGCTACAAACATGATGCCTTCATAGTACTTTGCAAGATGTATTCAAGGTTACAAAAAGCTGGAAGCAGGTAACACTTTGTCTTTAAATATTTTATTTTTTTTGTTGATTCACAGTGAAATAACTTTTTCATTATAATACAGTATTACAAATTCTTACATAATGTTTATAAAACAAACACTCAATGCATAGTTAAGATATCAGTTCAACAATCCTCATACAAAGACATCAGTTTTGTCCAGCTTTACTAGAATTCAATTCACATCCCCACTTTTAGACTTAAATTGCTGCTGATGTCATCATGTAGTGATGGCTGTATGCTGCTTAGAAGGAATGGAAATTGTCACTGAATTTGTAGTTTGTGTCATTTACTTGGCTGTGGGGCAAGCTTTTGCTGGCAACAAGAGGTCGAGGGGTATCAAATAATTCTGGACACTCAGTCTCTTCTGGTACATTAGTCCTGGGTGAAGTCTGAAAATCAGTGAGGGAGACTTTGTGGCTAGTTTGTGCAGAATATGACCATGTATTTGAGGCAGAACCAACAGAGGTAAAGCCCTCAGCAAAGGAGGAGCACTCAGGAGAGTTCAAGGAGTCAAGGCTGAGGGATGAGGAGCCAGAGCAGTTGCGAGAGGCCCGTGGTTCATGGAGATTGAGCTTGGAGACCAGTGGTTTGCCCACAGTTACAGGAAGCCTTTCTTGTACCTCTTCGTCCATGTTAGAATAGATGTAATGGAGGCAGACAGTGAATGTGAGCTCCCTCTATGAAGGTAAAGAGGAGCAGAAAGTGTTTTTCAGCTTAGAGAAAAATATAAAATCTCATCCATAACAGACAATGGAAATATCTCTAACTAACTGTTAGACAACAATATATTAAAAAGGAAGAAACTTAAATCTCTTTAAATCTATATGAGGTCAATAAATTACTTACCTGACATCTATTTTTAGAAAACTAACCAAATCTTAAGCTTAATTCTTCACTGTGTCCATCACCTGTACATTGTCTACACACGGCACATATACAGTAGTTGTAGAGAAATTCTGAAAAAAACGTCTGACCGTGAGTCTCTGCAGGCCGCGGATGCGTGTGTAAAGACTGGGGCCCTCCGGTGAGGAAAGTTCCTCTTTAATCAACAGTAAACTGCCGGCTTCAAGCAGAGTCTGCTGATTACTCTTTTTCAGATCAACATCCACATCCTGTCAAAGGACCATGTAAACATTGTAAAACCCGATCACGCATATTTTATGCAAATGTTCTTTTATTATGTGCCGTTAACAAATTAAGCTCATCTTCAAACATTGTCTGCATTTTGAAAAACTGAAGGACTCCAGGGGCACGTTCTACGTACAGCAGGTCCAAGGTTAACTGGCTGATCCTGGTTTTATGTAGTTTGGTCCCAAGAACCCAGTCCATAACTGGATTAATGTAGCTGGATTCAGGCATCTGAGATGACTGCGTGCTCATGGTTACTGACTTCAGTATATCGTTGATGGAAACTATGATGAGCAACTTTATATGATTGGAGGAATAATGATGGGGAGGGCAGACACAAATACCTATGTTAAAAGGCATTGGATGAAGCTAATGTGGAAATGGAGGTACAGTAAGGAAGAAGATGCAACAAAAAGTGTCTGTCAAATTTAACATGCAAGTAATCCTTCTTTTACAATTCTAAACAAGAGGGAGAATTCGATTCTGTCAGAATTGTGTCGTTTTTTTTTTTTAGCTGTTCATCACCGTAACTTTGTGTGTCTTATCAGTTCTAGTCTCTCATTTCTGTTTTATATATATTATTCCTTCATATTTAGAGCCAGTCACAGCACAACAGAGACCCGGGGACAGGCTAGGATAAAATTCAAATATACAGTTTATGGTGTTGTTCAAACAGCTTTTTTTCCGCAAATCTTCAACTTAATTAGCCAAAGAGCAGTTAAAGTTGTTAATGTTTTAAAACCCTTTAAATCAGATATGAACGGGACAGAACCAACAGAAAAACTAGGGTAGGTTAAGTCGAGGATTTAGTTTGATCCTCACTAAAATACAGATCAACCTGGTTTTTCAGGTTATAGAACGGGTCCAGGCTCCGTCTTGGAGCTTTTTTATCAACAACACACTTATAAATCTTGATAAATGCTACAGTCATATTTAAGCAGATTCCCCAAATCGCCTTCACTGAAGACCCTCATCTAATCTAGTTTACTTTGGAAAAGCTGTCTGCTCCAAAGTTGGTTTGACTTTTCAGATAAGTTGCTGCGACAACCAAAAATCAACAACTACTGTACTTAAAATCCCTGATCACACCAAATAGCCCAAGGTCATAAGACATGGAGCGAATACATCCTCATGCAGCAGTAGCAAACACACCTCAGGAAAGTCGGTAAGCTGGGCAGAGCAGGAAACTATTTCTGTAGGTTTCTCAAGTATCCGAGTGTATATGACCATGATGTTGGAGAATTCTGCTGCAAACCCAAGCTGAACCTTCACCCCACAGTCAAACTGGAGACAATGGCTCTTGGGTAGATCTATAAATAAAGATATGTGGATTAAGGAAACTTAAGGACAAAACATTTTTTAAAAATGTGATCTACAAGGTTCAAAGCCTTTGTTGTTATGTTGAATAATTTCAGTGAATATGTCTAACGTTACCATGAGCAACAGCCCACTGCAGGTTTCGAGCTGACTGGGATGTAGAACAGTCGGACATCTGGATCTTATCAGTGAGAGAACGTCTTTCAGACAGATTGCTGCGTAGCTCCAGAGCCTGCCTCCCTCGAGTGAGCTCACAACGACCCATGTCTGGGAAAAATAAAGAAGCTTTAACATACAGTGAGCAGGATGTGACCAGTACTGCAAAATCGTCTCGTGCTAAGTGTGTGCTCTACCTTCAGCTACTCTGTCTAGCATGACAGTGACCTTCTCATCCTCACACACTCGCTTCTTGAGAAAGCTTATGAAGATGCCGTTGGACACGTCCTCTCTCTTCACCTCATATGCTTCAGCGTCAACACACCTGCAAGGAGAGGGCGTCAAAATCAAATAACGTATGCACATCAAATCAACTGGTACAGTTTGTTCAGGGTCAGCAACTTACGTGGCGTAACCAAAAATGATATTTGCCGTCACTTTGAGCATTCTGGGTTGTACGATTAATTTGTCGTTTGGGTTTCTGGAAAAAAGACAACATGAGAAGCAAAAAAAAAAAAAAAAAAGCCACAGGAGATCGTCATGGTTTCATTAATGTGAAAAAAAACAAAAAAAAAAACAGCCATACCTCTTGCGGCACATGTCCAGCAGGAATACATTGAGTCCCGTCTCTTTCTCCTGCATCCTGGTAAGTATATTCTGTACACATAAGCAGTGCTCGGATGTGTAGGAGCTTGGCGCATCAATGGGAACCATGAAACTGTTGCCATAGTTCTCATAGCCGTGACCAGCAAAGTACAGCAGGCCTACAAAAGCAATGACCAAGAAGTATGAATGGCACCATAAGCATACAATGACCAGACACGGTAAGCCTCTCAATGTCTTAGCTCATCTCTGGTCAAATTTTTCGGTTTTCAATAAGCCTTCAGTTAATTTCATACTAAATTTCATCTCGTCGTACACAGACTTGGCAAACATGCTCTCACTTGAACATTCGAACGCAAAGAGATAAAGGACCAACCATATACGCCCTTGTCAAGCAGCAGTAGGAACTCAGTAACAGCACTGTGCATCTCCTGCCAGTTAAGGTCGAGCAGAGTAACCACCTTGAAGTCCATTTGTCTGATAAGGTTGGTCAGCTCGTGGACATCAGAGATAGGAGCGCACAGCTGAGGGTGGTAGTGGTAGTTCATGTTGCCAATCAGAAGAGCAACTTTATCTGTGGCTGGGGAGAGAAAGATATGGAGAAATGAAATCGACAAATTTCATTTTGTAGATACGGTACCAGATTTGCTTGCATAAAACTTACCATAGAAATTCTTGGGTGAAGGGGGTAGACTGGCCATCTGTCGCAGTGGATTTGTTTCCAGTCTGGGGATTGGCCTGTCGACTTCCTGTGAATCTCCTAACACCATTATGAAAACACACAACTGAAATAAATGCCCATGTTGTGTTATCTTGCATCCAATAGGCGATGAATCCACAGCTGATCAAATAGCAGCAGCGTAAAGGTTACGTCAAACGTAACGTTCAAACACAAAGCAAAGCAGTACATCCTTATCCGTTCTGCCAAACAAAAATGTATAATGCAAATACAGAAATGAAAGTGCAGAAAAGAGAACCAAAACTGGAAAATACCTGGACTGCGATCCAGTTTCACCCAGGAGGCATCTGTGACTGAACCTGGGCCTGCATAAGGGGGCAAAACAGGAGTTATTAGTCATTGCGCAGAGATCAAATTCTGCTCATGTTTAAACCGATCACACAAATGTCTGTCTGTAAAATTGCATCACTTGATATCATAGTAATCACTTTAACGTGAAGATTATTGATTTTTTTCCCCTCACTTGCACATTTATATTCTGAATAAAAAAATGACAAATGAAGCCTCCGGGTCTCACCAATAGCGACTGTTGCCGTGTTGCTCCAGGCCTGGTGATACAGATTGAACACCTTACATCTGTACTCTCCTCTGTGTTTGGTTGTCACACACGGGATCTATAAAAGACATCCGCTGCATACAGTAAACTGAGACCACAGCCATTTACTAATCAACAGAGTTTTGATTGAAAATAACTAACGTGTACTTTACACTTTCTCGCTCCTTGTCAATAAATGAATAAATAAATAAAAAACAATAAAAACAAAAAGAGCAACAATGCTTTTACCCTCTAAGGATGAGAGAAGCTCAAGCTAACAATTTACTAAATTGCTATTTCTAAAGGCTTTGATTTTGATGCTTCTTCCAACTTTGTGTCTCTATAATGTGTCTTTTCGGCTCTTTGTGAGAATTGTTGTGACTGAGACTGTTTTCACACATGAATGCAGGAGACTTTCAGGAGAAAATGCAGCGAGTTTCGTCTGGACTTTTCTAAGCAGTTGCTGTTAGATAAGCATATCATAGCAGAAGGCTTTCAGCAGGAGACGCTGCTGCTGCTGGTCTTGATGTCCCGGGGATTTTTCCTACGGGGCAGGGTGGAAAATCTCTACTAGAAATTCAGAGCCAATGACGCAGACATTTCTGTTCTCACATGCTACTGCTCCAGAACATCCCTGGAACCTTTCAAGAATCCAGTGAATGTGTGAGAACAGCTTCAGTCGTGGTTTCAGATTTACATCAACCAACGGCGAATTTAGTTAGTAACCAGACTTCATACATTTAATACCTTTAGGATGAAATACAAGATTTTCCTCTTTATTGGGTATATTTATTTCACTGTTTATTTTAGTAAATAATACACTACAATTTAATTTCCATTTGGGATTATTAAAGTGCCTCTCAGTTTCAATTACAAGCCTCGAAAATGTGCACACATCCAGTCACATTTTCTTTAAGACTTTTGAAGAATTGCTAAAGATAAAGGCTCACTACATTCACCACCCTGGACTGTGAATAATTACATAGGAAGGTTCCTGTGTGAAATGTGAAATGATCGGGGAGTATCAAAGAGGCAGCCACAATAAGACCTGGTCGAATTCTCTAAATACTTATGAGAGAAGTCCAATGCTTCCTTTATTATTGCCTTTAGCATTGGAAAACACCACGGACATCCCAAAGTTTCTTGTGACTAGAACGTTCATAGTGACACTCATTTGTTTTAATACAGTCACAATAGGTTGGATTCATGAATAGGAGAGAACAGGAGGGTGAGTGTGAGCTACCATTCTTAATGTGGCAACAATTTTTATTTTACTTTTGTGGCTTTTTTGTGTTTGAATTACCAACTCGAGATTATTTCTTTATAAGGTCGTCCTAAAAAACAACACTTTAAGACAAGAGTGTGGAATCTGCTGTCATCCTCTGCACCACACTGTGTGCAAATCAGCATGAGCCTAGATCTGTTTTTCCAAGTGGAAGGACATGTGCACGGAAAGCTTTGGCACAGCAGTCGTTTATGAACAGAGCCGTGTGTCTAAATCAATTTGGGCAAGCAGACGGGCTTGACGCACTCAGTTTCTCTTTAGACTTTGGTTGCCTTTTTCTAAGTACTTATGAATTCCTCTTCTCATATTTCCACGAGGCCATGATATTTTTGAGAAGACACGCTAAAAAGAGTCCATCAGAATCATCCTTTGTTGTGATTTAGATTAAGATCAGATCACATTTTACTTGTAGATCCGTCAGAAATCTTGCTGATTCCAAACCATTCACAAGCCTTTTCTTGCCTCTGTATGTTTGCGCTCTTAGTTGTACATTTTTACTGCTTTACAAGATTCGATTAAAGGTTTTCATGCACAATAGTTTACAACAGTCTTTGGGAATAAACTTACTTTGAGAGAACATGTCTTTTGTTGAGGCAAAGGCACTTTGTTGTGGTACCACTCATACTGGGCAGGGGGATTGGCCACTGCTTTGCACTCCAGGTGCAGAGTATCCCCCTCAGATGCTGTCTGGGACTGAGGCTGATGAATGATACGCAGCCCACTCACTGATCCAGGAAACAGACTGCTGCTGCAGCCTGAAATGACAGAGATTTAGCCAGACATTATATCAAATGAAATCAAGAAAGAGCGGGAAAGAAAAGACAGGGAGGGGAGGACAGATACCTGGACTGGAACCTGCAGAGTGGACCAAGCGAACATGAGCCCATTGGGAGAAGATGTATTTTTCTCCATGGCTGATCCTGCAGATGTAGGGACCCTGGTGGGCTGTACCCAAAGGACACAGAACGAGCTCCGGCAAACTCCCTGCCTCATCCAAAATCTAGAGCAAGAAAATAATCAAGATATCCAAAAGACAGCCAATTAACTCATTACATTCACCACAGTAATCACAATGAGATGCAACAGTGAAATATTTAACCAGAAAGACAAGATAATTGCAGAAGATGAACCCTCCCAGGAATTAAACTGAAATCTTGACAATATTTTCCAAAATCACAGAAGATGTTGGAATTACCTCATCTTTGCCTCTGAACCACTGATAGCTGAGACCAGGGGGACCAGAGGCTCTGCAGGTCAGAACAACCCTGCTCCCCTCCATGGCCTGCTGGGACTGCGGCTGCACTGTGATCCGGATCAGCTCTGCCACAAGAGCACAGACACACAAAATGTGAACAATCACAGCCACGCACAAGAAGGAACAGAGTTCAGGTATTTATATTTAAATGTGTAGCCACAGAACGTGGTGAAGCACACAAATATATTTAACGTGTTAAATTGATGATCTGAAAAACATGCTCTATAACTTCTGCTGTTAACATAAAGGGAACTCTTCTCTTCCTGTTGTCTACAAAGAAACTAAGAGAGCGTTTACAACAGGAAAATACAGAACAAGAGGTAGGGTGCAAGCTGGATAGGCCACCCAGAGACAAACAACCATGCATGCTCACATTCACTGCGAGGGACAATTTAGAGACACCAATAAAACTAACCTCCCACTCTTTGGACAGTGGGAAGAAGCTGGAGTACCCACGGAAAATCCACAGATACATAGGGAAAATATGCAAACTCCACACAGATAGGCCGGTATTTGAAACAGGAACCCTCTTGCTGTGAGGCAACGGTGCCAACCACCACATCATTGCACCTTCTTCCCCTTTTGGAGCTGTCTCTTTTCTTCAATACATTACCAGCCTTAATAATGAAGGAATGTTTCATGTTATATCTTATTAGATGTTCACATCATAGTTTATGATGTGTGTGTGAGAATCTACTCGCATTGCAGCCCAGTTGCCTTTTCTTAAGTCCTAAAAAACCATCCTTCCTTAACCTCGTACTGTTTTTAAAAACGGTGATAGGAGGTGACCTTTTTTGACCATACTCAATACCTTTAGTGCATGTAGCAACCCAAACGGATTTGATGATACATGGACAAGGTGGTGATGGAGAGTGATACTTGAAACAGGTCTGGACGAAAATATATATAGGATCCAATATCTTTAAATATATAAAATAATGTTCAAAGATACAACCAGCAGACTGATCATAAGGAGAAATTTTGGCTAATGACACCATAAAGGCTTGAGGGACAGATTCATTGACTTAGTATCTATTGAGGGAAGCTGAATAATTTTGAGTGGGAGTCTGTTGGAACCAGGTGTGTTTTGGAGTCTGCCCCTAGGGGTCCTCTTCTTTAAGGCACTTGCGAACTGGCTTCACTTTGTGACAACACCTTTTATAGACAGACAAACGTTAGTCCCCGTGGATCACCATGTCAAAATGGCTACCTGTTCAGCAAAACTAAAAAATCTTTTGGTCTTGATAGTTTCTTTTTCATGCGATTGCTCAAAGGACAACTTTCCAGTTGACCCACCAACTTATATCAGAGCTTAAAGTTGAGCCTAAATAAAGGAATGACTGATGTGTTCTACCTAGGGATGGGGTTTCAGTTGAAACAGAAAGTAAGAAAAAGATCCTGAAATTGTTCATGACCTGACCTTTTAACATTCACACATACACAACCTCAATTTGCGTAAGTGTGACTAAGTGCTAAAACATTTAACATTGTTGTACAATTTAGTCAAAAAATGTATTCCCATACTGAAAATACCAATAACTGCCGTTTATATAAGCCTAATCAACTGATAAAACTGTCTCACAGAAAAAGTCTCACACACTTGTAACAGTGTAATACATCACCTCAAGTTTATCTCTGTTCCAAAAATTTCGCATTTAAGTGTCACTTACTGAAAAAACGTGCCTGCATAGATTTGCATTTTGACTACACTTAACCTTCTTTCTGTTTACCCGCGGTGGTGAGGAACTGCACAGCTTCCTGGTGGTCAATCTTCCTCAGGCAGTGCAGGAGGAAGTCCAGCGAGCACGAGCGCTCGGTCAGCCAGGCCAGGAGGGCTCGCGCGGGGCTGCCGGCAGCATCCAGCACCTGAAGTGAGCAGCTGGTCAAATCCTTTTCACTGCAGGGGGAAGAGTCCAATTGGCAGCAGTGTTAGTAAATGTCAGGGCAGCTGGAGTGGCCCCGACAAACCTGACAGCATTACGGAGATATATAGCGGGTCCTTAGTTAAAACGCTCAGTCAGTTTTGTTACTGTGCTCGAATAAAATGCAAGGCTTTCAATGTCTCACCTGCAGAGGAATTGTGGCTGCTGGGCCGCTGCGCTGGCTAACTGCCTCCATCCGCAGGTGGAGTTGTCCAACATCTTTGACAGCTTGTTAAAAAATTCTCCGTTGAGAGTGCCAATGCTCATTTTCCTCTCCTCCATCTTTGTATCTGTCACCACCAGTAAACCAAAGGGATCTACCGGGCAGAAACTGCCATCAAGTTAAAATAGCATGCGATCAATAGTCAGGCGCCCCCCCTTCCTACACCACCAAGAAGCAGTAAATCTAGACTAGACGATTCCCACACGAGATGCGAATAGCAGTTACAACCGCAGTGATTGTTGAATGAACGTCCCACCTCTCCGCCCACGGGCCTGATACGCCACAACAGATTGTAAACTTGACCTCGGGGTTCCCTGCATCAATCTTTATGAAAATCTCCCTGTAACTGTGTACCAATTGAAAAGAATGATGCCTCTTCTGTAAGGGAAAAAAAAAAAAGCGAAATCCGAAAATGAAATAAACTGCAGTCAGAACAAACTAAACACCAGAAGTTCGACTCGGAGCTGAGCTCCGCTTCCGCCATTAACCGCTCAACGCCGTGAAGTAAACTTACCGAGTATTTTTGTAAAAAAAAAAAAGGTCGCGTCAGCGCTCGAATCCCAGGTCTAGATCAAGCGATCTTTATGTTACGAACATGTGTGACACATTTAGACCCTGCCGATTTTCCAATCGTAAATGATTTGTTTCTCATTTCGGTTCCTCATTTCTGGCATCCCTAAAAGACACGAACATTTGCATGAAGCGCTGTCGCGACAACACCGCTCATATAGCCCATAATTAATCTGTGCTGAAACTAGTCTGATGGATGAATAACTCGGTAACAGGGGGCATACTCACGGGTTCAAATCATGGCGAAGACACAACACCGGGATATCAATTCAATTCTTTATTTGTTATACAAGTCAGCAATGAAACAATCAAAAGTGATTTATGAAAGGAAAAACGACCACGAGCACATTAACAGCTTATTAAACCCAGTGCAGTACAGTGACTCCCTCTTTTTTTTTTAATTTTATCTCACCATTATTTAGAAGCAGTTATGGGACTCAATCATATTGTACAACCTTTCAACCTTTTTTTTTTTTTTCAAATCATTTTAACTGGGCAAAACTGATATCCTGAGGAAGATGATCTGTTTGACAAGCGGACTTTGCAGTGACACTGCTCTTAAAAAGTCCTGTATCCAAAGCTGATAAGGAACTACCCTTCTCAGCCTCTTCGTGTTCAGCTTTGGCTAAAACTGCAGTACTTTAATGAGCTCATTATGTCTGAATTACCACTGTCACCACAGCATGTTCTCAGATAGCCCAATAAGTGAGCAGTGAATAAGAAAGAGTTGATCTAAATGTCATATTATTCAGGATATAGGTTCTGAACACGGATCACTTTCATAGTAATTCAGTCCAGAGTGTGAAGGATGCCGCTGTACGGTCCACTGAGGCCTACAACTTCTTCCCTCTATGTAGTCTGTTGTAACGCCAAATATTTTCCTTCCTTAAACGTTTCCAATACTCCCAGGTGTCGGACTCCAGCTCATGCAGCTTTTTGACATCTCCCACGTTCAACTGGAACAACCTGAGTGACAACGAAGAGGAAGAGGGAAATACACATGAAATACACGTGAAAATGATTATACTACTGCCTCAAAGCGTAATCTCCCTTTTACCCAAGAATTAGTCTGTCTCTGCTGAAAAAGAAAACAAAAGTACTGTGATATTTCCACAGTGAAGTATACCCGCTTCACATTGCTCTGCCATTCATGAGTGACTCCCAGGAACACCTATAAGCTGTAGTCAAAGATAACATCAATGATGGTGCTGAGCAGCACATGTCGACTGAAAAAAATACGAGTCTTTATTCAAAATAAACATCCTTTATTCTGCCACAGCCCCAGCTTTTTGTCATCTTTAGTGAGCTGAAAGCAGTTTTTGCCAAAAAGGAAAGTCTGAAATCAGAGACACATAATAGTTGCACACGTGTAAAAATGTGAGAACAACCCACTGAGGTTGTTGTTGAAAATGCATAAAACCGGTATACTCCAAGAAATCACACATGCAATCTACATTCGAGATTGAGCCTGATTTATTTCAAACTCTGGCATGGAGGGACCTTGTGTCCTTTTTGCCATTCACTTATCATTGAGCAAACATGTCCTGAGCTCGCCAAACACCTTCAGGAAAAAAAAAACAAGAGTGGACGCCTAGGAGTCTGTCAGGAATGTTTGCCAATACTGCCGATAAACATGAAGACAAGGACCAGGCCGGGTGGAACAGAGACGGGTCGTCAGGGCCAACGATGCCTTCTCTGCTGTCCTACAGGTGGTCAGAATGAGGAAAATAACTTCCCTTCCCCTGTTTCCAATGCATCATAGAATATAAATTTGAGGTGCTGCTTGATCACATTTTTTTTTTTACCCGTGCCGCCTGCGGGTAAAAGAAGTTTTGAATGAAACATGGATGAAGTAGGAGAAAGGAATCTTATCAGTTTTACTGGCAAAGCCCTGTTTTGAGAGGGACATTTTTTTTTTTTTTTCTTCCGGGGGGGGGGGGGGGGGGCAGAACATTGTGAGAAAAGATCGACCAGTATTACAGCCAGCAGCCACTTCTCAGCCAAGGAAAAGATTTGTGTGATACTACTGGAGTGATAAGCATCTCTGCTAAGTTTCATGATTTTTTATGTCTCTCATTCCCCGCGGCACAAGGGGGTATTAAACGCAGTTGATATTTTTGTTTTGATTTCTTGGTGTTTGTATGAATAATTCTGTGGTGGTTGTTGACATTGATACTGGATGAGTGCGCTCTGTGATGCAGCATCCTTGTAATAGGTATACAAAACTTTACACTCTCAAGTAATCAAGTCTCTTTAGTTAGTTCCTATGACTCAATAATTCACTCCTTAAAGGTGACTGTCTCTGTGAAGATGAGGTGGTTATATTAAATGACAACAGCAAAAAGCCCCTGGTGTCATAGTGAGATTATTCAAAGCTGTTTAAATCTCAGGAGGGTAGTGCTGAAGGCCTATGTGTAAATTACACGGCCTGCCACTGATTCGAAATAATGCGCTCGGGACAGATTGATCCGGGTTTCCCGACCACAGTTACGGCAGGAATGTTGGTTTTTTTCAGGACAAAGGAAGTTTTTCATGCGAAGAACTTCACAGAATCGAAAAATGAGAAAATAATTTGGTTCGGAGTTGCTTCGCTGCCCCATAAACACGGAGGTTTGAAGAGATTAATCTGCAAATTCAAAATAGAACCAAATAATGCATTAAAGAGAAGAAATGGTGGGAAATGGTCAAGCCACGGGAATCAATATCAGAACTATCAGCTGATATACTCAGCCCATTGGTTTTGTTGTTTTCAAAATGGTTGGGGGGAAAAAAGGAGAAAAATAAATATATATGCAAGCCGATGTTGGAGACTGGTGCAAAATGCCTCCAGGATGTTTTAGAGTCCTTGTAAGTGATGAGAACAGAGGACAAATATAATGATGCGTGCACTCACCACTCAGGATATTCCTCAGGAGGTTTCAGTTTGGGGTCTTCCCCTTGTTTGAAGATATTCGCCCCCACTGCATAAGCTGTAAGTCTGACAGGGTCTTTACACACTTCTGGACCTTTCAGTTCCTCTTTTACCATGCCTTTACCTTTTCCTTTGGCCGCTGAAAGGCAAAGAAAACTATCAGTATGACCATAACAATGTCTGACTCCGAACAGAAAACAAAGCACAAACCAAACGATTAAAAACAAGGCCACTAACAATATGAATATGAGATAATGAGACGTAATGACATTTGTTGACACAAGCAAATTAACCACCTAAGAGAGATGTAAATTCTCATATAGGCTTCACACATGTTTTTTTTTTTTGTTTTTTTTTAAATCACCACAGCCAACTGAAACGGGGCACTTATAAACGCAAATATGTTCAGCGTTTATATCCAGTGTGTGCATGTCCTTTTCACTCACCAACTTTCTTAGCATATCCACACGTCTGTATTCTGTTTAACATGTTCGTCCTGCTGAGAAACGTTGTAGCACTGCTTGAGATGCATTTTGTTGACGGTGCTATCCGAAATAAACAATAACCTAACATTTTTAATCTGTGTTACCTAAAGACGCAGAACACCATGCTACAGTTTGACATTCATAGTTCCTCCGACTTCCGTTTTTCCGTTTAGAATAATGCACTGCCCCCCTCTGGACGGGAGGACACACTTGAAGGCCAGACCGCTCTGTTTGTGTTGTTTCTCTTCGGTCCAACAGGTGGCAGCACCGAACAGCGTCTGTCTTTGCACATAATAACAAAGCAGAAGAAAACGACAGACGTGTTCTCGAAAATGTCTGAGTACGCCCCAAGTCAGAAGAGTGTCTTGAAATTAAAAGGCATTGGAGAAATTTCGGCTGGAAAAAAGTAAGTTTTGTATTGTTAGCATGTGGTAACAGTTGTAATTAACGACAACATATTTTATTCGACTTTATCATTCAAACGCTCGTCGAAACGATATTGAGCGTGTTCATGTTGTATGTAAGCCAGTTTGCTAATAGTTGAACATAACGTTTACATTTTCAATGTTTGCTTAGATTTAAATGACTAGATATTTGGTAATATTTTGAGTTTGATAAAGACATTTTACATTTGAAATACGATTCTCATCATTTCCAACATGGACCGTTTCAGGGAGAGCTAGAAAACGTTAGCTTGCTAGCATTAACTGCAACAAATCTGCACGTAGGTCACAATTCAGATAGTTTTTTTTAAATGTACCGACAGATAGCTTCAAAAGCAGGTACTAAATACTGCAAGGTGAGTCCATCACAACTACTTGGATATTCAGGCTCATTTGTGGCTCAATTCGATTAAAGTCCTACATCTTAAACCCATCCTACGTCAAGATAAGTAAATATTATCACGAAATATTTATTTTAATGACGAAATGAGCTGTTCTACGTTCAATATGATTGTTAAAGTATGAATGAAATGCATAAATGGGGGCTGTCGTTGGTCTGTTTTGATATGCTATGTTGTTGGCTTTTTATTCTCAAACGTGCAGGCTCCATTGAAACATTTGTCAGGTGTGGGAGACGGAGTTATTATTTGTATACTGCCAGTTGGATTGATTTACTGTGTAACCATTCATTGTTAGTTGTATCAATGGTTATTACAGGCATTTCAGATAAATAGTGGATGTTACGTATAGAGCTTAAAAAAGCTAAAATGCTGAAGTGAAGAGCAAGTATCATAGATCTGGATTGAAGAGACGTACTTAAGTAAATAAAGCTAGTTATGTCACTTTTCTATAGTTTGGGGAACAGTTCACATGTTGTCTCCATAGACATTTATCTCTTTCTGTCACGGGGCCGATTACACAAAAAAGAAATAGAATGTATGTGTCAGTTTTCTAAATGATGTTACAAAGTTCTTTACTGAAAATACATCAATTATATTCAGTAACTGTGTCCTTGGCTGGTAAGTATATATCAAACATTTCCAAAAGCTCAAAAAAAGAAAAGCTCAAAGAAGGGATTTATAAGAAGTTCAATTATAAGAGTGAAATTCAAATAACCTCGAACTTACTGTCTAAATTCAGTAGTAACACTTATCCACAAAGTGGCAACTGACTTGTTTTTTCCCCCTTTTTTTTCCCCCCATTAATTTAGGAAGAAAAAGAAGGACAAAGACAGCAAGCATCGCTTGGAGCAAGTTGTGACCAACCAAAATGATGAAGAGGTGAAAACAAATAAGGCATACGTTGACAAAAGGACACCAGCACAACATGCTTTTGACAAGACGCAAGAGAAGAGAGTAAGTTGTGGTTCTTTAGCACTTAGAAGAAATAGTGATTCGATCTGAGTGGACAATACAAGCAGTAATTGGCTGTAGAAGTAGGGTTCAGTGGAAGTGGACGATTGTCTAAATTTTTCTTTGGGGGGGGGGGCTTTGTAACCACAATTACCATTGGTCTGTCACTACGGAGGCAAACAACGTACATGTCAGTCAATCAAGAAATCATTTTGCATTGATTAGAAGTAAACGGGGAGTTGTGAGAACTTAACTTCTCTGAAATATTAATCTAATCTTAATATTAATGTTTAGACTCAGAACAGACATACAAAATGTTCCTGACATGTGGTATTCGTAGTTTGCAATGATGACTACCAGTATTGCTTCAGCAGAACAGAAATAATCAGTTCTGTGAATGCGATCAGTAGATTATTAACTTATGTGCTGTTTTAAACTTTGCTGTTTCAGTGAACTACTAATTATATTATCTCTAAAAGAGATGTCCAGCAGTCTTCATCTTACCTAATCATCACATAATACTGTTTCAGAGTATAGATATTTTAGATTATGATATAATATGTAATTATGTAATGTATAAAATGTATTATACTATAGAATTTCCCTTTAGGATAAGTAAAGTATTTTCATTTTATTTTTGTTTCAAATATATAGCTCAGGAACTGCATTGATGGTGTTTCATCCTAATATCTCCCAGTTGTTGACATTTCCCAGTGTGTGTCAGTGTTTATATGCACAAAGGACAAAGGTCCTTATTTTGAAAAGGTGCATGTTGCAACAGTATCTGCTGTGGAGCATTTACATGGCAAAAGAACATAATGAAAACATATATATATATTTTTTTTAACAAGTTAACTGTGAAATGGGTAAACATCTCCCTTAAAACGTGTTGTTTATAAAGTGACTCACAGCTTTAGCGGGCAAATGTTTGAACACCTTTAAGTCATACGGTGATTGCGATGAGTTCTGTTGGTGTTTAATGGGTGCAACATGACTGTGATAATGTACATCTTTTTACCCTTTGAATTCAATTGTTCTTTCCCTTGCAGCAAATGGAGCGAATTTTGAAAAAAGCATCAAAGACCCACAAACACAGAGTGGAGGTGAGCCTGGTGCTTTATAAAGCTGCCATCCACGTACATTAAATCGCAAATTGTGCTTTAATGTTGAATCTATGTTGCATATTTTAAGAGAAAGTTTGCAAAATGTCCTTTCTTTTTGTTGGTTACAGGACTTCAATCGCCACCTTGACGCTCTGACGGAGCACTATGATATTCCCAAAGTCAGCTGGACCAAGTAGACGAGCAGCAGATGTTCACTTTGGCTTCTTCTTCTTTCTTTTAACTACTTTTTCAAAATGTATGCCCTTTGTTTTTGAATTGTTTGTTTTATAGCTTCATGTTATTACATTTGAAATTGGCATTCACTCTTTAGTTGGACTTCCTGGTGTGAGTAATAAAGGTTTTAAGTACCGGTATGAATTTGTTTTTGCTGCAGTTTCTCGCACTGCACACACTCCTAATGATGGTCTGCCTGTACATGCTATGAATGAAGAAGGAAATCCAAACCAAAATGCATTTATTTAAATTAATACATAATCACAGAGAACTGGAACACTGCATAAATGGCACATCTTGTAAACCCCCAAAACAAAGTTTTTCCCAAACCGTGTGAAAACAGATGACACAAGAGTTGTGATGATGCCATAAATGACACAAAATCAACTCCTAAAACAGATCTGTGGTGTTGAGCAGCAGCTTTAACTACTAATGACACTAGATTCCCTTATACATCACAACAGTTTTCAGCTGAACGCCGTTTTAATAAGGACATGACAGTGAACTTGGAGCTTTAAGTATACAAAAGAGTACGAAGTAGCATCAAACAACAGAGAATTCTCTGAGTTTCTATTAAGAGATATTCAGGATTTGGAAAATGTTGTATTCATACAGTTCGACAGCTTTGATTTCATTGGAAACCCTCCTCTCTCATCATTCTTTAGTGTTCTCAGGTTGTCGGTGTTCACTTTGGCCCCAGCATTTCACTTGGCTTCACCCACTGGTCAAACTGCTCTTCGGTCAGGTAGCCCAGCTCCACGGCCATGGCCTTCAGCGTGGAGCCCTTCTTGTGAGCCGTCTTGGCTATGGCCGCTGCTTTGTCGTATCCGATGTGAGGGTTGAGCGCAGTGACCAACATGAGAGACTCGTTCATGAGCTTGTTGATTCTCTCCGTGTTGGCCTCGATGCCCACCACACAGTTGTTGGTGAAGGAGACGGACGCGTCGCCGAGTAGCTGCGCAGAGTTCAGCACGTTCTTGACCATCATGGGCTTGAAGACGTTGAGCTCAAAGTGTCCGTTGCTGCCTCCGACAGTGACCGCGACGTGGTTCCCCATCACCTGGGCTGCCACCATGGTCATGGCCTCGCACTGAGTGGGGTTCACTTTGCCAGGCATGATGCTGCTTCCAGGTTCGTTCTCTGGTAAGATGAGCTCTCCCAGGCCGGATCGGGGTCCTGACCCCAAGAAGCGAATGTCATTGGCGATCTTCATCATGCTGACAGCCACTGTGTTCAGGGCTCCGCTCAGCTCTACCAGAGCATCATGAGCAGCCAGAGCTTCAAACTTGTTGGGGGCTGTGATGAATGGCAGGCCGGTGAGAGACGCAACAGTCGAGGCGACTTTCTCAGCAAAGCCGATGCGGGTGTTGAGTCCTGTCCCGACTGCAGTGCCTCCCGCTGCCAGCTGGTACACCCGGGGCATGGCAGCCTTCACTCTTTCGATGCTGTACTCCACCTGTGTGACGTAACCACTGAACTCCTGTCCCAGCGAGAGAGGTACAGCATCCTGGGTGTGTGTGCGCCCGATCTTGATGATATCTTTGAACTCTTCAGACTTAGCAGCCAAAGCATCATGCAGAGTCTGCAGGCCGGGCAGCAGGACCTGGTGGACCTCTGTGGCCACAGCAATGTGCATGGCAGTGGGGAAGGTGTCATTGGAGCTTTGGCTCTTGTTGACGTGATCATTAGGGTGAACTGGATCCTTGGAGCCCAGTTTTCCTCCCATGATCTCAATAGCCCTGTTGCTGATCACCTCATTGACGTTCATGTTAGTTTGAGTTCCAGATCCAGTCTGCCACACCACCAGAGGGAAATGATCATCCAGTTTACCAGCTGAAACCTCATCTGCAGCCTTGACGATGGCATCTGCTATCTTTGGGTCTAGGCCGTAGTCCTTGTTCACCTCAGCAGCTGCTTTCTTCAGGATACCAAACGCCTTGATCACTTGGATTGGCATTCTCTCACTTGGTCCCCCTATCTTGAAGTTCATGGTCGATCTGACAGTCTGGGCACCGTAGTACTTGTCGGCCGGGACCTTGAGCTCACCGAACGTGTCCCGCTCGAGCCTGTAGTCGGAGCTGGCCATTCTGGACGTGCAGATCGGGAGTTTAGAGTTGACGTAGAGTCTCTGCAAAGTCAGGAGGTTGCAGTTAAACTGCTGGGCGCTTCTTAAAGACCGAAACATGGCTTCGCATTAGAGGTGAATCCGGGGGGAGGTCAACGCTGCTTTCCCAGTGTAACCTGTTATTGGATGAGTAGGAAACTTGATCAGCGGTCAGCCAATCGCGGTGAGAGAAAGGCGGGATTTCCGCTACGGCTGCCCTATCGAGTGGGAATGATTAGGCCGCCACATCCGGCTCTGTGAAGCATATCAAAATGTTGCATGACTCTATTTCCGATGTTACAACGAGGAATAAGTTACTTGAAAAATAAAACATGGTTGTTTTACATAGATTTATCATTTTGAAAAATGTATAATCCTTAAAAGTAAGACATTGACTTGACATGTCTGATACAAAGTTGATTTTTGTGACACAAGAGTAATATTTTTACAATTATTTTTATAATATTATTTATAATTATTTTGTATGATTAATATACAAATGTATTTAAATCTTTATTGGATTAGGATTCAGGGTAATTATTATTTTTTGACTGATATTGCCTTTCCGTATGTGCAAGCTGCCAGTTCCACATACACCACATTGACTTACAACTGGGCAATTATACTCCTGAGACGCTACCTCTCAAAGTTGCTCTTTTAATACCCAATAATGTTCCTGACCTGTTACAAATGAAACTAATTAGCGACATAATATTCCTCCAGTTTTTTCTTTTTAGTACCACTTACTCTTCAGGTCTTTTGTTGTCTCTGTTCCATTTTTTTTTTTTTTTTTTACATGTTGCCACCATCAAATTCAAGATCAACTCATAAGCCTTTTATTTTTATTTTGCCCTTGAATCTTTTATAACTTTTTTCTTAAACCATGTACATACCAAATAGATAACACCGATGAGCATTTTGACTCCTTGAGTAACAAACAACATCTGTACTTTGAGTGTACTTGTATTTTAAAACTTCTGATGTCCTGCATACTGCAACATGACATGAAATAACCATCCCAATACAGCTTCACTCTCCACTCGATTGGAGTTTTGACAAATTGTGTTGGATTTGAGGTGCCAATCTGCAAACTATCTTGAAATGTAGTAAGTCCCTAAATATAGATTATATGGCATTTCTTGTTGTTAGAAACATACTACACTGGATTAAGACAACATAATCTTTTCTGGATACTTTCCAATCACTTCAAACCCCAATAATTACATCTATTACTGAGAAAGAATGATGCAGCCATATTATTTAGTTCCACAAGTGTTACTTTTCCTTTTGAACTTCTGAAACCACTTCCAGTGCAAATAAAATGCATTGTCCCATTAGTCACTTGCATACTTTGTTTTGCATGTCGAATGACGTTACTTTGCATTGGCTCAAGCTGCAAGTGATACGTACTGTGTGCTGCTGTTAACAAAGCCTCAAGGAGGACTTTGTTCTGCTCATACAAGAAGAGCACTTATACTCAACTTTCATACCACAAACGGAATCATTTGTAAATTATCATAAAAAACCCAACAAAATGGATGAATAAAGAATAACAAAATCGGAAACATATACACATTCTGCATTTATAAATTGTCGAAATGACCATTTGTGGCCATAAATGTCTGCAAGCGTGCTGTATTGTTACTTTTGTATACATCGATGGAGCCATATTGTAAAGATGTGCCAAAGTATAATAAATTAAGCAATTCTTGTCAATGAGATTAGAAACAAATTGCATATTTTCTACAGTGCAACCTGTGCTTCTTTTTCTTTTTCTCATTATTATTATTATTATTGTTGTTATTATTATTATTATTATCGTTTGTTTTCTCTCTTTAAACTATGTTATCAAGCGCAAAGTCTCCTATTTTGAAGCCCGAACATAAACTCTGAGCGGAAGTAGTCGGTGTTTTACGTCTATCTTCGCGTCGCCGTCTCTTCTCGCGGTAACGTTGGTATCGGTTAGTATGCAGCTAGCTTGCTAGCTAACTCCATCGTTTCCAGGTTTCGTGTCGACCTGAAAACATCATACCAAGAGAGACACGGTACTGCTACGCATCTCGATACTTTTGAAATCCAGGCTGCACAGAGAAGCGGGACAATGCCACACAACTTTCAGCCAGCAGACCTGGTCTTCGCTAAAATGAAGGGATACCCCCACTGGCCAGCTAGGGTAAGCAGGCAACGTTAACAGCAGACGGAGGGGCGGAGGAGGAGGGGGTTGGCTGCTATACATGGGACGCTGGAGAAGATTCTCTGTGTATCCTTGCACTATCTAATGAATATCTAGAAACATACACACAGCTTAATCTCTGCTGGCTGACGGGAAGCGTTTTAGGCCCACAGACAGTGTACAAGTGGCAATATTTGCATGAGATGCTGCTGGCCTAATGTGCAGAGAGACATATTCCAGCGAAGCTAACGCTGGTGATTTGGAAATGACGTTTGAGAGAACTTATTTTCTGGACCATAGGCCCCCTCCTCTGCGTATTTTATTTTTTATTTTTTTTACTGTATACAACAAATTTTTAATATTTGAAACCGGTTTACACGCTTTGTTTTTATATGCCCCCCCCCCCACAAGTTTCTAGGTATTGAACTACCATGCTTGAATTTTGACGAAATGTACGACATCTTTCCTGTTTTTCTCTTGGTTTTTACTTGAATATCTATCCTGTATGCAGATTGAAGATGTGGCTGATGGAGCAGTGAAGCCTCCGCCTAATAAGATCCCAATCTTTTTCTTTGGAACTCATGAAACGTGAGTACAATTAGTCATCGTCCCCATTTGTTATTTTTTTAAATTGCATTTTGTTGTTTGTTTGTTTTGTAGTTGAAGAAGTCTTTGTGTTTGTGCCATTTTGTGGTGTATCTCTTCATGTGTTGTATGGGATCAACCTGTCAGGGAGGAAAGTCTCCAGTGTGTTGCATTTACATGATGGACCAAGTGCTCCGGCCATTTAAAGTGCACTGTACCGTCTTGGATGTAATAAACATTTTCATAAACATTAATATTTTTTTTAAAAAGTGCATAAAATAAGAACTTTAGATCCTGGTACTGACTGAAATCCATTAACCATGTTTTATTGTAAGTTTTATTGCCTCCTCGTATTTTTTAGTTTAAATGCTCATCAGTTTGCAGCTCATAAAACTGATTTTGTTGGACACCTTTGCTCACTGAACTCGTGTCTTAAGCTTGTTAATTCCAGTCCGTTTGAGAGTCTTGTGGGTTTCAAAGAGATATGTTGACATGTTTGACAAGATAGCACCTGCAGCTTATTAATCCACCACTAGGTGGCTCCCTGTGCCCTTCCAAAGTCTGAAGCCATGGTAAATCCTCTTTGATATAAGCGTAAACATCCTGATATTTCAAGGCTTCAATCATAACCTAGCTTTCAGTTTGGTAAGTTGAACCCTTTTCTTATATCTGTCTTTCACAGAGCATTCCTTGCAGCAAAGGACCTTTTTCCCTATGAAAAGTACAGAGAACGCTATGGAAAGCCCAACAAAAGGAAGGGATTCAATGAAGGTTTATGGGAGATCCAGAACAATCCACATGCCTCCTACAGTGCCCCACCTGTAGTAAGTCATCTTAGTATCTGAAATCCTGAATATGTTGAAACACATATGTTTTTTTTTTTTTTTGTCTCCTTGTTCAAAGATGTAACACAAATGATCTTGGCTTACTTTACTCTGTACTGGAAACTTTTCTGCATGTCTTCCTCTGTCTCCCGGCTTTGTTCAATTGTCCAAGTCAAACTGATAGACAGGATTTGAATGGTTTAGATTTGCTTTGAAGACTCCAGTGATTATCTTCTTCTTATTATTATTGTTGTGTAAAGTGAAAATGCACATTAATCCTCTTTTTGTGTGCCTAAAGCCACCCAGCTCATCTGACAGCGAGGGAAACAGTGCAGGAGGAGGAAGTGATCAGGAGGAGGAGGAGGATGAAGAGGATGCACCGATTCCACGGAAGGCTGATTCAGGTAGTGAGGATGACTCCGATTCGGCAAGTGACGACCGAGGAAGGGGAGGTGGAATGAAGCGAAAGCCTCAGGCTCCCAAGGTAAGAAAGTGTGCTGACATTTGGTGTTGTTTACAACCGCTGCAATGACACAGCCTGCTCAGTGATTTGATATTTGATTAACTTCTGTTATTGACTTATTGAGCTGAATAGCAAATGGTATTCTTGGTCACAATCATGTGAGGGGGAAAAAAAAAAAAGATGCTCTCGGCACGATTCTCAACTGCAGCACCAAAGTTACCATAACAATTTCCCCGCATGAATGCATGTTCAGAATCTGTCTGCTTAAACAAGAATGTCAGCAACGGGCTGCCAAAAGGACCAATAATTCCGTCTAGTTTCTCTCTTTATCGTCATGAGTTTCCATGGCAATGGCAAAATCACGAAGACCCATGGTGAATGGAAGTATGACAGGTGAAATTGTTAATCTCAAAGGAAAGGTGGCCATTCAATAATCTTTTTCTGTCGTAGCGACCCCCTCCTCCAAAAAAGGCTCGAGGCTCCTCCAGCGACCGAGATGAAGAGGAGAGTGGGTCCCCTTCAGAGTCGGAACCCACGCCATCAGAGTCTGACTCTGGCAAAAACAGTGACCAGGTAATAGCGTACACACGCATATCATAGCGGAACGCCTCGCCACCGAACAGTTTGAAGATCTTTTTTATTTTTTTTTACCTCAACAGGATTTTACTCCAGAGAAAAAATCTGGTGGTCGCGGTGGAAAGAAAGCAGGAGGCAGAGGGAAGAAAAAGGTGAAACTTTAGGACACTTTGATTGTTTTACGGTCATGAAATGTTCTGTCTCTTATGGTGTGTTTTTTGCGTGATGCTGCAGAAGGCTTCGTCAAACTCGGATTCAGAGTCCGGATCGGGGTCGGAGAAAAAAGTCGTGGACAGTGACTCGGAGGACGAGAAGCCTCGTCCAGCGGCGTCTGGTTCAGAATCTCAGTCCGGCTCGAAGTCCGAATCAGATTCTGATCCACCTCCTCGGAAGGGCCCTCAGCCTCGCAAGAAAGGTGCGACTTTAATGATCTCAGCTTCACCGAAAAATCCTGGAGATGCAGGGAGATTGTGATTCGAGAAAAGGGTTTTTAGCCCCTTCTGTTACTTCTGCCTTTTTTCCCCCCGATTCACAGAAAAACCTGCACCAAAGCCTCGCGCACGGAAGCCCAAACCTGCACCCAAACGAGCACCTTCATCATCCTCCGACAGCGACAGGTCAGGCCGCGATAGGGGGGGTGTCTCTCTCACCCATGAGAGCTCCGCAGATTATTCTGATTTTCTTGGCACCTTGAAAGTCATTGTGCATTTGTGTGCGTGTGGTTTTTCATGTGAAGTGACAGTGAACCCGACCGCATCAGCGAATGGAAGAAACGCGACGAGGAGCGCAAGCGAGAGCTGGAGGAGCGACGGAAAAAAGAGGAGGCCGAGGAGCTCCGGCGGCTGCGTGAGAGAGAGAAGGAAGAGGAGGAGGAGAAAAAGAAAAAAAGCAAAGATAAGGTTAAAAAAGAGAGCAACAGCGAGAGCAGCAGCAGTTCAGATGAAGGCATCGATGATCACCCTTTGAAGAAGTCCAAGAAACCCCCTCCTCCCCCGATCCCCGCGCCGTCCGACTCTGATTCTCCACCACCAGCGGAGGTAATTCTACAGCTTGAATTGGAAATTTGGGAAATGCCCATGATTACATTTAGCTTCACACTCAGATGACGCCTGCAACTTCTCGCTCTTTTTACATCAACAGTCGAAGAAACCCACCAAGAAGCTCGACAACCAGAAGAAGGCAAAAATAAAGAAAGAAAAGGAGAGGAAAGAAAGAAAGGAGAAAGAGAAGAAAGCCAGGCGGTCAGAAGAGAAGTCCAGAGCGAGGTGAGTGCAGACAACAGTGTACAAACGTCATTAGAACAGAAATTAATTGAATATCGAAGGACACAGATGACAGAGTTCCCACTCTCTCTCTCAGGTCAAAGCCTGAAAAACCCAAACGCAGACCCGAAAGGCTGCCGGAGAAGAAAGTAGAAAAGAAAAAGGGTCGGTCGCACTCACTGTTTCCCCTGTTCTGCTGCAATTTTCAAAGACTGAAACAAATGTCTTTAATTATGGTATTATTATCTGTTATGTCTATATTTCCAGAGCCATCACCAGAGGAAAAGCTACAGAAGCTCCATACTGATATTAAGTTTGCACTCAAAGTGGACAACCCAGTAAGTTGCACAAGATGCAGCTTCCCTTCTTGGCATTCAAAAACTCTTCCCTAAACTTTTTTGTATTTGTGTTTTCTAGGACATCGAGCGATGTCTACAAGCACTGGAAGAGCTGGAGGCAATACCTGTCACCAGCCAGATCCTCCATAAGAACGCTGAAGTTATCGCTACCCTAAAAAAGGTGCACTCTTTGACTTAGGTTACGAAGTCATCCTGCATTAAGGCAGGAAAGCTTTAAACGAGCCATTTTTCACCCACAAACACCTGAGATGTTCGGGAGATTGCGCGGAGAGTTTGCCCCGGAGGTTTTTTCCGTAGTTCACATTCTCTCCAAAAGCGAGATTCTTTCTTATGGAGATTCGACCACAGCTGTTTGTTGTCTATAGCGTGACCAGAAGGCAAAAAGTGGGGTGTGAAAATTGCTTTGAATTACGGCACTTAAAGACTGGCTCATTATTGTAGTATTGATCAATACAACTTAGATTTTGATGTACCATAACATTGACAAGTCGCAGGTCGTCAGAAGAAAGTAAGAGGCAGTGACTCCGACAGCCTTGGTACTCACCTACTCGCTGTAAATTCTCCCAGATGAGCTGCTGTGTTCCCACACGGTCTCACTCTCTGATCAAGCAGACTTTTTACTCGAAGGGGCTGGGTGGTAAATCTCTGCCATAAGTCCAGAACAAACGATGCAAGCCTTTGCTGTTCTCATATGACACCCCTCGGGAATAGTTTCAGAGCATTTCAAGACTCCAGTGCACGTGGTGAAACGGCTAAAGTTAAATTGCTGTGTTTTTGATGCCGTCAGACTGGGCATTGCAGGTAAAGGTATGTGCCACTGCCATTCGACATGTTGAATCGGTTGGATATTATTCACTTGTTGAAAGGTTTTGTGCATTTACAAGATTAGCATTCAATGGATGTGTTGCGTAATTGTTGTCTCTTTGTTTTTTTCTCTTATTGACAGATTCGGCGGTATAAAGCCAGTGCTGCAGTGATGGAGAAAGCCAGCGAAGTCTACAACAAGCTGAAACTTCGCTTTGTGGGCAAGCCAGAGGTGGCAGGGAAACCTAAAACGGAGAGCAAGGAGGAAGAGAGCGATGAGAAGATGGCGGAAAACACTGGTAAAATGCCACTTCTCAGGTTCTGAAATGAGTTTTCTCCCCGCAGGGCGTGCATAAATCCTAATTTGTCTTTTGCAGAATCCACTCCAGTGAACGGGGAATCGGATGGGAAAAAAGATTATACAGAGGTGGAGGAAAAACCCAAGTCGCCTGCACAGGAGGAGAACAATGACGATACAGCTTCAAGTCCAAACAGGTGAGCATCTTACCAGAGGCAACGTTCAGTGTCTTTACTGTGACGTGCGCCACTGACGGGACATGCGAACAGGTGTGCTTTCTTTTCCATATATTTTTCACCGTTGCTTAATGTGTGTTGTTTTTTTTTGTCTGTAGGTGCAGCCCACACAGTCCAGCTGAGCAACAGCCTCACACGTATGAGGAAGCGGACAGCTCCATTTCGGCGGAGACGGAACCACCTGCTGTAGAAAGCTGAAAGACTCTTCACAACCAAACGCAGCGGACCAAGTGCTCAGAGACGGCGGCCTCTGTTTGATGTCATACAGCGCTCCTTACACAACAACACACACCCAGCCTTTCCGACAGCTTCTGTTACATCAGTGTTGATGTTTTGGACATTTTTGTGGTTGTGTGATATCAAACCAGTGAGCCCCCCTACCCCCTCCTCTCAAACTGTTTGGTCCATTGTTTCTCACCGTAAAAAATGAAAATAAGCTTCATAGGTTAATAGTTTGTGGCACCGCGCAAACTTTTTTTTTTTTTGGTTTCTGAAATCTACTTCTTTTGAACGACACTCAGCCCGTCCTGGATCCTCACCTCAGACACCTGCTCCTGGCTACTTTGTTCTGTCCACCACATGAACTCGTACTTTGGTCTGTCATACTGTACGTACATTGAGTGATCACATTTTTTTTAGCCCTTCTAACTGGACTTTAGGCCGGGTTAGCATGAGATGGAACTTGATTCTCACGGGGGAAGAAATGGAGTCGTGCAGTTGATCCGTTGCTTTGAGGATTTTGTGCAGCCCTGACATCTGTTTGCTTCATTTTATAAAGCCTGCCAAACATCACGAAGGCCTCTTGTCTGTGTGTATGGCATTGTGAGAGTGGCGGAGTACTGTGTATGAGACGTTTATGTTGAATATTTTTTTAATTATATGGCCTAGATCCAATTAATTTAGTCTGAAATTAAAAGAGTCACTTAAAAAAAAAAAAAAAAACCTTGTTTTTTCAGCTGAGGTCCACCTACTTTTTTATCGCCCTGTTTTCATATAATTACAGTTTTGTCTAAAGATAATTGCTGTGGACTTAAACACCTTGCACTCTTCTCTCTGGTGTCTACTTTAGATAACTTGCATAATGAATCGGATAACCGTACAGACCCCAAAACTGCCCTTCAAACCTATTGAGATCTCATGTAGCTGCAGCCTATATCGACATGTTCCTATCCTGTGCATACAACACGTGTTTTTAGTGCAATGTAAATTGGTAAAGCGTTTCTATCACTTAGCCGAGACTTAAATAAAAATCTCGCCATGGTTTTGTTTCTCTTATTTCCTACCGAGCAAAAGTCGCTTTAAATCCAATTCAAGGTAGAACTAATAGTGGAGAAAAGGATGGATACTCTTAAAGTCTGTTTGCTATATTTCATGGGAATATAAAGAAGAAGAAAAAAAGTTAACTGCCTGTATTAAGAAAACTTTTGGAGTGATAATGGAATATTTTTGCTAAAATAAGGTGAAACTGGAAAAAGGGAAAAAAAATATCTTCTACATTTTATTGTGAAAACTAGCTTGAGATATTGCAATATTTGTGATTTATTCTCCAACATTTTGTCTACTGATCCTGTAAATTGGTACATATTCAATTAGGTGATTTGCTTTTTTTTTCTTTCTAAACCTACAAGTTCAGGAAACTTAAAATAATAGACATAATTTAAGCAATTGACAATTAGTGTTCTTTAAACGTCGTTTTCAGTTGCTCTTAAACCCTGCATTTTTTTAAAGTGCTTTATTTTTGCCTTGTGCTGCTATTTATTCATCTATTTATTGCTGTTGTCAGTATTAACATTTAATAAAGATAAGGATTCAACGTAACAAACCTGGCAGCAATCATATTGAACTCTCTAAATGTAACTTAGCCTCATTTTGCATTAAGTAAACGTTGAAAGTCGGAAAACTAGTGAAAAATTATGTCTTCATGTCGATGTTCAGCCATGAACGTTTACAGTAATATCTGTTGGTCTGAGTGTCATTATTATCATTATTATTATTATTAAGGAGTGAGTGTGTCAAAAAACAGATGACTCCTCTGAACTGGGGGCACTGGACCTTTAATTCCACTGATTCCCACATGAGAATCTCGCATAATACTCCAGTCAGCTGACTTTAGACGCCATTTTGTCAGCCATTTCCTACACTGATCCATTGCCAGCGTCTCTGCACAGCTCAGGACGCCCCGTCTGGCCTCAGCAGCTTCATCTGCCTGGGCTCGGTAAACAGCAGCAACCCTGCACACACGGTACCCGGGTGAATGAGAGACAGTCTAGCGGGTCGGTCTGCACCCACTAGACCTCTGCAAGGCGCCTGGCCCCGCAGGACCGAAGCGGTACAAGTCACAGACAGTCATGGCTTTGAAGATTGTCAAAGGGAGCATCGATCGGATGTTCGATAAAAACCTCCAGGATTTAGTACGTGGCATTAGGAATCACAAGGAAGATGAGGTAAAAACGACAGCACGCCATCGCCTTAAACATTTTAGGACTCTCATTCATTCGTGTTTTTGAGTGAACTCGCATTGCCCTCACCGTTATACCGCGACTAGCTAACAAGCGTTAACGGCTAACTGGGTAAGTTAACGTTAGCCCAGTCATTGCTGCCGCCCGCTAGCGGTTAACCAGACAGCCGATGTCACACAGCAGTTTAGGCTGCTGGTTTGCGTTTGCTTAACGAGAGATTACTTAAAGCCAGCTGTTGGTAACTTTGTAGAAACATATCGGGTGTTAAGCAACGAGCAGGGTTGTTGGTGACAGCTAGCCAACAGTTGGAGGAAGCTGGCTGCAATGAATCACAGTTTACCAGGAAATTACTCTCCAGTTTAAATGAGATCAAACCGGAGACACTGAAGGATTACTGAACCAGGCCAATAAGACAGAGGCTCCGGGAACCAAAGGGGTCCCTCCTATATATTAAATGTGTTTTTGGAAAGTCTTCCAAAAAATATATATACTCAAAACAATTATAGAAAGAGACATAGAAAGGTTACAAAACCACCGCAGTAAGAGATCTAAAATGACCAGAAACTCACATGAACAGCATTGGAGACACACACAAAACTATTACTAAATAAAAGACAGCTAAATTAACACGAAAAGACACCCCGTACACGATCTTAAAGAAAAAAAACAACCGTAAAGAAACGCACTGGTCACATGAGGATGTGAGGACACGACCAGGCAAAAAATAATGGAAAGAATATGCAAAAAAAGACCTTAATCCTGAGTTACATTATCCATTTTAGACAGGCCAATTCTTGGTTATTTATTTATTTATTTATTTATTTATTTTAGATATATGCTAATATTGGGGCATTCTTGCCATTCAGTAACCACCTCTGAGTTGATCATCATATGCCCATTTGTGCCAAGTTTCCTTTCAGTTTTTGGCAGGCGTTGGTGATGTTATGGCTGATCAGCGTGTGCTTACATGCACAAAGTGTGATAAGAGGACGAATTTTACAAATCGGTCACACTTTGAGCAGGTCGATGCAAAATGGACTCCTCTGCATGTAATACCGAAGCTATGTCTCGAATGTACATGAAATGAATTAACCAGCAGCTTGTGTTCAACATCCCATGAGCGGCTGATGATGTCATCCATGCCACAGCTTTGTGGGCAATGACAGCTCATCACAGCATCAGAGCTGAGTGGGGGGGTGGAGCAGGAGGGGCACTGTTGGGAGCAGTTTTACATACCTCGCATCAACTCGTTTTCCCTTTAAGGCGGTGATGTCCAACCTTGTTGATGCCTTAAAGATGCTACGTTAGGGTGGGCGTGAACTAAAGTACGTGGGTTCTGTTGCTGTGCACGGCTGCTACGAGCTGTGGGCCAGGTGTGAATTGTAGAGGTGGGGTGTCTAATCTAAGGCAGGCTTCTCCAGTTGATTTCGTTGCCAGCGTGGCAAATTTGTTCAGCTTTCCATCCCATCAGAAGAACAGTGTTTTAGGAGGGGCCTAAATTGGAATAAAGAAAACAAGCAGGCACTTTATCAGCTGTGCTGTTCAAGGCCATCCTCGGTTGATCTCCTGATTCAGTGTATGGTTCAGGACTGAGCGTCAGAAGTAACCCAACCTGAGCGGTCTAGATAAGGTGCTGGTTGCCTAGTCAACAGTGGACAGTTTGCTGAAATATTAATACTCTGCGTGCATACTCCCGAGTGTGTGTTGACTTTCTTTTCCCGTCCAGCCCACATTTTCTCAGGCTCTCTGTTTGTTTTTCACATGTGTGCAGAGTCTTTGCACGATTCATTCATTCGCTCTCCCACGCCTTTGGAACAGACTTGTCGTATCGCAGAAAAGTGCGAGGATGTCTTAAGCGCCGTTTTGACAAGGTCGCTATCGTTCTAGAGCCGTTTGGCCTTTCCCTCCCTGCCTGCCTCCGGCTCAGTATGTGCCTGTGGAAGAGAAGGTTGCCCGTGTTGGCCTCGTGTCAGCGATTCCAGTTATTTCAGTAGGTCCTGAATTGGTAATTGAAGAAGAGTGTGATTGAGAAGCATTGTGTGCGTCTGGTGATAGTATATCTGAACCCTCCCTGCCTTCTCTCCAGTTCTGTGAGCCACAGCTTCCCCCTTAGCAGCAGCAGAGCTCAGTGCCCCTCCTCCTCCTCCTCCTCCTCCTCCACCTCCTGTCCCTGTGCTGTCTCATGACTGCACACACATGACCAGCACACTCTCGCACTCTACACAGCCATATGTGTGTTTGTTTTGCAAGGTTGCTCCTCTTAACATTGGTTGACTGATTTAATGCATTAGAGGTCGTAACTCCGCCGGCTCTGCCCTGCTGAATAAAATACACCCTCGGCTCTCAATGTTTCAGGTGACACGCTGTATTGTAGCAGTGGTCATAAGGACAGCTGTTTCCTTTTCTCGTTTATCCAAGTGTGATCCTCCTGGAGAGGTTCAAATGTTGTTGGGTTTTTTTTGGATGATTTTTGCCTTTAAATTACCAATAACCTTTGTACCTACATAACTTATTAGCAGCTGCGCTGTTGGAGTGACACAAATGAAACTTTTTCACGTGGTGTTTGCTCACATCTTCGGCTCTTTCAGCATGGAGGATTAGACTTGATGACTTAGCATAGCGTATTTATTTCAATATTCTTGCAGTACAGTTTTTGACATCAGTTACTGTAAATTGAGTTTGCCCCATGAATCAGTGCCCTGTGTTGGTAGCATTAGAAATGATATATAATGGAGAGACGGCCAAACCGCTCATTCAGTTCATCCTCTGCCGGCTATAGAGTAGCAACAACACTATAAGGATTTTCCAGCTTGTTTCTGGTGCTCAGTAGCAGCCTTCTACTCCGGATATTGCTCTACCTAATCTGATCTGGTGTCTGTTGTTTTGTCCTCTCCCTTGTCTGTCCTTAGGCCAAGTACATCTCCACATGCATCGACGAGATCAAACAGGAGCTCAAGCAAGACAACATCGCTGTCAAAGCCAATGCTGTGTGCAAGCTCACCTACGTAAGACCTCCACCCTCCACATATTCACTGGCTCTGTCTGTCCCATCTGCTCTGCACACACTCCTGCACATACAGATGAGATGCAGGGCGAGCTTGTTGGTCTAAGCCCGCCCGTGCTTCTCGTGGTAGAATACAAAGGCGTTGCGGCTGCTTTGAGGCATTTATTGAAAATGATATGTGGTGTTTTAACGCTAATAAATGCAGTTCTCAATGCTCAAGAGTTACTAGAGAACAGAGCCGCTAATCTCATCTGATGTTTGGGTTCATTTTTTTTGCTGCACACTTGGATAGATGGAGCCAGCACAACAGGACGCCGTGCTTTTCCTCCCACCGAGGCATGAAGTGCACCTCACATTCACAGATTCAAACTTTCTGGATCAGTTGCTCATTATTGTAATGCTGTTAAAACGCAAACAATGCGTCTTTCCACCCAATGTAAGGGAGACAGTGAGCTGCAAGATCATTTTCATTGACACAGCCCATCTTTCTTCTGGGACAAGTAGCATATTCCTCCCTGTGCAGCCAGCTGGGAGACAAGTGCACATGTACGGTCTATAAAGTGCAGCAGAGAAAAGAGCTGCGGGCGTTGATTTTTGCATCTGCCGTGTTGGATGAAGCGGGATATGCTGCAGCTCCTTCGTAGCTGGATTTTATTTACGGGAGAAAAAAAAACAACCTAAAACCTTATCCAGTAGCCTCAGTGCACCTCATTTTGAGATTCGTTTGAGCGAGAGAAGATCCCATAAGTTGGTGGAGTTTTGCAGAATTATCTCAAAGTTGGTATTTTAAAGGGAAGAAGTAACAAAAGCATGAAATAGTCTCTGGTTCAACGACCCTAAAACATATTTTTTTATTTACAGGTGATATTCCAGAAAGGCTGTCTTTTTAAAAACAAGCCATTCAGAAAGCGGGTGCCAGCAAGGCTTATTCTACTGAAAAGCTTCCGCTATTGCGAATCAGTCCCACTCACTTCAAATGTGACATCTTGTGTTGACGTGCGTACAAAACTGTGGCTGACTGCAATGATAATTGAAGGAGCAAGACATTAAACACCCATCAGATTCAAGCTGAATCATATCCCTTTGTTTCTGCGGAACGCAAGGCTGCATATGTGTGTATTACTGTATGTTGTATGTAGCTCAAGATAAAACGAAGCCTGAAATCCAGCGAAGGACAATTCCTGTTCAAATGAAATCAGTCTTTCTATTTTTAGTGAACGTGCACTTTTGGGCTCAGATGTATTACTTTAGTTGGCATCTGCACTCACTGTGAGGGTTTATAGCTCAATTCTGTTTCCCTGTGCTCCGCTGGGACAGTTTAGAGCCCCGCTCCTGTTGCTCTACACCGTCTGCATCTGTCTGCTCTGTGTTACAGCTTCAGATGCTGGGCTATGATGTCAGCTGGGCGGCTTTCAACATCGTTGAAGTCATGAGTTCCTCGAAGTTCACATACAAGGTATGACTGGAATTCCGCTATATATGTCGCCGTTGCAGGTGTCGCAACACGACAATGCTTGACTAGAAAGTATCATATGACACACCTGTGATGCTTGCAGAGGTTAA
Source organism: Odontesthes bonariensis (assembly GCF_027942865.1). Classification (NCBI taxonomy): domain Eukaryota; kingdom Metazoa; phylum Chordata; class Actinopteri; order Atheriniformes; family Atherinopsidae; genus Odontesthes; species Odontesthes bonariensis. The sequence continues at coordinate 17,692,764 of NC_134520.1, read as the reverse complement.
GGACAAGTTTGTGATACTGGGTTAAGTCTTCACATAAAGATTCCCCCTCATGTTGCACTGGGAATGCTCGCAGCAGATTGTCTCTGAGCACCTGCTGCAGGTTGATGGATGTGTTCTTTCTCCCGCAGAGGATTGGCTACTTGGCTGCATCGCAGTGCTTTCACGAGAGCACAGACGTCATCATGCTGACAACCAATCAGATCCGAAAGGTCAGAGATGTGCTTTTTTATTTTGTACATCCTGTGATCTTTTTTTTAATTTATTTATTTATTTTTTAATTTATGTATTTTATTTTTTTCTGTCTCGTTGACTTCTTTTCTACTTTTACCATTTCTCTCTCAGGATCTCAGTAGTCCCAACCAGTACGACACAGGTGTTGCCCTGACTGGCCTCTCTTGTTTCGTGACCCCTGACCTTGCTCGGGACCTTGCTAATGACATCATGACGCTGGTGAGTCTGGCAGAATATGTCAGGATTACCCACAGGGCTTATTCTCTGGTACCTTTTGTACCAAAAGGTACAAAAATGTGCCTTTTGGTACATTTTTGACCTGCTGTTGCTGATTTATTTATTTATTTATTTATTTTTTTTAATTTTTTTAAAATTTTTAATTTTTTTCCTCTTTAGATGTCCCACACTAAACCATACATCAGGAAGAAAGCTGTGTTGATCATGTATAAAGTGTTTTTGAAGTACCCGGAGTCCCTACGCCCAGCCTTCCCCAGACTCAAGGAAAAACTGGAAGACCCAGACCCAGGTATCAAGAAATTCCACTGTGTCCGTTTTTAGTCAATTTAGTTCATCCTCTCTGCAACTTTGGTTTGGGCTGCATGTAATTTTCACATTCAAGGTAAACCATAAATGCAGCTGCAACTTCCCGGGGACGGACGTATGCTGTCATGTGTCATCTGACCCTCCCCCCACGTGAATTATTCAGCAAAGAAGAATATAAGATATTAGCGATGCGACACAGCCGGGGCTGTCGGACAATTAAATGGAAAGAATCAGCTCACAGGATGCTTTACTGGCTTCATGCCATGAACAGTATTCATCAGAATTACAATCCTGTGGAAAAAAAATGGTATCGCCTCAAGGATACTAGTGTTATTTCCAAGTCTATAAGGGGAGTATTTCCTTGCATGTAGTCAGTCCACAAACAGACGGGCAGGTGCTTCAGATCCGGCTCAGGTGTTATCAGTGGAACTCTTCTCTCTGACAGGTCAGACGGTGCAAAGACAGACAAATAACATCCTCTGTGGATACTCTCGGGGGACAAGAATTTTTATTTATGTTCACCATTCGCTAAGCCGAGAAAGTCCCATTGAGTAAAACGATCTGTTATTCTAGGCAGTCCTGTTTCAAGATGGTTGCACAGTTTTAAATTGACGTGTGGTGGGGCAGGGATTCAAATGTTGAAGCGCACAGAGAGTAAGAGTGAAAAATAGGGGGATACAGGCAATACCAGTACAGCAGTAAAGACACTGGTCAGCTAAGTATTTTTGGCTTGAATCTGGCCAGGACCACAACAGTAATTGCAGAGGTACGAAAGTGATGATAGGGGTCTACTTCAGTGTAAAAGCTGTTGGGAGGAGACGTTTATAACCGCTAAAGCCAGTGGATGTGCCAAAATGATGGCTTTTACGATAGCTCCCATTGTCCCGAGGCTTGGCAGAAGAGCTGTCCGGAATGATAAACGCACCGCAAAGATCACTGTCTAAAGAGGAGAGGAGTGACAACTTTGAGCAGACTTAAACTTCATTAGGTTTGTGCAACATTTGGCATCCTTCGTGTGCAGAGGAAATGAGTTCATCGCCAAAAAAAGTTTTGCAAATATAACGGTACCCGTGGTGCCTGTATTTAAAAAAATCGTGAATTCAGACAAAATGTTTTTCACGCTACACAAGATACAAAAACCTTGCCGTTTCATTGGACGATGGACTGATACCGAGCGGGCGGAGCCCTCACTGCTGCTGAACACTGTAACTAGATCCGTTGCCAGCGGCGTCGTGAATTATTAACTTTGTCAGAATTTATACTGAGTGGGTCGAGATTCTGAAGGGGCTCCATGATATAAAAGCTTCTATTTTAAAATTGTATTTCAAATGGGATGTGAGCCGAAGAGAAATCTCTTTTCATTCATCTTTTGTGTTTAAGAGTGCGCTGAACATAAAACACTCAACAGTATTATTACTATAGCAGTTTCTTTAGTATTTACTGTGTCGTCTCGCATCATTGTTTGAACTTGATTCACATTGTGTCAGTAGCACAAAATTCTGTTAAGAACCTGTTTTACGCATTATTTTCCCCACTTTCAGGTGTCCAGTCAGCAGCAGTAAATGTCATCTGTGAGCTCGCAAGGCGAAATCCCAAGAACTACTTGTCTCTGGCCCCACTTTTCTTTAAACTCATGACCTCTTCTACAAATAACTGGGTGCTCATTAAGATCATCAAGCTGGTAAGTCGGCAGGAAGCTTCCTCTGCGAGCAAATTAGTATTAAAAATGTCAGGACTGTGTTTTCACAGATATAGATTTGTTTCGTTTGATTAGTTTCATTGAATTTCACAACACACAAGCCGCTCTTTGTGACCATTCAAATTCTTTTCACAAAATCATGCAGTTTACGTTCAAGTTCACCTTCTTTCAAAGTCTTTCAAAATGTCACATCTCATCGCTGCGATAGTTTCTTTTTACAAAAGGATCCCGCTGCTCTTTTACAGTTTGGCGCTCTGACACCTCTGGAGCCACGGCTTGGAAAGAAGCTCATTGAACCTCTAACAAACCTAATCCACAGGTAAGATGAACAACATTAGTCCCCCCCCACACGTGGTAAAAGATGTGATGGAAAAACATCAACAGTAATGTGCACTTTCTCTCTGTTTTGCACCCGGTCCTCCTCCACTCACAGCACCTCTGCCATGTCTCTGCTGTATGAATGTGTCAACACTGTAATTGCAGGTTGGTACAGAGAATCTGTGGGAGTTAGATCTTAAGGCTGTTTGACTATTGATTTGATCAGATATTTAATTCTAAAGTTTTAGTTTTATTAGTTTTATTCACATTCAAATTCCACCGTTTTCCTTTCCCAAAATGTTCCTAATCTAATCTCATTGATGTAATTGTGCCTTTGTCATGTGTTGCAGTGTTGATCTCTTTGTCCTCTGGGATGCCTAACCACAGTGCTAGTATCCAGGTAGGCCTCCAAATTCTTGTCGTCTGTCCGCACACTCGTGTGGATAGACGCTGATCGTAACCCTTTCCACTCCAGTTGAATCATAGTGCATGCTTTCACGAGTCTGTCTGATCAGATGCATCTAAAGTAGAAACCCGGCGGCTGTTTGACGGGCAATAAAAACTCATCGTTGTTCTCGGTCCACGTTTCAGGGCTCCATTTCTCTCACTGTTGTTCGTCTTGTTTCGGTTCTTTGAAGTGTGCTTGTATGAGGAGACAAAAACTGGTGTGGAAAGGTTTGAAGTGATCTTAATGGTTCTGCCCTTCTCCCCCTCTGTTTCTCTCTTTTCTTTCTTTCACCCCCCCCCTCTCTCTCTTCCACAGCTCTGTGTGCAGAAACTGCGAATCCTCATAGAAGACTCGGACCAGAACTGTGAGCCCTCTGTCAATGCCTGCAGTGTGTCATTTTCTCATTGTCTGTGTGTTTCTGACTGTGGAACAGTCCATCCCTTTAGACGACAACAGCTTAGACCCCCTGACTCTGGATAACTCGAACATTACTACCTTTTCCCTGCTCAGACTGCCATTGTACTGAAGTAACTGCCGCTTTCTCACAGCAAACCCTAGTTTGACTTTTAAAATGAACCACTGGCAGTGGGTTTTTTTTCCCTCCCAGATTGTTGTTTTAATATGAAATGACTAAAAGCTGCCAAGATGCTGTTATTTAATATCAGGCCTGGTTCCATAAATGCATTCCTTTGCCCACAACCAGTTTGGAGCTCAGTTTGCTATATTCAGCCATTCGAGTTATCTGGAGCTTCATGTATAGATAGCTGTGTGTTTGTGGAGTAGTCTGTACACCTTCTGGTAGTCGTAGAGCAGAATGTAAACCTACAGTTGAAGGTTTTGTTTGTACTTTCACTGCACCTCTTACTGGCTTTCAGAAGGGCCATTTCAAACGGTTTGCTTTACATTCGCAAACCAAATTCTGGGCCTTTTTATCCAGAACCTAAAATATTTGTTCAAAATGAGAATCAGATTCCTCTCCCGATCACAGTGGGAATCAGGAGTGGGCATGCGCTAAACCAGTACAAACAAACAACCCAACTGTACCTGACTGGGGCGTGGAACTGGTGCTGTGGTCATAATGGGTCAGTATGCTGCTGGTGAGTTGGTTTTGAGGTTCAAAAGTGGTGAGAACAAGAGAGACCAAGGACCAAGCCGGTTCTCTTCTGGTCACACTTTAGACGCAGCATTTATCTGTGTTACGAATAAGATTAATCGGTGAACTCAGGAACCCATTTAAAAACTGAATGGAATAAATAATGATAGAAAGTGAATAAAGAGGGAATAGGCTGTGTCGGAAGTTTCCACTTGTTTGAAAATATCGCAGATGAGTAGAGCTTGCGGAGTTAAAGTCGATGACGTACTTTTAGTATCATGCTTTGAGGCTTTTGATGTGTTGCTGGGTTCTAAAAGAGGAAAATGAGTCATCACTTTTAGTGTGTTGATGCAAGAGGCTTTGTTCCTTGGTGGAGGAGAGCGGTTGTGTCAGAGGTGTTTTAATGAACAGGAGTAGCACTGTGAGGGTAACACATTGCTCTACCGCAGGTGTCTTTTGCCCCCCCCCCCACTATAGAATTAGTTTAAAGGTGGTATCGGTAATTGTTTGCCGTTGCACCGAGTCATTTCGGAAACGTCTTCACTGCTGTGATCAGCTTTGCCTCAACCCAAGATGTGATATCGATTCAGAAAGCTGGGGGGCATTAGTCTCTGCCAGATTAGATGATGGACAGAAGACCGTGCTTCAGCAGATTTCTGAATCTTTAAAAATTAATTTGGTGAGGGAGTAGCTGCCAGCGATACAACAAAGGACAAAGCGAAACAAAACTGCCGCGTCCCGTGTGTATGTGTTTGTGTCCTTTCCATTGTTCTGTGTGTTTTGTGTTTCTTTCCTTTTTGTGTTTTTCATGGAAGTCCTGAGATAATTTGAGAAAAGGAATAACTAGATCATATTGATATTACATATTGATTTATAGACGAATATTTTCCATGTACCAGCAAGGTTTTTAGGGTGAATACATGTCGGAACTTTCAGTGCAGCACTGTAGGACTGAACTTATTTTATTTAGTCAGTACCAATACTTTGGTCTTCAAAACAAGCAGTTTTTCTGCAACCCGACATTGTACCAGTTTTGTTCCCACAGGAAAGTCAGATTTATAAATGATGATGTGTAGATGCAGGGAGCTCTTTAAATAGATTCAACATATGAGATGCAGACATCACAGCGTTGCATCGTATATATGCTATTATGTCCACTGAGGCCATGTGTGTTTTTTATCGTTACGAAAGTGAAGTACCTGGGCCTACTGGCCATGTCAAAGATCCTGAAGACCCATCCCAAGTCGGTGCAGTCTCATAAGGACCTCATCCTCCAGTGTTTAGATGACAAGGATGAATCCATTCGTCTCAGAGCCCTGGACTTGCTGTATGGCATGGTAAGGAGTGAGGCAGAAGCTGTCTAAATGTGTACAATAAGTACAACAGAAAAAAAAAAAACGAATTTGTGCAAGTTGCATTTCAACTGCACACGATGATGGTTGTGTGATGACAGTTTAATTGTGTTTCTATGTATTCATGAAATTTAAACTTGCTATTTTCCATGTCAGAATAAATGTGATTAAGAGTTTTTTCCAACGGAATCGTGCTTTGAGATGTAATAATTGTGCTCTCTTAGTTCTGACGTCGGGTCATGTTTTTAAAAAAAAAAAAATTTTTTACGTTCTCTGATTTATTTATGTATTTTTAACAGAAGTGATATTGTAATATTAAACCATCTCCTTGGATTTGGTTTCTACTATTTCCAGGTATCCAAGAAGAACTTGATGGAGATTGTCAAGAAGCTGATGCTGCATGTAGACAAAGCAGAAGGCACCACCTACAGAGATGAACTGCTCACCAAAATCATCGACATCTGCAGCCAGAGCAACTACCAGTACATCACCAACTTTGAATGGTCAGTTTTACTGGTTCATGGTCATTGTCCCGCCTTTCAGTCTCGGTTCTCTAAACTCTCCTTGATGGGTTTTCTCGCTTCTTGATTTTGAAACCACCCCTTCTCCGTACGTGCTTGACAGGTACATCAGTATCCTGGTGGAGCTTACCCGATTAGAGGGCACGCGACACGGCCACCTCATTGCCTCTCAGATGCTGGATGTGGCCATTCGGGTCAAAGCCATCCGGGTGTTTGCTGTTGCCCAGATGGCGACTCTGCTGGACAATGCCCACCTTTTGACTGGGAACATGCAGCGAAACGGCATCTGTGAAGTATTGTATGCCTCAGCGTGGATCTGCGGCGAGTTCTCTGAGTGAGTTGATATCTCCAACTGGGATGCGCCATGTGGGGATGGGTTCAAATAACTGGCTACCTCTTTGGAATTGTAAAGCGAACAAATTTCTGCTTGAAACTTTCACATTCTCATCATACAAATACATGATGGCTCATCCACTCTGACATCCCAGGGTCCCCTGCAAAATAAAGTGTGTGTAAAGATCTTCAGGAGGGTACCAACAAGTCTCATGTTTAAAGACTTGTGACTTGTTGTTTTACACACCTGAAAATAAATATTTCACTGTGATATTTATACAGTATTTGGTATCAAAGCTGCCTGTTGAGGAGTGTTTGCTGTTTTTTTTGTTTTTTTTCTGGCAAAAAGCAGGATTAATGAAGGGATTTAACTATTAAGGTAACCCCTACAGTCGTTTAACACAGCAGCAAGTCCATGTTTTAGGTTTGAAAGTCAGTCGTAGTAGTTTTCCTTGTCAGATAACCCTGAATGACCTTTAGAATCAACAGTTCTACAGTGTGATCAGAAGAAGCTTAAACATCAATACATTTGTCCTCAAAAACATTTTCAGAGCTGAATGCAGAACAGTAATTACAGTTGGTTACCAGTCGCCATTTCCCACCAAACAAACGACCAGAAGAGATTCGTAGTTTGAGAGGATTTGGCTCTTAACTGGACCCAGGGTTCCCTGCTTTTATCTTTCTACCCATCAAAAAAAAAAAAGGAACTGATATTAGAAATGATTTAGGATACTTTCAGAGAGCAGGGAATGTTTTTTCCTCCTTTTTTTTTTTCAGTATTTACAGAAATCCTCCCTCCTCCTCACAGACACCTTGAGAACCCAATGCAGACGTTGGAGGCCATGCTGCGGCCAAAGGTGGCCACCCTGCCGGGCCACATCCAGGCCGTGTATGTGCAGAATGCGGCCAAGCTGTTTGCCACCGTGCTCAAAAGTCAGGAGGGGAACACGGACGGCACGGCCGCGCAGGAGACCAGCCAGCTGATGATAGACAGGCTGCCGCTGTTTGTCCAGAGCGCCAACTTGGAGGTGCAGGAGAGGGTAAGACGTATAAGGAGTGAATGGGGCACACCTGAGCCGAGCTAGATCTTCCGACTTTTAACACCGTCCAATTCGCAAGGCTACAGACGACATACAATTCTGATAAGCCACCATAATCCATAACGCCTCATCCTGTGTTCTCAGGCGTCCTGCATCCTGCAGCTGGTCAAGTACATCCAGAAACTGCAGCAGAAGGATGTCGAGGTAGCAGAAGAAGTCATTGCTTTGTTTGCAGGAGAACTCAACCCTGTAGCCCCCAAAGCACAGAAGAAAGTACCTGTTCCTGAAGGGTGAGTTGGCTCGGGAAATTGAGAACGCCCATGTTAAAAACAATATTGTTAGATATTTCGTACTGTTTCTAATTTATAATACAAAATATCTGTTTTAGTACTATTGTGCTGTACCTTCAAAAATGATTTAAACTTTAATTGTATGGATATTGAGTGTTTCTTTGAGTGTAAATTATTATTTTATTTTATTTTATTTTTTTGTGTGTGTAGTCTGGACCTGGATGCTTGGATCAACGAGCCTCCATCTGAAAGCGAGTCTGAGGATGAGCAGCCGAAGGCAATATTTGCAAAGGAGGAGCCCAAACACTCCCGTGCCCGTCACACAGAGGTGGACGAGAAAGAGCTGGCACGGGTAAGCGTCGGTGAACTGAACAGAGCGACGGAGCTCTGCTGCACTGCAGATTAGCCCACGTGTTCGCAATTTATCTCGCCCAGTGCCACTTGTAACTGGAAATGGGTAAAGATGTAAACATGAAACGGAAGACATGAATATGTTTAATGTAGTCTCTCGCGTAGTCATTTCAACAAACTATTGATCCGCTCTGAGTTTTAGTGTTGTATAGCTTCTCATGTGGATCCCTGTCCGTGCTAGAACTGAGGTAGGCGGTTATTCATTGATTAATTCATGCTGCTGTTTTTCATTTCCCCGCTCCCAGAGGAGAGAAGCTAGGAAGCAGGAGCAAGCCAATAACCCGTTCTACATCAAGGCCTCTCCATCCTCTCAAAAGGTTTTTTTTTGTCCATCTTTCACCAGTCATTTAGTCGTTTTTGTTTGACCGCAAAGTATTTACCAGATTTTCTAACACATCTGTGTAGGTGTGTCAGGAGGCTCCTGGAGTGGAGCACATCCCAGTTGTGCAGATTGACCTCAGTGTGCCTCTCAAAGTCCCAGGTAGAATACACTGTCCTTACTCATGACTAATGCAGTATAGACATAATTACAGTTTTACCAGAAATAAAGGTATATAAAGTAAATGTTTTGCCACACATCGGGTTCAACGTAGTGTTTATTTTTGCCTTGATCCACCTTTACAGTTTCTGCGCCTTCCTTTTGTTGTTTGCACTTCTTGGAAATTCCGATTCGCAGCATGTTTGCTTTCTGGTTTTTAAGCCACGTGTCGCTGTGACTTGCGTCCGCTCCGCAGGTCTGCCTATGTCTGACCAGTACGTGAAGCTGGAGGAGGAGCGCCGGCAGAAAGAGAGGGCAAACAAGAAGAAGAAGGACAAGAAGAAGAGGAAAGAGAAGCGCAGCGGCCGAGGGAGGAAGCACGATTCGGGTCCAGAGAGCGAGGAGGACATCACACCCGCGCACATGGTCGACATTGTAACTGAGGAGATGCCAGAGGTGGGCTGGCATCAGGAAAGCTTCTGTCAGACAGAAACACAAAGATGGTTTTGATATTTGATGTCGACCCGATATGTGATACAGGATAATAGTGCATTTCGACAAGAATCAAATGCCATGATTATCCCTCATTTTATTGGTTCTTTATGTCTGAGACGACAAATATTTAACAAATTTAACACAATATCAACTCTGCTACATTGATTGTACCCTCTTGTTGCCTCAGAATGCCTTACCCAGTGATGACGATGACAAAGACCCCAATGATCCTCACAAAGCGCTGGACATCGACCTGGACAAGTGAGTCTACTGTATACAGATCCCAGTTCTGCTTAAGCTCACAAGCTCATCAGCTTAATTCCTGATGTTAAAGTTGATTTTTAAAAACCCTCAAAAACAATCACTCTATCAATGGAATTGACATTTTCAGCCCAAAGTTTTAGCCTAGTATTTGTTTCAGTTTTCATTCCTGATCCCAGTGCCAGCAGAAGTTTTTAAACCGGTTTAGGTTTTCCACATTTTATGTTTAGGACTTATCTTGAAATCGCTGGTTTATTTTTATTTTTATTACCTCCTCATTCTACACACAGTGTCTTCCACAACTTTTAATCTTACCTGAGTAGCTCTCAGATCTGATGAAATAAAGACTGAGACGGTGAAATACAATTCCCATCAGTGTGTGTGTGGGTGGAAGAAACCAGACTATCGCCTCATTGATACCATCCCTACAGTCGAACATGGGAGTAGCAGAGGTGTCCCAAGCATGTGGGATCATTTCTGAGAGGAAATTATCGTCTTTAATTACTTTGTAACAGTTTGAAATTTTTTTTAAAAAAAAATTGTCCATTGTGTAGATTGTCAAGGGGCTAAAATCTATTGAAAACATTTAAAGATGACATGAAACCTGATTTTTAAAAATGTGGAAAACCTGAAAGTATCTGAAAACGTTCCCTCTGCGCTGTTATGTCCTGAGCTTTGTGGTTACAGCGCTGAAGTCAATGTGACTTTGCCCTTTCCTCCCTCCCACTCCTTCTCATGGGATTCTGCTTTCTGCTTCCTCTTTTCCTGCCTCCACACACCCAATCACTGCCTCTGTGTGTGGGCAGTTTGGTGGAATCGGCTGGGCGCAGGTGAGTAGCACCCCAGCCACAGGACCCGGGCCCTGACTCTAACCCGTCTGCCTCTCCGTCTCTCTCCTAACCTCGTTTGGAGTTTACAGTAGCTGCTTCCTCTCGTTGCTCTTCTTCCCTTGTATCCTCAGTAGCTCTGCTTTAATCGTAGCTTTGGACGGATACAGGTCGTTTAGGCCATTGGGGTTTAGGCCGCAGTCGTTTAGGCCCCCCTGCAGTCGTTTAGGCCGACAGGAGTCGTTTAGGCCACAGGGAGCAGTCGTTTAGGCCAGGCTACCTGAGCAGCTGAAATCTTTATTACTGTACATTCGTTAATATAAGATATAAGTCAGCTCTACTGGTCTGTGTGTGGAAAGGTTTTTTTTTATTTAATAAATGGTGATTTATAAATTCATAAAATTGTGGAAATAATCATCCGCATTGCCACATTCATTGGACAATAATGCTGTATAATACAAATTCGGTTAGCTTAACAATGCTAAATCGCGATCATGCTAACGAGCAGAAACGGACATTTTAAAGAGTGCAAATACACACCAGGAGCAAGAAAACACTATCAGAAAGGTAAGTAACATGTACACATTCATTTCACATCAGTATGAACATAACTTACATGTCAGTGACTGCCGCACCGGTGTAAACATGTCGAGTGGTGAACGTGAAGAAAGGAAGAGGAACTGAACCGTCTTCAAAATAAAACGCCCACTTCAAATAATAACGAATGTACAATAATAAAGATTTCAGCTGCTCAGGTAGCCTGGCCTAAACGACTACCCAGGCTCCTAAACGACTCCTATGTTGGCCTAAACGACTGCGGCCTAAACGCCAATGGCCTAAACGACCTGCTCCCTTTTGGACATGTCATCTCTCACCGTCCCTTTTCTCTTTCCCGATTGTTTTTATTTTTTCTATCTAAGCTTGAAAATATCAGCATCTTTGTTTCTGAACAAACTCTGATTGATCTTTCAAAGTTAGCTGTTGTTAAAACAAGCTATTGGAAAATTTAAAAAAAAATCTAAATTATAGACCTTTTTATTTATTTTTTGTCTTAGTTCTTGGCTGCTGATGTTCTCAGGTCTTAAATCTTTTGCCAGCTGTCCTCTCGAAATAGACGCCTAAATTTTTAGCACTCATTCTCAGAACCGATGATCAGCATCAGCATGCTTTTGGAAGACTTATCCAGGGGATAGATACTGTATTTATTTTGCCTACACTTCCCTGGTTCTCCTCAGTGGAGCTCAGTAGATCAGGCATACCTTCAAATTCCCACAAACTGGTTTTGAGTGAATAAGCGTTGGAACATCATGCACCCTTAAACCAAATCGAGGGTATTTTGATCGTTTTGATAAGTTGTGCTTTAAATTTGTTTGCATCTAAATGCTAAGAAAGTTCCTTTTTTTTTTTTTTTTTTTTAAGAAGTTCATGAGTACCCCTTGTATGTGCCAGACATTCATAAAGCAATTTTTCTTTTTGCAAAACTGCACTTTGAACCAAGCTCTTTCTGGCTTCTCATGCGAATTAAAACTAAAATGAGAGCAAAAATGTAAACCAAGACTATTTACGCGTAGAAGCGCAAACTTGACATAGGATGTACATTTTGAGAATCAAGTGACTTGAATAAAGACGTTAAAACGTGTAACCCAAGTGGGGCGTCCTGACAAAGGGTTGTTTTTATGGAATATAGCCAGCAGGGGGCCACAGAGCGTCCTTTTAACTCAGAAGGGCCAAACTTTGAGGAAAAACACTTCAAAGCTCATCCGTTCCGTATGGTGGAATGCTTTAGGATGGAGGCCGACTGTCTTGGAATGCCCATTGCTTCTAGCTCCACTGGAGGAACGAGAACACATTTTTTTGAATGAGTCCCAGCTGCTTCATATCGCAGAAAATGTAAATGGTTATGATGGACTGCTGCATCTGTAATGCTACAAATTAATACTCAAAGAATGCAGGAATGCCAAAAGTGTTCTTCAGATCGCGGTATTAAAACCAGGTTGGACCATAGTTGCATCAAGATTCTTGTGAGAAAAAGTGAAACTGTGAATTTTTCCTTGCTCAGGCCGCTCGCGGACAGCGAGAAGCTGCCCGTCAGGTCGCACCGTGCAGCAGAGGCTCTGAAAAGCCCGGCGGAGGACGGGGAGACGGAAAATGCCTCACAGGAACCCAAGAAGAAGAGCAGCAAAGAAAAGAAGGAGAAGAAGAAGGACAAAGACAGGGATAGGAAGGTGAATGGTTTTCTTTTTTTCTCCAATACTTAGATACTCACTATTTTCTGTCGAGCTCACGAAACTGCTTCTAGAATTAAGCTAAATCGGGTTTATGGAACGGCAGCAAACAGCCGTCTACCTCTGTGTGATGACTCAGTGGGAGAGCATGCTCCTCAGCCTGCCCGACTGACACAGGAATTCATTTTTTCCGTCCCCTGCTTTCGCAGAAGAGCAAAGAAGAGAAGAAGAAGAAAAAACACAAACATGACGAAAAGGAGGAGGATCTTCTCGGGGGTCAGGCCGACGAGCCCGTGGTCCAATCAGAAGACACGAGTGAAGTGGCAGCGCCGCCCACTTCTACCACGGCCGAGGTATGCCTCATAACATGTTGAAGCAAAGCTGTCTCCTGCCTAGCAGGACAGTTTGGTAGCATATTTTCTTTCACTCATAAACCCCCGACAAAGCTATCTGATCCTAAAACTCCCGATCAAAAACTGACTAACATTACGTACAAGCTGCAGTTTCTGTTTTTTTTTTTTTTTTAAAAAAAAAAAAAAAAAAAAAAAAAAAAGTTATTTACAAATGGAGACGTTTGATCATCTTCATTGACTCAACACTTCCATTGTTTCCTCCCAGCCTCTCTTTCAGTCAGCTCTAGTGATCAAGTATCAGTTTTCTCGTAGCGGCCTCTTGCCAAATACTTGATTTATTCATGAAATAGTGCAGTGTAATCTCTGTATCAGTTTTCATGAATACTACTAAGATACAGAACCTGTTTGGCCCTCACCCCTCTCACCTCCTGCCACTCCTCTCCCTCCCTGCCTCTTCTAGGTTTCGGATCTGGATTTCTGGCTCTCAAACGCTCCAGTGCCCTCTAACACCCAGGTTGAGTCGCCCCTCCCTCTCTCCATGTCCTCCTCAGTTTACACATTCCTCTTTCATAACCCTGTGTCTCATGGACCTCCCTCCTATATTAGATTTGCTGTTCACCTTGTTGAAGTAGCTTCTTCATGAGCACTACTTTTCTTTTTTTTTTCCCTCCCATCTCGCACCTTTTCTTTCTTTTTTTTTTTTTTTCAATATTTCCTCTTATCCACGACTCTAAATGCTGTTCCTCCTGTTTTCTGGCATGTTTGTGTTTACACAGTGTGTATTTGTCACATTGTGCCAGTGGGTCTCCCTAGCTTTTGCTTTCTGGATGTCATGTCAGTTTTGAGGTCAAAGTGGGTATAAGGTGGTCACAAGTGAGCAAAAGTCTAATGTTGATTGTTTTGTTTTTTTTGTTGGCGCCCCAGCTCCATCGTGACGTCTCCTCTGACTGCTTCCTCGGTGGTCATGTGGTGTCCACCTCTTCTTTGTTTCTGTTTGTTTTTACAAAGTGTCGGTGTATTTCAAAGATAAACAAAAAAGAAAACCCATGTTGTTTAAAAGAACTCTCAAAGTGATTGGTTATTGTTAAAAGTGCGGAGTGGTTTAAATCTGCAGAGCAATGTTTCAGGAAGAGTATCATGTCATCAAATCATGTCACAAGGGCCTGAAACGCATTTTTATATATATACATATAAAGAAAAACGCATATGCGCACATTACTTTTCTTTGTTTCTGAAGTATGTGAAATGGCATCCTGCTGGTACTTCGACCATACGAGGCAGCTTTTGACATTCATCACAGATGTTGCCACAGACTGAATGAATCTTCATTACCTTCATATGCAATGATGTGTTGGTTCTGTCAGGTGTTTGTTCATTTGAATCATTTAGGCCAGCAGCCCCAGAGACTTTTTTATTTATTTTTTATTTTTTCTCCGCTGGCTGTCACACTAGCATAACGGATCTTAGAGTTGCATATAGGCTGTCACCAGGATCCTGTACACTTGGTGCAGTGGATCCAGTAACCCTAAAACAATCCGCTTGTTTGTCAGGTAGACTTGTTTGTGGTTTACCTATTTGACTTGATTCTGCATGCGTCTTGATGTTACAAGTCCAAATCACGTTTGTAGATTCACAGAGCTTCTATAGGTGGTGTTGTTTTTTTTGTTTTGTTTTTTTGACACGCTGTGTGATCTCCCTGTCATCACTTTGCTCTCCTGACACAGAAGTGGCACACCCTTCTCCATGTGTTACAAGCTATGGTTGCTAATATGTTAATTAGTGTTTTTTTTTCTGTGTCTGAACAGGAAGCAGGAACAGCAGCAGCAGCAGCAGCAGCAGAAGCAGCCCCAACCCCAGAGGCACCCTCTGGTACGGCGCCAGACTCCGAGCCTGACGAGCCCAAAGGCACTGAGATGGAGGAGACTGTGAGTCCCCACTGATGTGATAATTGCAAGGTTCAAAGTTTGGCTGCAATGCTCGAGATTCCAGTTCGCAGTGCTCTGACAGGATGCAGCGCATGGGCAGTTTTCATTCTGACAAGTTCGTGTAAAAGATGCGCCACAGATCGGCCAGCTCCTCTGGCCTCTGGAGGATTGCTTCTTCCAGTTGCCGTGCTTCATTTCCGGTTCATTCACGTGTTGAATTTGTAAGGATTTCTATTCATTTGTGTCTGTCTTCCTTCTATTTTTTTTTTTTAACCATTAGAAGTCCTCCAAACACAAGAAGAAGAAGCAGAAAAAGGAGAAGGAGGAGAAGGAGAAGAAAAAGAAAAAGAAGCACCATCACCACCACCACCACAGTGACGGAGGAGGAGAAGAGTCGGTGCAGAATGGCACCGTCGAGGAGGAGGAGGAGGAGCCGCTTCCGGTCAGTGTTGAACTAACAACCCAAGTGTGAGCTAAAGCAGTGTGTACACAGATCTTTGTTACACCCTGGTCGGTTTTCATGTTTTCTATAGTGGTGACGTGATAATGTATTTGGACCCTCGTTTCATCCTGGGCTTCTCAACTAGAGGGTTTTCCCTCTAGTCACTGACTCAAATCCACAAATAACTTAATGCTGCATGAGGGCAGAGAAATTTATAATCCTTTTCTCCAGCAGCTCTGTTGAAATCCACTGACGACAAACACACACACACACACACACACACACACCATTGCTTGTAGCACATCAGCTTCGTAGAACGAGCTCCTGTTGCCCGGATAGCGCTCTGAGTGGCAGAGAAGGCCTGACGTGACCTGAGCTCTTCTCTCCTTTCAGCCCATGTCCAATTACTGCCTGCTGACTGAGAACTCCTACATCAAGATGGTGAGTGACTCTGATGGGATACTGCTGCTGCAGGGCAGCCTTTTCTTCTTTTTGTTTTTCGTTTATTTGCTTGTTTTAATAGATCTGTCCACCATTTGGTCTCAGTTTAGTCGGAGCAATTGATTTTATTTCTTATACCCAAAGATTACAGCACAAGCATTTAGGTTATGATCAACAACTGGAGGTTCTTTGTTGTGGTATTGAGTCACACCCATGTTTCTGCTATAAATTCATAAGAAAATATGACTACAGATTAAAAAGAAGTCCAGCTCGTGGAGATCTGTGAATATTCCCCAACACCTTGAGTGAATTATCTGTTATTTATTTCTTATTTGTATGTAAACAGAATGTTGATGATTATGTTTAGGCTCTTCATATTGTGGGATTTATCTTAGGAAACGGATAAAAAAAGAAAAAAAAATCCAAATATCCGACATATCCAGATTTCTCACTTTCTCTGCTTCTCTTCAAAGATGATGGACGATGCTGATCAGGTATTATTGGTTAAAGTTCCGTGGGGGACGGAACATTATAAAAGCTCTTTCTAGATGTGTTTCTCCTGTCGTTGTTCTTCACAGGCTGTTCTCTGGGGCAGATGCCTCTGTAGCTCAGCAGTGTTGCTTCAGTTTTTTTCCGAATGATTCTGTCCCTGTGTTTATCTACCTTTTGTCCAGGCTGGTTCTAGGAAACAGTGATGTGTGCTTTAATGTTGGGGTAATCATCTTGATTTACCGTGTTTCCTGAATGCTTTTTCTGTCTCTTAATTGCTTAGTTCTGAAAATAGAGAGGAGAGGAAATTAGGCCGTACCACTTTGAAAAATAGTTCCCACTTCTGATAGAATTTTATTTTTATATATATATTTTTTTTTAAATAACAACCAAAAAAACCTTTTCCCTCTGAAGGTGTACGACATCCAGGGTAACCTGCAAGATGGCAGTCAGGTGGTGGTGTCTGTTATATTTGAAAACAAGTGCGACAGCTTCCTCAAATCCATGGAGTTCAACGTCCTGGATTCTCTGAACTCCAAGCTGCAGAGGCCAGAAGGCTCGGGTCCACACGACGGCCTCACTGTCCCCTTCCAGCTTCCTCCTGGTCAGTGATTTGTTTTAAACCGAAACAGCGTCCACACAGCAGACGTTTTTGTTTTGTTTTTAAACCATTCTTAAAACGAGCTAACCGTGCATTGCAGTGTAATCCTTTAGGTTTCACTTAAAATGATCCGATTCAGATTAGTTGTGCACGCCAGCAACTATGCTGTCCTCTTGTTAGAAATCAGGTTTGATTACTTACCATCGAGCTTCTCTCTTCTCCTCTAGGAGTGTCCAACGAGGCACGGTTTGTCTTCACTGTGCAGAGCATCATCATGCCACAGAAGCTGAAGGGGACTGTCACCTTCATTGTCAAGGTTGGTTGCAAAACACACACTTTTCCATGTATATTTTGCCGCTAACCCTTCTTTGTTTAGAGGTTTCCTACATGCAGTTCAAGTCATTTTAAGTAGTTTATGCAAGTGAGATTATGGGGAGGAAGTCATTGACTGGAAGGCAGTTTTGGGTCTAGTTGTGCAAATGCTTGATTCTTTCCAAAGGCTTATCAGTAAATGACCTAGTTAAAAGGTTTTTTTCTGACTGCGTGCACAGCTTTTTTGTTTACATCTCAAAGTCCACATTACGAGGAGTTATTTCTTCCCACAGAGGATACTGTTTGTGTGGTGCCTGAGCCTCAGATTATCATAATCTGCAGCTTTCACACCAATGTTATCAGGGAATATCAATATAAATCTTTGTTGGGGGGCTGAATAGTGCTATCGGACCTTTTGTGTTTTCAATTTAGATACATTTTTCAATATCACGAATAGTTTTAGGCCTATCCAAAAAACTGTGACTGCTGCTGTGTAAACTTGTGAATATGACATCATGAGATGAGGAGAACGAGGGATCCCAGCCTCCCTCGGATGTGGTTTTTAACATGGGTCTCGCTGTATTGTTTCGTTTCTGCAGAATGAAGACTCCTCCACTCATGAAAAACTGGACTTCAAACTGCACTTTACCTGCACCTCCTACCTAATCACCACTCCTTGTTACAGGTTGGTGATTTGATTGTCTCACACATATGATATCGGCCATATTAATAACTCTCTGGTCACTTTGGTAAACGTGACAGTGTGCCACACCCTTGCAGAATATTGAATATTAAATGAGTTATTTTTTTTCTTTACCAGTGATGCATATGCAAAGCTCCTGGAGTCGGGAGACCTGAAGAGCAGCTCCATCAGACTGGAGGGCGTTAACATGCCCTTCCACCATCTACTGGCCAGGATCTGCTTCCACCACCACTTTTCTGGTACACAATTTTGATGTCCTTTGAGTGCCACGTTTGTCCTAAAACATTAAGGCTTTTCATATACAGGAACTGCATTACAGTTTTCCAGAAGTTAATTGTGTTTTCCAGTGTTGGTATGATGATAAACTTGCAGCAGACGATTCAAAATTTGGTGTAATTTTACAACCACAAAAAAAAAGCTAATATTTGTATGATGTTACTTAAGCCTTTGCTGACATGTTCTCTGATTAGTTGTGGAGAGGATCGACTCCTGTGCCTCCATGTACAGCAGGTCTATCCAGGGTCACCACGTCTGTCTGCTGGTCAAAACTGTAAGTGGACTTTTAAATGTTCACCAGTGGATTTACACTTTCATACTTGTGAATTCTCACTTTGTTTGCGCTCTCTCTCCCAGGTTGCTCAGACGGTGTCCATTGACGCTAAATGTGACGAGCCGACGCTGCTTGGGAATGTGCTGGATGAGATCAAGCAGACCTTTTCTCAGTGCTGATTGTGTCCGACAGCCCCAGGGTGCCCCCCGACCCCTCCATGCCACCCACTCTCCCCCCCAACTGAAACACAACGTGATCCTGTTACGAAACACTGCGGCTGGCACTTCCAGCGTCGCCCTATTTATTAGTCCTCAGATTTGCAAGATTTCTCTCCTTTTACTTCTACTTCAGTGCCCCCTACTTTTGTTTCTCCTCTGCACTCTGAGCTCTATGGTCACTCCTTCGTACTCGATGTTGTTTTACGGACTCTCTGTGTACATGCTTTCGTCTTCTCTGCAGTGCACTTTCTTTTTTTACTTCCTGGTTTTCAAACAACCACCGTGTTCCACCCTCTGACTCAGCACTGAGCTTTCTCAGTGCTGAGTTTCTGGATGCCTCTTGTGTTACCTTACCCACCCTCCACTGTTGGCAATTCAGTCTGTGACAGTCATGTAATGTAATGTTGACAACTGGACTTTTGCTGTTAATGGTTGAACTGTATTTTTATTGTTTGAAGTTTTTTGGGGGTTTTTTTGTCCTCGTTTGTTTGGGGTTTTTCTCTTCTTTTTTTTTTTTTTTTTTTTGTCTGAAGCCTGTCTGCACCTTTGCCTCACCCCCTTCTTTCCGCTCTCTAAACACTAGTGCTGCTCGTCTCCAAAGGCCTGGAAAAACAATGGGACCGACTCTTTTTCAGACTGGTTTCTAGCCAGGGGGGGGTCCACTTAGCTGTTCACCCACCACTGACCTGATGCCTGGAGAAGACCAGACACCGGACAGCTGCATTGACCATAGATGAAACCAAAGCTAAATTCACTAAAAGGCAGGGGTTTTAAACTGGTAAACAGCTGTTGCCCTACTTGCCTTTTGGCGAGGCTCAGAGCAGATCTGTTGGTGTTAATCAAACAGAGTTGTTGTGCGGCACCACTGGTGATGAGTGCGCCGGTTTTGCTCTGTGCCTTAGCCCTGAAGCCTGACCCATTCCAGCACTTGTTAAGACTTGCGGAGTTCCACTTCTCTCCTGAGAATATCTCCTCTCTGATCTAATTTTGCTAAGCTAAAGACTGACCCCCCCCCCACTTTGAACATATCATTCCTTCGACGAATAAAAACATTTGAAGACGGGAGAGTAATGGCACGAATTAAACAAGAGTGTTAGGTGTACAGTGTTATTTCTGTTTCAGCAGAGGACCGTTTTCTGTCAGGTTAAAGACCCCTTTATATTCACCTCATCTTCAATTCACGGATGGTTTAGTTCTGTGTAGGCACTGTGGTGCAGGAGGCTCTACCTTCTGTCACCACTTGGCTAACACACTGACAGAATAATCTAGCATAAAGAGATCGGCCCATGTCACATCTGTCCTGGCTGCGCTCTCTGAAAAAGTCATCTTGTGACTAGTTCAAGGACCATGTAGTTGAACTATCCGCAGCCGCTCTGTCAGATTGAAGTTGGCAGACTCTTGTTTACGCTTCCTTTGAATCCGTATGAGTTGATTTGGCTTTCACTGTGAGAAAGCCCTCCACTCTGTCTTCACGTGAACTCGGAAAATGTAAGCGCCCGTGCTGCTTTGCATTTGCATCACAGTGGCTCCACCCACCTGACGAGTATCCAGACAAATCCCCGATGTTTCTTTGCCCTTCAGAAACTGCCTTTCCATTTTTTTTTTTTTTTTTTTTTTTTTTTTTTTTTTTTTTGGTGCATTAACATGTCACGAGGAGCATGGAAGGCCTCCTCTCAGCAACCTCTCTGAGGTAGTTGATGCTTTAATTTGCGTCAGTCATGTTTGAGATCATTGTCCCGTCCAGCTAACCTCGTAGTAGCAAGATAAAAACTGACTCGGTAGCGTCTCTGTTCATATAAACTGGTAAGGCCCCTTTTACATATGTCTGCTATTGTAGATAACTGTGATGATTATGTCTGTGACCAGAAGGTCAGGTCAGCCATTCCACTAGATATTCAGTCTAGTTGCAGAGTCTGAATACAGAGGTGATCAGTTGTTTTTCAGGAATGTCAATAGACGATAATTATGTATGTATTCCTTGTTCCTGAAGATGACTGATATCAGTGAATCCCAGAAACGACTCGCCTAATCATCCATTGTCCTTATTCTGACCATTCTGTGCATAATATTAGATTAAAGTTTATATATTGCATGATTAGGAATGTACACTTTTTATTTCCCTGTTTGTTTCATGGACATGTTTAAACAAAAATTGTCATTCCATATTGTCCTCTTTTCTTTTTTCTTTTTCTTTTTCCCCCCCTCAAGAATTTTTTTTTTTTTTTAAAGTTTACTTGACCGTTCTCAATTTTCGATGGTATTGTGTTTTTATCCATTCTAAGTTCAGAAAATTAAAAGAAGTGATATCATTGAATGTTTTAAATTATTAAACACAGGGGGAAGGAAGGGGGCTGCAGTTTAGTGTTATGAAACTGAGGGCGTGGGGCTCGGAGGAATCAATAGAGCGGGCCACATGAAGCAGTGTACTGAGAAGCAACCCACTTTGTCTTAATTCTCTGTTGGTTCAGTTGTAGTGAGTTATTTACAAAGTTTGGCTTGTGACATTGAAATATACTCTCAAAATGACACATTTTTAATGTTCATGTCTTTTTTTCCCCTCCATATTCAACAACTATCAAGCTTACAATGTACAATGTCATGATTTAAAGGGGACTACATAAATTATCTACACTCCCTTTAAAAAAAAAAAAAAAAAAAACTAATTAGAAATAAAAGCTGTAAGAAGCTTCTGTAGTCTTTCTTTGTGTTCCAAAAAAAATGTGTGTTTGGAATTTGTTATACTCTTTACACGGGGAAAATTATACTTTATGTACTTTAAATACTTAAATACTCAAACTTTAAGACTATACAGCAATTATTTCCTGCTTTGAACTTCAATTCCCATAAAGCTTTGCTCAGTAGTGCCAGTTACCGAGACCGCTGCTGACTAACAGCAAGCAGTTCAGACAAGAAAAGTTAAAATGATTAAAAACCTCAGAATTTAGTTTTTGTATATCTAATTTGTTTGAACGCAAATATTGCTTTCACGAGCTTTTATGGTTCACACACGAGTGAGACATCAGGCTAGGTTTCACAAACGTCTCTGCTGGGATGACTGTATTTCCTGTTTAGACTTTCAGAATAAGACGTCAAGATGAAGGCGTTTTCTTCCTGAAATGACAGTAAATGGGGGTATTGCCACGATATAAGCATCTGAGCAGCTCAAAAATAAAGAAGTAGATGTTTAGTTTACTCGAACACGTCAAAATTGTTAGCCCAAAAATATTTAGGGGTTGTAAAAGAGTGGGACTAATGTCCAAGAATGAGACCACAAAATATCAATGGAAGACAAACAATTATCCCAAAAAGACACACTGCAAAATTAGACAGCAATTAGACTTTGCTAAGTGACCACATCGGGAAATTGAACAAAGGATCGGGAATACATGCAAATTACCTGAACCTCACAATGAGCAGTGACAATTTGACAAAACTGGACCACGTACAGATATACCATTATTCATTTGTATATGCTGAGTTCTATGGAAACAAAATGAAACGATACCAAGACCATGAGAGGGGCTGTATTTTGAAAGCTGTAACCGGAAACCACGTAAAGCAAGTCTCCGACTTGATTGGAGAAGGTTTAGATGGTCGGCAGAAACTGAGCTCCCCGGGATTGTTCACAACAACAGAGGAAGGCGCACCAGCTCTGACCAAATAAAGCCCAGTCGTCGCGATTTTAGATCCTGTTTTGAAGACATACCAACGGAAACTAACGTCAACGCGTTCCTTTGCGAAGGACTTGGTTCTTCTACGGGTAGCTGCTGTTTGTACCGACCTAGCTTTGTCCTTCGCAGTCACAGCTGCGGTGGGTTGCTGATATATTAATACTAATCGTAGTGGAATATGGCTCAACATGGACATCATGTAGCCAGTTCCCAAAAAGCACTAATGCTGGAGATGAAAAGTCTCCAAGATGAGCCAGTCGAGGGATTCAAGATAACTTTGGTTGACGAGTCGGACATGTACAACTGGGAAGTAGCGATATTCGGACCCCCAAACACGCACTACGAGGGTGGTTATTTTAAGGTGAGTAGCTAATGTTAGCTAGCAGTAAATCTATTGTTCTTGAGCGGGTTAATTTAGTTTTCGCTTTTAACGCATAAAGGGTAGCCTGCGGTTAACTTAAGCCCTAATGTAGCTGTTAAATGTAGCTCATAAACGGCTAAAAGCTGGTACCGTTTAGTAAGCTAATGGTTGGTTGTTCCCTGTTTAAGCGTCTCTGTGAGGGACCCAGCTCTTTGTTTAACTTTAAATCAACTCTACTCAGTCAGACTGTCATTAGTTTTAGTCGTACATGCTTCCCCACAGAGAAACTTTTCTTTTTGCTACGGCTTATTTTCTATCAAATACATATTTATTTACCCCTTTCGTGACCATAAACGGATGGTCACATTTGCTAGGTGTTTTTTTTTTTTAATGTTGCTCTGTAACAAAAGGTCGGCGAGTTTACAACCGCCTCCAACATTAACACTAAACAGACAAGCTGACTAACTGGTTCAATCATCGTGCTCATCATCACAGTTACGGTTGGGTTGGATTATTCTGAATTTGTAGCCATTTTACTGAATGAAAATCGCATGGAAACTTGGTAACTTGAATGGATCACTAAAAACGATTAGATCTTGTCTTGAAAAGTCATAGATTACTTTTGGATGAATTAATATTCACTTTTACACACAAACAAAAAAGGACCCTGTCACATAAATCTACTTTTCGTTTAGACATCTCAGAACATTTTGAAATTAGATGTATTTCTCATATCCAGATTTTTACGGTTGGTCAAATCAAATTGGGCCTTTTGAAAAACAGAAATGACATAAACTACACATGTAAATCAGCAGGAAAAGCCAATTATCATTGGGATGTCATTAAGAGATTAAGGCACTGTTAACAAAACTGGAAACTTGTGAGGGGAAGCTTACTCGATAGTGTAGCATATTTCAGCATTTATATTCGGATGAATCAAACTACCCTTCCACAAGCATAGCGCTAACCCATACAAGTGCACTGTTTCAGTCCTTTACATCGTCCTGGTCCCATTTTACATGTGTAATTGAGTCATTCTTGACAAGGCGGCAACATCTTTTTCACATGTGATTATGCCTGATAACGATGACTTATTTCTTGTCCTCTTGATGAGCTCAATTTCATTACAGGTAACTACCCAGCCCTGTACATTGAATACATAAGCTCATCAGCTTGCTAACTAATTCAACTAATTTGTGTTCATCATAAATCAGGAGCCCAGGGTTGAGCGGGCCGTTTCTTTACATATTCAGATTTACTCATAGGAACCAATCCCTAATGCACAGTAACCTTGCCTTTTGAAATGCTGATGTATCCAGTCTTGTCTTGTCTGTTTTCTGGAAACTCGTTGGCAATTTTGTTGTCTGCGTTACTTCCTCCCTTGAGAGCGAAATGTTTTTGTTTCACAAATGTGTTGTTCCTGTTTAAGCATTGGCGTTTCTTACAAAAGGACTTGAGTTTTAGGCAACCTCGGTATTCTTCAGTAATTATTTCTGTAATTGCTCACCTCAGACCTTTAGGCGACTGACTGTTGATCCAGTTTTTTTTTTTTTGCCCTTTTACAAGCTGGAGCTACAGTATTTGACTCACTTTAGATCCCGCTATAAGCTACACACCTACATTGTAAATACACATGCTATACCCTCGTGTCTGTTGCCACAGCAGACAGTCTGCTGTTTATTTGTCCCAAACTAAATGAGAATGTGAACATCAGCTTGGAACATTGCAACACATTGAGGGGATTGTTTGAAATTCTGCACTAATGTGGTTATTCATCCCGTGGAGCTCTTTGATTAATCACTTTGTCTGGCAAAGTCTAATACACCCTCGGTAGTTTTGCTTGAAACTTGGCAGTTATTGTTACTTTGTTTTACATGAAAAGAAAAAAAGATGGCCAGCCTTTATTGAAGTGGCTTCAAAGTCCTGTTTTAGTGAGGGGGGGGGGGGGCAAAAACTATATAGGTCATGGCTTCCAAAGAAGATTTCAGGTTTTGTAATGGTGGCAAACAAGCAAATTGTACATCTTCTTATCAGCTTGTTCTCATAATGCTGAGCTATTATTTTTCCAATATAACAGATAAACTGCAATTTATCAGAAACAACTGCTCACTGTGTTTGGATTATCAAACATACTGCGAAGGTTCTGCTTGTAAAAACAGTGCAGAGGTTTCATTGGTATAACTCCAGTTCTTGAGAAGCATTTTTTCCTCTGGTCTTTTTTTTTTTTTTTTTTTTTAAAGCCTGTGAACACCGAAGGGTCCCGGCCAGGCCACTGTGTAGATCCTGTTCAGTGTGTCAGTGTGGGTGCTGCGTACAGGATTCCTTTGTCGGGCCAGGAATGCACGTCCCGGCTGTGAAATCCACCGCATGGTTGTGACTCATTGTCCTGATCCAGGTTTCCATCCAACCAGTTTGCCTCATTCTAACAAAAAGGAAAAGAAAAAAAACGTGCTTTGACCAGGTTACCCAAACAATCAGTTATGACAAGCTGCATCTGCCAGTTCTTGAGAAACGGAGCAGGTACTGCCATTGCACGAAACCTGGCTGAGTCAGGTATTTCTGTCACAGGGGTGTTGTTTTCAGAGTCGCATCATGACTGCATGCACACGTTGGACTGGGGCATGCTGAAATGTCATTCAGGCCCGATTAGGTAACTGACCTGGATATGCAGTGCATAACAGCACTTTCAAATTATAAACTGACCATTGAACCGTAGGTTTCACATGCTTCCCCCGTTCATTCTCTGGATCCGAGACATCTCAAACTTGCGTTCTGTCATTTCACACGAAGTGTCCATCTGGACTCTGAGCGTCTGATTACTGGCAGAAGGCCAGTTTGACTGATCCTGGGATATGTAAGCAGACCTGCTGAGCTGGCTACTCTGAGACCAGACCTCTTTGATTTTATTTATTTATTTATTTATTTATTTATTCCCATAAAGGAAATGGTTGCTATAATATTTAGCTTGTGATCATCAATTTGTGATCATTATAAGTAAAAGTTTTGGTTAGACTTGAGAATTTAACTCGTGGTTGGGCATTGTGCAACATAGTGAAATAAGTACTCTGTATTCCTTTCAACAACATCGGACATTAATGACTTCTGTCTATCAGTCTGTTTAGCCTTAGTGGAGCTCCAGCTCCCATCATGATCTAGTTTTTAAATGTTTGTCTGTTAGCTGAGGAGTGGTTTGTTTCTGATTTGGATCTCTTTTACGGATTCAGCTTTGTCACAAAATGATCAAATTTAGATTATTACAGCTTTTTTTTTTCTTTCTTTTTTTTTTTTTTGCTTTAAAAAAAAAAACTTTTATCAGTGTAATCCAAATCAAATAACTGTTCATTAAGTCAAAGGTAATTACTGTACTCTTTCCAGTAGACCTGTGCATGTCAGGAGACTGCACAGGTCTACTGCATGCGACCAATAGAATTTCTCGCATGTTGTGCTTTTAAAATTTGAACAAATGTAATTTCTCTATGAATCTTTGGTAGCAGTTTTAAACTTTTGCCAAAGCTGCTTAGAAAATTCATTATTGGTTACTATTCAAGAAATATGTTTTGATTAACTGTAGTTTACACTGTATAGTATCACATTACGGTTGCCACATCTGGGGTGAAATCGCACCAAACCCATCACATCCATCGTGGCTCTTGGCTCTTCACATTGCTCAGCTTTTCAGGGTTATTGGATCAACAAGGACAGTCATGAAGTCTTGCACAGGGCTGTGAACTCCACTTAAGAACTTTGACATTGTTCCCTCTGTAACGTCAGCGAATGTCGGTCCACATTTGACTAAATTCGTCCTCCTTCTCGGTCCTGTGTGACGCACCAGAACAGGAGAAAATGTGTCAACTGTATGTCCACAGTTATGAGGTCATGTGTTTGTGGTGGCAACGTATAGCAAGAAATGATCCCGTATGTGGAGTGAGACTGAAATGTACCGCTGTTGGGACACCTGGAAATAAGTTGGAAGGCTGTTTAATCTATGATGCATGAAATCATAGTGTAAATGGAGTGGCTTTGTCAACTGACAGAGTAGGTTTTCACGGCTGATGTGAAAGAGGGGTTTTGCTCTTCTGGTTAGGCACAGGCTGTACTGTCTTGTTTAACTTTTGACAGTCAGTTGACAGACACCCAGTCCTGTTGGGCAGCTATATTAATGGCTGCTTGCCTTCCTTCATTCTCGGGTGCACAGACTCAACATTAGCTTTGGAGGGGAGGTTACAGGCCCAACCTGGCCGAATAGGATTCGACTGGGCTGGGCCGAGCTCAGCTGCTGGAGTCATGTTTCCCCCTCTGGCTGTGTCACATGGAAAAAAAGAAGAAATACTGAACAGCCAGAGCAAGATCAGATGGAGCCCTTTCTTGCAGTGGTCACCCTTTGAAAGGAGAGCCTGTTGTGAGCAGAGGTGAGTGTGAGGCCCCAGCAGACAGTTTTAACCGTCCCCCGAAGCGCTGGGAGTATGTTCTTTTCCTTCCTGTTTAGGCCACCAATGTGGTAATCATATTTCTGAAACCTGGCTCTGTGCTCTGTGTTTGAAATGTCAGTGTGGCTAGATGTAATTTTCTCCACTTAAGGTCCTTTTTTCCTATCATTTGGAGTAGTTGTGTTTGCATGTGTGTGGATAGGGTCTGTAGAGATTGTAAAGAGGTGCAAAAGGAGAACAGAATGATTTGTTCTTTTCAGGGTCTTTTCATTGACCTGGTTTACTTCTCCTTGCTGTCATCTCCTACAGGGTGGGCGTGCTCTCTCATTCCTGTTCTCTCCTGAATGCTGTTTTTTAGGTCGCAGTCCAAGAAAGATTTTCACAGAATGAGGAAACTGAACTTGCATTCTGTATTATTGGTAACAAGACAAGTCTTTCATAAGTCCCCCTCTTTTTTTTTTTTTTTCTTCTCACACTTGGCAGGAAATTGGCTGCACTCATGTCTGCTGCTTAAATGGGTTATCCAGAGTGAGTTCCCTTCGCACCGTGGACTCTATGCTTTCTGTGCTCAGTTCATTTCTGAGGCATGACATGCAAATCATCACTAGGCTGCTGCAAGAAGTGCACAGGTTTGCTTGTTGTGATGGGCAGAGGTCATGTCTTAGCAGCTGTATAAATATACAGGATGAGAGAAGCACTTTAAAGGCTAATGCAGTTTGAGTATATTTATTAGCAGGGATATATTTGAATGTCTACCATAGACAAGAGTGATCTGTTTTAAAAAGCGTCATTCTTCTCTTTTAAGACCTTGTTGCTGTGTCCTCGCTCTTCTTCCCCTTTTCCGTAGTGTTTCTTCTCTTCTTTGTGCTCGGTACTGAGACAGGAGACGAACTGCTCGCTGCTGCAGATCAAATGAGCCAGCCGAGCAGCCATCACTTCTTTACCCCGTCCTTGAATCCATCCACACTCTGCTGCCTGCTGTGTGAGCAGGTCAAGAGCGTCGGCTAAAGCTGAAATGTAGAATTGTAACAACGGGAAAGCAGTGGAAAGCCTCCCGATAAGCTGCGTTGTGAAATCATGCTCTTACCTTCTTATTTGGGATCAGTTTTTGTGCTTATCCTCGATGCATATCCCCACCTTCCTGATCTACTGTTAGCTTGTGCTCAGACTAACAGGATAGTGATGAATGGAGATGAATCTTTATTGGACGCACTGTCTGGATGTGTCATTGCGTAGGCCTCCCAGCAACAAGGGAAAGGGTGAGATGAGTTTTGGGTCACATGTGTACAGGCAAGGCAAACCTTTCTGTTTTGAGGAGCTGAGTGAGTCTAAGTCATTTTTTCTTGAGTATCATCAGAGCCAAGTTGCTCTGGTTTCAGCAGTTGGCGTAGTCTGATTCATCTAAATGTGTTCCAACATGACCAAACGAGTTGTGAAATAAAGTGTGTGGCCCCCCCCAGCAGCTTCTTTTTAATCCACGGAAATTCTTGTTAACAAAAAGTCATCTGAACCTGTAATGTCTTTTCATTCTTGCCGTTTGGTGAGAAAAGCTTAAATACTTCGCCCACTGGAAGTGTTGCCAGAGCTTTACAGCAAGCCAGTTGTCCCCTAGTTCTTTTTCTGAGAAACTTTGTTTGAATGTTTTCTAAAAGTAATGCTTAAAGACTTCTGGTGTCAGCCGTTGTGGTTAATACAAAACATGCTCATTGGCAAACATCCTGTCTGTGACTGCCTGCAGATGAGATGTGGGAGGAGGGAGAGTTAGAGGGGCGGCTTTCTTATATTAAAATAAAAGGCAAAAATCTCCTTTGTCTCATTTCTCAGCCAGTGGACAGATATGATGTTAATGCTTTCATTGTTTTGAAAGAAAAAGCGAGCGGTCGCTGTTGCTGCATGGCCTTGCTCCCCCCTCCTCCACCACCAGCCCGCTGGCTGCTGCGTGCTGCACTGTTGCCAACCTATTATGTGTTCAGTGTTGGCTTGAACTCTGCACTCTGCCTGTCCACCAGCTTTCTGCCAGTCAAACCCGTGGATTTTTTTTTTGTGTACGTTTCTTCTCGATTGTGCCTTTACAGGTCGAGAACAGATTAGTTCTGTTGGTTGTTGATCCCCTTTCATCGTCTGTGTGATAACAAATGCTAAATCTATGCGTTTTAATGCAGAGGTCATGACACACTGACAGCTTTTATGGCAAGAATCTGTTACCGGGTCACTTATGGGTGTTTTGAGCACTTGGTTTCAACTATGCAATGCAGTCAAAGAGGACTGAAGCTTGAAATATTACAGAGCCCAACCCCCTTTATTCTCCTGTGCTTCTCCCGCTGCCACTCCACCCCTCTGCTCCCATGCAGCTGCCACCCGCCCCATCTCTTCGGCGAGAACCAGCTGACCATGCCGAATCAGCAAATGTGAGCCTGTGTGTGTGTATATGACAAGGGGATCAGGAGAAGGTTTCCTGCTGAGTGATATGCGTGTGTGTAATCGGTCCAGTCGGTGTGTGCTCCCCCATCGTCCCCGGCTCTGCCATGGCACGCCTTGTGGAAAGGGAGGAGGGGTCCTTTACACAGTACATGTGTGCGGTTGTGCTTCAGTGTTAGGACGTGTAATAGCAGAGCACAAGTGTGAGTAGTGGATTGTTTTGGGCTGAAGTGACAGCTGGAAAGGACATGCACAATGTCTTTATACCACCAACCCCCTCCCAGCCGCCGGTGTTTCTCTGAGCTCTACACACTTTGCAGCTGAATGCACTTCAAGCCTCCATCCCTCCCATCCTCCACACCATATTGCATTACAGTGTCATTAGCCCCTCAATGCCTCCTCAGAACGGTTAGCAGGGACTCCAAAAGTTGCTATTTTTATACCTGTTTAATTTATATTTGAGCTAATCAGCACGATTGTGGAGGCTCACTCAGCAGCCTGCTTCTTGACACCAGTGCTGCAACTATAAGAAAAGCTTTAAGAATACAGCCCCCTCTCTCCTCGTCAGCCGCCTGTGCTTGTGTGTCCTTCTGTGGCCGTTCTTTGCATTATGCCAGTCAATGCCCCACAAAGGCAGCTGTACTTGTCAGTAGAAGAGCAGTTTTAAGGAAAAGTATGAATTCACTACACATTGTAAGAAAATGACACAGAGAGTTGACTTTAATCAAATCCAGCTGTCTAACTGTGGTTTAAGGAATCTGTCTGCGTAATCAGTGAAAATGTTTCCTAAACGGTTATAGTTTGGCGGGGAGTAGTCTCGACCTGTAAGTTGACAACTGAGAGGGGTAAATAAACTTCCTGCCACGTTGCTAATATGTCTCCTCACCCCCAGGCTCGGATCAAGTTTCCTGTTGACTACCCCTACTCTCCACCTGCCTTCCGCTTCCTCACCAAAATGTGGCACCCCAACATCTATGAGGTAATTAATCTAAGAATATTAAAGTCTTTGGTATAGTCTGTCCAGTCCTATTCTTTAAATATTTAAAGAGTGGGGTTGGGAACAGCTTCTTCCCAACCCCACAGGAAGCTGTTTTTTTTGTTTTGTTTTTTTGTGTGTGTGTGGATTTCATGTAAAGATTCACTTTCTGATAATGAAGCATATATGTTTGTGTGTGTGTGTGTGTGTGTGTGTGTGTGTGTGTGGGAGCAGTTTGAACTGCTGGATGTTTAATACTCACAGCTGCATGCTGTCACTGGCTGGTGTTTACATGCCCTGTGCACAAAGGTTGCTGCCCAAAATAATTCTACAAACACTGTAATTAGAAAATAAATGAAGAGGACTGTGTCTCTGGAGAGATGTACGCTAACACTGGCTGAGACGGACCCCCCTCCCCCCACATAATGTTTTTAACTGTATTTGCATGGTAAATGAAATGTCTGAACATAAAGGTGTATTGTGTTGTGTTCCTAGAATGGGGATGTGTGCATCTCTATCCTGCATCCACCAGTAGATGACCCACAGAGCGGCGAGCTGCCGTCAGAGAGGTGGAACCCCACACAGAATGTCAGGTATTCATCTGCTACACAGGCAGCAGTCCTCTGATGCAGTAATCGCTCTTTTAGTCTAATTGTAAACTGATGTTTTATGTTTTTAATGGTGTTTGACTTGAATTCACATACTGATTCACACATTCTCTTTGAAACGATATAAAGAAGACATGGTGCTCCTACTCCGTAAGTGTCCGTACAACAGCTAGAGCAACAAGCACCTGTTGGTTTTAAAAATGAAGAAAATGATGTTGATCACCTGTTTGATGTTGGACCCTGGCACAGGGAAACGCTGCTGCTGAGGGTAAATTAGTCCTGAAAACACTTCAGTTTCAAAGGCAGAGGAGGAATAACCTGTGCTGATCAACAAAATGGAGGCTCTGAAGTTTCTTTCTCGAGGCCTTTCTATAAATATTTCTAAGTTGATTTTAGATTCTTAATTTTTTTTTACAAATATAAATTTTTATTTTCACTGGGAAGCGGTTAGTGAAGCTCTAAAATATTCTCAAAAGCCAACTACAAGTTGCTATGATTCGTCTTCAAGAGAGTTGGTGACATAAGACATTTGCGTATTTTAGGCATATGGTGTTCGCTTCTCTAAAATTGTTAGAACCTACCGTATGTTTTCAGTCTGGATTCCTGCTCCTAAAGCAGAAATGTTTAGCACTGACACACTCTGCTAACCTTCAGGCGAGAAGCATCTTGTGGTTCGTCAGCCCCCCCCCCCTTCCTTTTTTTTTTTTTTTTCCCCCCAGATATTTACTGGACTTGTATTCATATGTTTATCCCCTCCAGCTTTCCCAGTCCTCCGTCTTTAGCTTTACCTTTGGTGCTGTATGCACATGGACATACTCTTATAATTTGATATTATAATGAGTCTGCTAATGCCCTGGATCCGACAAACAGCGAGACAACTAACAGTCCCACATTATGGCCCAGGGAAAGAAGAGCTGTTGGGAAAAGCTCGTGAGAGATCATACACTATAAATCAAGATATTTCAGAGCCGTGTTTGCTGGATACAGTTTGAATCGTTTTAGTCCCTCCAGCTCTCCCATTTCTCTCCTGAGTTTAATCAGAATCTCTCCTTGCTCTGTGGATGCAAGCTTTCAGGAATGGAGCCTCTGTAGACCGAGAGCTGACAGCAAAGTCCCACATTTAAAAATGGCCTTGTATTTCTACAAGAAGTCAGTGTTGAAAAATGTTTGAAGCATGTACTGTACCACCCTGTTTTTAAGCACCCTCTCTCTATACTAGTCTGTCTTCAGCAGTATTTGCAGATAGTGTCTCTAATGAGCAGTTTCTGGAGCCAGAGTCAAATGTTTACAGTGATAGAATTTTTTTTTTTTTTTTTTTTTGTCTAGGGGCTTTTCTTTCCATCCTCTTTGACCTGTACTCTAATTTTCTCGTCTTACCCGTCTCTCATCCTGGATTGCTTTCCTCTATTTAAATCTCTCCCCACCTTTTCTCTCGTCTGCATCTCTCCCAGGACCATCCTGCTCAGTGTCATCTCCCTATTGAACGAACCCAACACATTCTCCCCGGCCAACGTGGACGCGTCCGTCATGTACCGCAAGTGGAGGGACAGCAAGGGCAAGGACCGAGAATACATTGAGATCATCAGGTACCACGATCGATAAAGGCACAGTTCGTCAGTGCAGCTGAGACGCAAAGTTCTGGTGCTGACATTCTTTTCTCTCCGTCTCACAGGAAGCAGGTGCTGGCTACCAAAGCTGACGCAGAGAGGGACGGCGTCAAGGTTCCCATCACACTGGACGAATACTGCGTCCGCACCCAAGTCCCACCCACAGACGACGGCTCAAACCTCTTATACGATGACTACTATGACGACGAGGAGCTGGAGGAAGACGACGAGGATGACAATGAAGACTGTTGCTATGATGAGGACGACTCTGGCACCGAGGACTCCTGACCACGCCTCCCTGTGATGTCACCCACTCTCTCCTCCACCACCCGTGACCAGTTCTTATTCTCTTCCTCACACACACGCCTCCGTCTTCTGTTATGGACTGAACTTTACGTCCCTCCCCCTTCGCCCTGAGTCCTTACATAGCACGGGCACCCTGTCCACCCTCTGTCACATGTGCAGTCGCAGTCTGCACACTAAAGCTTGATGCATTGACGAAAAGGAAGTTGCAGAGTTGTTTTTTTTGTCTAACATTTTCTCTTTTACGCTTTTCATTTGTCTGAGTAGAAGTTGCACACAAACGGCGTAATTCGATACTTTTGAGTTTTCTTCATCTCCTTGTGCTCATCTCCATTGATACCCGTTCAGATTCCCCTAAAAGCTCATCAGCTCCCAGACCCATCTCTTCCATAGATGCTGAGTGGAGCAAAGCTTTCTTATTGCTCGAGAGCGGTCACTTCTTTTACATCATCATCAGCAGGCAGGAATGTAACATCACAGATCAGATCACTGTAAAACAAGAGTGAAGTATTTGCAGGGGAAGCCAATACTGGAAAAATGGCGTACAGCTTGTGTTACAAAAAGCTGAGTCATTTCCGCCTGAGCCATGCGTGGGACCTCCAGTTAGCAGGCTGTTTGAAGCCCTGCCACGCTTCACCTCTGACCTTTTAAAGCCACAGGGCTCATGCTGCTACCAACGGGGAAGTTATCAGTTTCCAAAAGCCGCTCGCACTCCCTTGTGCCTTCCTTTTATCCCTAATGTCCCAGATCTGAGTGACTGGCTGATCAAAGCAAAAAACCCCACCGGCAGACATACAAAAGTGACGAGAATCGTTTATTTTTTTTATTTAATTCCCTTTTTTTTTTCTTTTTTTTTTCTTCTTTCTTTTTTGTCAGGCTTACAGTATAAATTGCAAACAGCGCCCTACTGATGGAATAAGTCTCTACTTATTTCTAGCGGCGCCTGTCAGATTTGTCAGGGCCGTGAGTGAGAAAGGTAAGATCCAACAGCTGATCTAAAGAATCTGGATGTAGATCGAACATCCTCTACTTGCTGCCACACAGCCTTCATCGTACAAGCACGTGCTACCAGTGGCCTGGATGCATTAAACATCTAGCTCAGCTTGCTGCTGCTCATGAAAAACCAACGTACTGTATTTAAAAAAAAAAAAAAACTATGCAGACAGTGCTTGAACTTCCTTTAATATGCAGTGCTTTAAATGTGGCAGCACAGCTGGGTCTGACAATGAAGTTTCGATGTATCTGTGAGGGCTCTAGAGAGACTGTGAGATCAGTTAGAGATGGATGTGTGCAGCTGTATCCGTCTTTGTTTGTCTGTGGTTTGTGGTTCATATTTAGAGTAGCACAAATATCCACAGCAGAGGAGTTACGTTGAACGCCAACTTTCACAGCGCTCGCCCCCTACCGGTGGCTGCATGCGTCACCCCCCCCCCCCCTTACTCTGAAATGCTCGACTGGACTGCAGCAATCTTGACTCACCTGAATCAATGAACTCTGCTACCTCAGAGGAGATCAGGTTACAGTGCGTATGAATCAGAGGACTGGAAACTGGCCACATGAATATGGGGGTTTTGTTTTCAGTCAGCTGAGCGCCATCAGACGCCCTCTGTTGCTCTGTTGCACACTTAAAACACATTACCGCCATCCAACAGTATTTTCAAGGAAAATTCTGAAAATCACTGTAACCACGTTTCCGTTGTGTGAACATTTGCAGATTGTTTCAGAGATGTTTGGAGAGGATGCTCAAAACGGGAAGGATCTGGGACTGGGCTCAACTCCGAGCACGAGCAGGAGACTTTGGTTCTTCACTAGCATGCTGATATGTATTCGTGGTTTTAGATCTGCTATAAGGGTTGGGATTGTGTCCGAGATATAAAAAAAAAATAAGAAGAAAAGTAAGGTTCGCTAACTCAATTTTATCTAAATCTGTCGCGTTGTGAATGGGCTGAAGGGGTTTGTGTTTTTACGCTTTTCAACTTTGACGTCATATTTTTATTTCCAAAATTTGTGGTGTGAGCTGCATTGTTTTCTTATTTGTATTGAGATTATTGACTCGATTAAGAAACCAGGGTTGTTGACAGATTAAATATAGAACCAATTTACAGAATTACTTTTAAAAACAGGAAAGTTGTATAGAAACCAAACCATGCTGTAATAATGACTTGGCTCTGAATGCTCTACAGTGAGTTTTCAATACTGGATAATAGACTGATGTCCTTTATATGACTACTGTTTTCTTATCATCCTTCCTCCCTACTCGCCCCCCCTTAAGTTCTCTGAGCTGTGATTGGTGGCAGCGTCACTGAGGGAAAACCCAGCAGTTAAGAAAACAACAAGAACCTCAGGAAAAAAGAAAAGAAAAAGACAACCACCAAACGACAAACAAATCCTCCTTCAGCTGAGTGCACCTGACCCCGGGGGGACTCACTGTTGGCTTCAAAGGACTCTTTACAATCTCTACCTTGATATGCACATGTGGATATTTTGACGATCACTTGATGTTTTTTTTTTCTTTCTTTTTGTTTATATTTTCTTTTTTTTTTTTTTCTTATGGTTTGTAAATCTATTTAAAATCTGAAATAAAGCTCTTTATTAGATATTGGCTGTTTTTTTTGTTTTGTTTTGTTTTTCCCCCAGTTGGTTAATTTCCCATCTTTCAGAGGCTTCGACGTCTGATTTGGTTTCTGCGTTTTCTTTCAAACCCTGAAATCAATAACATTTGAATGAAACTCGGGGTTAAGCTCCGAGAGGTAAGACTTGTGTCCTTCCTTTTCCGTTTACTGTGTTTTTAGGAATGCACACGATGAGATGTGCACCCAGTAGTCGCCCTGCTGTGCTCAGAGGGCTGGTGGAGACTCAAAAGGATTTTCTGATGCTTTCTGTGCCACTGATGGGAATTTGAGGGGAAACAAAACGTCTTTAAATGCACACGGTTCCCTCTTCCCTTCTTGGAAATATTAATCTTGGAGGAAACAAAGGTAAGACACTTCTCAGCGTTTGCGGAAGCTTTTAGTTGAGCCCTAATTAATCAGTTTTTATTGCATTTTCTTTAATGTTAAACTTTAACGCATCACATTCAGCAGGGCTTCATGTGGAGATTTGGTATTTTCTACTTAATCTTCACTAAAATGAGGATTTGCTGGATATCTCTGTCTTTTTGTTCAAGAAGTTGAACATTTTAAAGTGTTAAACAGGCAAAACAAAACATTAGACAGATATAATCGTTAATTACAAGTGACCTCTTACTGGCTCTTGTCGACACTGGGGAACTGATTTGAAAGCGTTGGCTTTGCGAGCTAATAATAATTTCCACAAAAGCTGAACAACAAAGATGCTCACAGGAGGAAGGCCGGGCTGTTTGATGAAAGCTGCACATGTAATGATATTCGTGCTTCTTTTGAGAATGATCAGATTGACATGCATGTGATGCGTGATTGTAACAATGTGGTCAAAATTAAAGTCACATGTCGGGAGAGAATAGCCACTCGGCTGAGTGAAAGAAGAAAAAGAAACCGTTGCATTTATGATATTAGTGTCATATTAGCGACATCTGGTTTCGTATTCAACGTTGTCAGATTTTGTTAAATCTTTGCAGTGAATCCACAATAGAAAGTTAGTCTTTGTTTAAATATGAACAAATACAGTGATTCCTCCCATTGGCTTTGAGCAACACAATTTCAAACATCTACTACACACTAAGGCCAAGTCTCTGTGTGTTGGTGGCCGTCCTTCACCTTCTTTTTATGGCTCACGTCAACTGTAGTTTCACAAGTAACTTTTCGACATCTGTCTGGATGGCTGCTTCGTATTCTTTTGAAAAGTGCTGCATACAGTATTTGATGTAGAAATGGTGATTCACAATTCCATAGAAAAATGGTTTTCTTTAGTTCTTTCCCCCTTTGTGGTAGTAGAAGTGCTCAAGGAGCAGTAAAACAGCCCAACATACAGTAATATCCTACTTTCTTTTGCTTTTTCAATTAAAGCTGGGACTGACTGGTTTCCCACCTTCATGGAAATGCATTACAAATATCCTGCAAAGTGCCTTTAATTTTTTTCATGTCATTAACACAACACTTGTTTGGATGATATGCAAATTTAGTCCTTTACATAGTATTCCACTTTGACATTTTTAAGCATAACATATATATAATTATAGGCGTCTGTTGTCTGAATTCTGTGTTTATGCATTATAGCACATCAGGGGTCAGAGTGTAGGACTGGATATTTAGCATGTTCAGGGTCTACTGTTTACACTATAAAAAAAACTATGCGATGTCTTATTCTGTTTTGCTGAGACGGGGTCGATAGACTTAAACCTCAAACTTGCTGTTGACACTAAAGTTGCAATCCCTTGACTGAATGAAACTGGTTTAAAAAGAAGGCTGTTAGTCTTAGCAGATTCAACCGAGCGGTCGACATTTAACTGGAACTCCATGTATCTGTGTTTTTCCTTACAGCTGCATTCAGCGAACACAAAAACGGAGGTAAGAAAGCATTTTTCTGTGATTAACTGCACAAACAACAGAGTTCACCAACCTGCCTCCAAGGGAGTGTTAGTCTTATGTCCAACATAAAACCCCCCTCATTTGCTCTATTTATATTGTATAATTAACTGCACTGTTTTATTGTCCACCTAGAGGACAATTGTCTGCCATTACAACACAACCACCTCATATTTGTCAACTTCTTCAGGAACTCTAGACACATTATTTCACAAGCTTGTACTAGTTTTCTGTTCTACTTTAGTGTGTTCAAACAGACTGAAGAGGGTATGTGATGAGATTTGAACCCATCAGTCACCTTCATAATCAGAGAGATGGATAAAAAAGCCCCCCTTAACCCGAAAGGAATCTGCTTAGTTTAATCTCAACACCTCTAGAGGGCAGCAGTAGCTTGTTTCTTTTTACAGTGAGCTCTTTGTCAGTGGCGCTCAGAAGCTTGAGGAACCACGGAGATGCAATAGATTTTCGAGTCTGAATACTCCTGGATATGAATGTAATTATGTGGTTTGATTTTCCAATTTAACAAGTTGTTAAAGTGCCGCTCTTGTTTTCTCAGCTCACACTTCTTTGATTTTCTTATCGACAACATAAGCTGACGAGGCTTACCTGCTTTTGTTGGCAGAAACGTCCTACCCAGAGGAATAAAGGAAGAGATATTGATATGGGCCATATAAAGTAGTTTATCTTATCAACGTGCCAAACTGTGACTGTGTAGATAAACTGGCAGGAAGTGCCGTGTCCCTGCATGTCGCTCCTGCACTCCTGAGTTATGGGGTTTATTTTATCTCCATATTCTTATTTCCCCTGCCTTATGCAGGTCCACCTATGGCCGCCTATGATCTGCCTCCTGAAAATGAAAATCATTCATCTGTAAAATGTCTTGAATGCGATTTCATCTGACAAAAATTATAGATCAATATACCATGTTTTGGTGCTTGAGGCCAGTTATGAGTGCACACAGCAATACGCTGCCCTTTCCTGGATCATTGTCATCCCCCCTATCCTTTAACCAGTCCTCTCCTAAGCCATCCCACCAGTCTCCCCTCAGAGGAATATACCATATTTGCGGCAGAGTCCATCAAATATGCTTCCTGTGGTGACAGGTGTGACCTTTTGCCCTGCGTGTGTCCAATCCAAATGCCAGGTCAGCGAAGCAGAGAAAGCAAGACACTCAAATGTTGCTGGCATTTGTTGAATTGCTCCCACCCCCCCCCCGCGTGGTTTCGTTCATACTTTTCACAATGTTATTGTCTGAGTGGGTGAGGTGCAGCCTTTATAAACTGACTGCTAGATCGGAGCCAGATGCTCCACTCTGCGGCAGCTTTACTCTGTGACCAGGAGTCACATGGGACGAGTTGCCCCTTCCGCTCCAACTGGCAGTCCAGCAGAAAGCTGGAGACCCTCAGCTACTGGAAGGCAGCTGAGTCCGAGCCCTCTGAGCAAGCTGGGAGAACTGCAACCGACGAGAGAGGTGAAGAAATGTGAGAAAGCGGGGAGATGGTGGGGGAAGGGTGGGGGTGGTCCATACGTCCATGTATGAGATGTCTCCAAGGCAACAGAAGCTGTGAAGGTGGGAACAGGTTGGCAGGCAGGAAGAAAGATGGATGGCAACAATAAGAGGTCGTGGGGTAAAAATGGAGCTTATGACGTGTCGGGCCTGTTCTTTTTTTCTTTTTTCTTTTTTTTTTTTTTTACCCTCCTTTGTTCGGTCATAATGGGTGACCATCCATGTTGAGAGTAAATGCAGACACAGACACACACTGCGCTAAAGGAACATGTGTTCAAAACCTGGAGGCACACCAGACTTCCTCCTGTGCTCGTGCTCAGCCTTGTTTCTGCATCCCAGTCCCAGTTTCTTCCGGTCTTTCCTGGAAGCCACTCATACGTCAGCCATGAGAGTCATCCAAATCGAATACTTTTTTTCCTTGCATATATATCATTGCCCCGTTTCCTGCCTGTGTGTTGGTACGTCCGTCGCGAACAAGCGAAGCACAGACACATCCACTCAGATCTGTTAGTCGGAGAACGAGTGCACTTTTGAACATTCTGGTTTGTCGTCGTAGCTTCAGAGTTCTTCTCATTTTCAGACAGAGTTGTAGAGGCCATCCCCTTAATGAGAGCAGAACAGACACATTAACCTTTTCTCTGAACATTCTCTGAAACTCGGGTATCAATCTCATTATTTTGTAGAGGAAGCTGTTAACAGTGTGAGTTAGGATTCCCTGGCAGGTGCTGTTTCAATTTAAATAAACTTCTTACATTTTTTTACACTCATGTTGGCCTTTTTGATTATTTTCTTCCTTTTTTTTTTAATTTTGTGATGGCCAGTACTGCCATACGACATTATGCTAATAGGTAGATTATTTAAGTTATCTGCAACATGGTTCAAAATAACAGTGGTTTCTACATTTTTTTCAGCCTGTTCAGCAGCTTCAGCACGTTTTCCAGTGTAGCTTGACGTAGACACAAAACCACTTTAAACCAGACAGCTAGACAATGTATTGAGTAAATGGCATACCTACTTTATTTTCTTGTCATATTGTGAAGAACATCTCATACAGACTCAGTGTCAGCATCCACCCATCCAGGCAGTTCCTCTCCAGACATGTTTTGCTTGGAAAGTGTAACAAGTCGAGTGTGTGACGGGTGCTGAGCAAAGCCTGACTGCTGGCCTCAGATGACAGACCACAGTGGGTGAGGCTTCATCCGTGCCGCTGCAATCCATATGTTAAATGGATCTTTCCACAGGTTGATTACATTCGGCTGTGACCTCGGAAGACAAACTGTGTAATTATCTTCTCACGGCTCTGACACGGCCCTCTTTCGGGCAGAGCAGTAACGTCCTGGTTACAGGACAGGATATTCTTCTCTGTCGAGCCACTTGTTAACACACGTGTAAACAGACATGGGTGTGTTCGTATACAGGCTTGTGTGCGAGTGTCTGTGTGTGTGTGTGTCTGTGCACCTTTAATTTGAGCGTCTCTGAATGTCAACATCAGTGTCATTCATTTGTTTGAGTATGTGTATCTTTCTGTTTGACCTAAAGTTAACTACTCCTCGACATGAGAGATCTCACACAAGCAAAGTTTGTTATAAAGTCTGAAATTCCAGTGGAAGTCAAATCCAGCAGGTCATTAAAATCTGCCGCCTGTGTTTTGTCTGTGAGCTCCTCGTTACCCCCTGACAGGAAGAGGCAACAGCATCCACAACAGGCCCGGCAGCTCATTTCCATCAAAGCGAGGCACAGCTACACCTACACCACCAGGTCTGTTCATGGTCAGTTTTAGTCAACCACTTCTTTGTAAAGCTGTCCATCACTGAAATCTGCACATTTCTAAGATTTTCCTCACCAAACAAATGCGGTTCAGTTATAGACTGTAACTGATCCGTGACGAAACAGCTGCTGTGACACTGTCCGTCCACAGGTTCTGTGGCACTTGAGCTCGAAACCAGGCAATCTGGACAAATAAAGTGCTTTTTGTCCTGCAGATCAATGAAGTCACGGGGCCCATCCTATTTTAGACAAATGTATTTGTTGCCATAGCAAAGTTTCCAAGGGAACCAGTCAGTTGGTTTAAGCCCGAAAACAGATGCAAAAAAAAAAAAAAAAAAGGAAGACTTGAATTGAACTACACAGCACACATGTCAAAATGCTCCACATGGCATTTTCTGCTCAGCTTCACATGCTGTCCAGGTCGAATAGGCCTTTCTCTATAAGTAATGATTTACTGGCACATAAAAGCTTAAAACCCTTGAATGAGGCCAAAGCAAACAATAAAAATATCAAGTCTCTCCTAAATTTTAAAGATTATTTCATACCCTCTGACGTTTAAGATGCAGTAGAATGAAAACCAGGAACATATTTGTGTACCGGGGAAGGACAGAAAAATGTGTAAAACTAAGTATCTTTAACACATCTTTAACACATTTTATCTATCAAAGCAGCCCGGGGGAAACCATGTAAGACCATTTTAGATGCAGATGCAGCCAGT
Source organism: Odontesthes bonariensis (assembly GCF_027942865.1). Lineage (NCBI taxonomy): Eukaryota > Metazoa > Chordata > Actinopteri > Atheriniformes > Atherinopsidae > Odontesthes > Odontesthes bonariensis. The sequence goes on along the minus strand of NC_134520.1, from coordinate 17,651,300 downwards.
GTATTTCTAGCTGGTTCTGCTGGGAATGGCAGAGTTTGATCCTATTGGTCAGCTGCAGCTTTGTGCCGTCGATAAAAGGCACGACAGGAGCTCCGGAGCAGAGACCGTCTGAGGGCGCAGAGCAGCGTCGCCGCGGAGCGCACAGGGAGAACACCTGTTACTGAGGGAGCAGATGCAAAGGAGCGCACAAAGAAGACTGCGTCCTTTTCTGTAGCTCTGTAAGTACATTATCCATGATTATAAGTAGATGCAATTTTTTTTTTTTTTTTTTTTTTTTTACATTATACTGCACCGCATTTCAAAGTGACTTTAGATGTAAGAGGTTTTGGAAAGAGATTGGAGCGTAAAAGACGGAAGCGTCCTCGCACCTGTTGAGCTGCGTTTTGTTTTGTAACTTTTAAAAATATTTCTTGTAGATAAAGCAGAACCATTCTTAACCGCTTGACGAATTATTGTCATTAGTATTGAGTAGCTACATTTTCTACTTTATAATGTAGCTAAATGACACGATGTGCATCTCGTGTTGCTAAACACCGGAATTGTTATTTTGAAATAAAATATAACCAAACATATATTTTCGTGTTACGGGAGAATGGAGCCTCTATGATTTCTCATAAAGGATGTGACTAATATTTCTAATAAAGAATGAAAAGGTATAAGTATATTATATTTTCTTCTATTTCCTGTATGAAAAGCAAATAGGACTGAAACATTTTTAGACATATTTTTATTTGATACAGATGAATTCTAGTTGATTTGGTCTCATATTTCAGCTCAACGATTTCACGTTGCCTGTATAGATTGGTCAAATGAACTGTAGCTCTTCAAAGAAAGCCTTTATAAAGTTGTTGTGCATCTATTTTTCTGAGAAATGTAGTTTCTTTACAGTCCGTAGCTCTAAAAGTTTAGATTTGGTGTATTGAAACCATAATATTTCACCTTTGCCCTGGCTTACTCCTGTTAGTACTTCATGTTTGATCACAGACTACGTTTCACCGCTATGCACTCAGGTGATATTTTTATCCCTCTTCTGCCTGTGGAGTGACACTCCTCTGATCATTCATACCCCCCTCTCCACCCATGTGTGTTATTAATTGCAGACGCACCTGACTGAACCTGCTCCACACATCCCACTGTCTGGTGGGAACATGTGGGTTCTGGATAAGATCCGTGGGTCGGTGGAGACCGGTATGCTGCGACAGGGTGACGGTGGAGACAAGAAAGGTGCAGCTCCAGCCTACAGTAATGTCCTCACTCCCGACAAGATCCCCGACTTTTTCATCCCTCCGAAGCTGGTTAGCTGCCCTCCGGAGCCTGAGATTCTGCACATAAAACCCAAAGAGGGGCTGCAGCCGCCTACTTCCGAGCAAACCGTTGTCAGCGGAAGGAAGATCAGCAGCCCAAGAAGCCCTCGTCTGGTGGCAAAGATCGCTGGAGACACAAAGAACTTGCTGAAAGCAGCAAACCGTCACATCATTCAGATAGAGAGCGCTGATGATGTTGTGGCTGGAGACACCAATGCAGACCCCCAGTCGCAGACAGCAATGTCCCTGCCTTATGTTCCCAAGACTCAAACATCGTATGGCTTTGCAACACTGAAAGAAAGCCCCCACACCCGCCGTAAAGAGTCCCTGTTCCACTGCGAGATTACCAGTCCCATCACTTCTCCAAACGCACAGAGGAAGACTCCCGGCAGAAGCAGTGAAACAGGAAACCACCTGAATCCCGGTGACTTCAACACCTCTCACATGAACCCTTATCGATACTTCAGTGGTGGAGAAAGTGACACCTGCTCCTCGGCTGAGTCCTCCCCCTTCAGTTCTCCTCTGCTCTCCCGCTCTGCATCCCTGCTCAAGATCTTCACTCATGAGACGCAGGCCAAAGTTGTGAAAGCCAAGCGGACATTCGCTCGCCACAGCTCCCTCTCCACCGATGAGTGCAGTTCAGCCGAGCCCAGCCCCAACATCCAGCGGCGGCTTCACGTCCCTTCCTTTCACGGCGGTGCAGGAGCGTCCGACCATGGGCTCCAGCGAGAGCACACAATCAACCTGCACAAAGGTGGGACAGTGAGAATCAGCGCCAACTACGATTCCAGCACCTCCCGCCTGCTCATCCGTGTCCTGGCGGCGGAAAGTCTTTACGACAAGCACTTTGACATCAAAAGCATCAACTGCTGCGTGTCGGTCTACCTGAACCCTGGCAAGCTGCAGAAGCAAAGGAGCAACATCATCAAGAACAGCCGCAACCCGGTCTTTAACGAGGACTTCTTCTTCGACTCCATAAGCTCGATTCAAGTGAAGAACCTCTCTGTGAAGTTCAAGGTGATGAACAAAGGCACCAGCCTTAAGAGGGACTCATTGCTGGGCGAGAGGGAGGTGCCTCTGACGAAGCTGCTCTCAGGGCTCTGAAGCTGCAGCACGTGGAGGTTAAAGACGGCAAAAACCAAGGATCCTGCCGGTTTCAAACTTAAATTAGATGTTTGCACTGGTTTCTATATAATCTACTCTATTCATTTCAACTGCCCAAAACCGAATGGAAAAAACAAAGGAAGAGGAAAATGAACAATTACCAAGAAAAAAAAAGGAAACATTCAAGCAAAGAAAATGACCCTCCTGATCTACCCAGATGAAGGATTTATGATGATCAGGTTTGCCAAGCTCCCTCTCCCAATAATGTATGCTCATTATACCAAGCTGGGCTCAACAGCAACAGATGAATTTTACAGATAAAAGGTTTTCATTCTGAATGAATCTCCCAGCCAACTTCCTGAGCCAGGCCTGGTTCAAAGGTTGGACGACACCTGTGCATCAGCCCGTCTCGTGTCCTCGCCTGCATGTGGTTGTCGTGCGTGCCATGATTTTCTGATTGTAATGACAGAAACAGAAATCCACAGCAGCACAGGATTCTACATCAGCTGCACCATCTGCTGGGCACAGAGATGCTTTTGTGAATGAGTGCGAGCTTTGAAGTGGCACTACATCCTGATGTGCAAATGACCCTTTGATCTACGGGGTAGCGCAAGGGACAAATAGAGTGGCCACATTTACATGCACATCGGAAATAGAATTAGATTAGGACTGATTTAAGTCAGTAAAACTAAAGTCCATAACTGCCACGACCTGATTTAACATTGCGGATGACAGAAAATTATAGATCATATCCAGTATATATTGACCACAAAGCTTTTTTTTTTTTAGCTTAAAGTTAAAAAAAAATCATACTGAGCAAAATTAGTTTTCTTTAGTCAGCGGAGTCGTGTGAAACCTGCAGCGAAGGTTGAGCAAACAGTAAAGTATCGATATGCTAAGTCAAGTCACATGCTGATATGGTTTGATGGTGCAGCACAGAATCGATGGATGAAACCCCGTCCTTTACTTTTGTCTTAACCCTAAATATTTTACATTTGTCATGAAATTCTTAACCTCATTCTACGCCAAAACATCCACACCATACCTAAAGAAATAAATAAAACCCTCTAGTACAGTCTAGAATTTTTAGTATACAACTATGTTGGGCTATTAGGGCATGTACAGCTGGAGAAAGTGGCCGATATCCCAAGAGAAAAAAAACTATTAATAATTTACGCAAATACATAAATAAATAAGTAAAAAGAATGGGTATTATAAAGTGGTATATGATGGATTAGAGCTACAAATTGTGAATGGAAACCCACAAGAGACTGAAGAAGAAAAAATAGACATATTTTCACCTCACTTCAACTTAATCCACATTATGATGTTGTTTTCTTCTGAGGAATACCCAGTCCGAAGCATTGTTTCTTCAAAACAGGGATGCTAATTATAATCTTGTATTCATTCATTTGTAAATCTAACTGCAAAGCACAATTTGTTGACAGTAACACTGATCAGACAATCCACTACAGGGAAAATTAGAGGCCAACCAGGTGTAGTGTAGCGTCTGTAGTGTACGAGTTGAATTAAAAAAAAGAAAAATCCTAAAACAGCCTGGCCTTGTGAAATAGCATATAAATAATTAGCCAAGTATGGTATTTACACATTTTATTTTTGTTGTTTCAAGTTAAAATTGTGTGAGAAGAGATTCAAATTGATAGAAATGACAAGTGAAATTTGCTCCAAATGAATACTAAGTGGTTACAGTTTGTAAATCCAGTATTTCAAGGAAGTAAAAGGTACACTGTGGTCAAATCAGGGAAATAAAATGTTACTTTATTATTCAGTTATTCACAGCGGTTATGTTGTAAAGCCCATATAAAACGTGTCCACATCTCCACACAATGTCCACACAGAGGAGGCAGCAAATATCTATTTATTCTTCACACCTTGGGGCTCATTGGTTGGTGTCTACATATCCTCTGTTCAAAGGCTGCAGACAAAAGGTCCCAAACACAGCAAAATAAGAAGAAACAAGGAGAATATCAGCACAGGACTGTGTCTCTGTGGAGAAATCCACCACCACACACTTTTAGTGGGTCATAAGCCATAGGGAAAACTTAGCAAATAATTTAGGGAATATACATGATAGGGAATGCCCAGCTCTTGTTCTTTTAAGTGATATTTATGCGCCATGTCATAAGATCACAATCAATTCATCACTCAGATATCAAAGAGTACAGTTTCTTTGATTTGTGTGGGTACAAATCAACTTATCTGCAGTAGAAAAGTCAAAATAACTTTTCATCTGTATTAATATTAGTGCAACATTCCAACATTTCTTGAAAATGTTGAAGTAAATCCGTAAAATCAAGTTAAAACCGAATATTACTCTGAAAAAATGTCTCTAATACAAAAATATAGGCAGCGATAACGGAGTTCATTATCGGAGTTCATGAGCGACAAAAGAGCAATGTTTGCATTAGAGATAAGGGCCCTAGTTTGTTTATTAGATATACTCGTTTATTTGGCTGATGAGGTCTCTTGAGCCCAATGAAGGAACCATGTGGATGTTCCAGCTGCAGCCTGGCGACATGCTCCATCCAGTGTGGGCAGCTTAAATTAAATCTTGTGCAACTAAGCAACGGGTACCTGCCAATATTATTGTCACTCTGGCTCCAAACTGGTTGGTCTGCTCTTACGTGCAACCAGGCTTTAGCCTTAGTCACAGCTTTGCCAATAGACAAATGACTGTGTGCATGTAAATGTATTAAATGTGTCACAAGGAGATTAGAGCAATGGTGTCACAGTGAGTACCCGCTGCATGGCAGAAACATGTCACTGGCGTTTGCATGGCGTACTCAAAGTTTTATGAAACCCTAAAGCCTTACTGTGTGTGTTCAAGTGAGATAGAGAGAGCGTGTGTGTGTTTTAATTAGCATGATTTGGTGTCCGGTTGTTAGTTTTCTATGTACAACATGTAGTATTTTGTAAAATGCTTTTGAAATCCCTCTAAGAGTATGTTGGATTTTTACTGTATTCAACTGCATACTGTAAGTAGTTTCTACATTTGTCAGTGAAATGCTAATTATGCACCGACGAGCGAGAAGTGCTGATGAGCGACGGTTCAGTTTTAATGAAGCCCAGGGGCAGAAGCAGAGCTGTCAGACGAAAAAGACCGGCGACACGGCGGTGAAGAAAAACAACATAATGTGCTTTAACATGAACAGCGGCCCTCTCCTCTTTGGGTGTTCTCTGCTGTCCTTCTGAGGAATTAGAAGAAATTGCAACTGATTGCAGCCTCGAGGCGAGCGACTTCAGAAAGAAAACAAGTCAGAGACATCACAGTGATGCAAATTACTGAGGTTTCCAAAAGCTTCCTCTGAATTTCCTGAAGGGTTACTCTCAGCTGGCGTTTGTCGCCCACTTGTAGCGCCGCTATTGATATGCTCGATGTACTTAATATACAGTGACACCGCTGGTTGTTTTGTAATTGTCTGAAAGTTGGTGATAAGCTGTAATTCCTGCTGCATATCTATGAGAAATTACCTGTAGACTTTTTTTCTTTTGGATAAAATATTTCAGATGTGTTAGTGTTAAGTTTCAGTGGTTTAATATTGTGCATTTATGGATCTCCTTGTGCTCTTATTCTAGTTGAAGCTTTGCTGCAGCCACAAATGTTTATAATAATGCACCTTGATGTGTTCTGCAGATTGTGTCTTGTTTCTATAACTTTATATTAGTGCTTTGTCAGTTCACTCCAGGTAATTGGCATATCGTTTGATCTTAGTTTGATTGAAACACTGAGGTTATCTGACTGTTCTGTCGTCAGTCTGGGAGGAAATGGTCGTGCAGACCCTTATTATTAAATGTAACGTACTGTATCTGAGAGAGACCATCAAAGAAAATGCAAGTTTTTGTTTTGTTTCTTCTTAAGTAAATTAAATAAGTTGGAAAAATGTAGTTTTAAAAGGGTTCTTTTGTCCTTTTGTTAAAGTGGATTTGTGTAAAGTACTTATGAGTAGTGTCTCATCTTAGTCTGGAGAAGCAGGGGGGAATCTTAATGGGTGAGCTAGGCAAAGAGCTACTCTGGAAAGGGGCCGTGAGAAGAGCGAATTGTTTGCCATTTAAAACAAATTGAACCTCAAAAAGAAAAAGATTCTTCCCTGACTCTTCAAATTGAGAGCCCTGTGTGGAGTTGAGACACTGACAACTCATAAGTATTACATGCAGCACCACAATAATAAATAAATAAATTTAAAAAAAAGAAATATTTGTGTATCCTGTCAACCTTTAACACCTTATGTGACCTCTAAACATGGGGTCATTTATGCGTATCTGTTCTATCAGGTCTTAATAGGTTTTATGTTTTCTTTGATAAGAAATAAGCTTTTTTTTTTTTTACCTAAACACACAGAAAGATATCTGACGCAAACCTCATCTCGGTCACATCTATATTCTCGTTAAATGCGTTTCAGCAACCATAATTTATTGTTTGAACTGGTTATTTCTCTTATGGTCTATTTGAGCTGAGCCAGAAACTCGCCGCGTCTCACTAACAGAAACATATTGGATAGTTGTTTCAGGTGAAAAGTCCCAATGAGCCCAGTTGACCGATTGACAGTCTCTCTGGGATTTTTCCATGAGTGTTTTCAACAACCAGAGTCATTCACCTTGCTAGCAGGTTAGCAGTCTCAAAAGTTTCAGAGGTTTGTTGTGAAATGATACGCTGTTACTCGTTGTAACACACAAAGTGTTGATCCTCTGTATTGGAGACATTTTCAGGACAGAGAGCATCTTTTAGGTTGTTTTTTTACGCTGAGGTTCGTTGTATTGCCATTTTTATTTCTATGGGAAGATTTATTTTGATGTTGAGCTTCACAGGAGTTTAGACATTAATTTTGATGGGAGAGTTTGACATTTTGGGGAGCTTCAAAGGTCCGAAAGTGTCAACCATTTCTTCAAATGTGTTCTGATGTTGCCGCCAGCCAGTTGGACTAGAAAAGGTTTTTAACAGCTGGTGGTGCTTTGTCAAACTAGAGGGAAGCTCTGAAACACATTCCTCGGCTAAGTAAGTAGTTAAAAAATGATTCATTGTTCAAAGAAAGTGATTTGGATTGGTAGTAAAATCTCTTGAAAGTTAATTAATTCTGTTTCACCTCGGACACAAAGGTTCACTTCTCTTAACAACACATTCTTGCTTGTGAAGAAAATGCTGATATTTGGTCAAAAGCTCTTCACATCAGGTTTTAATGCACAGGGTACCACTTTATTGTCACTTTTTGACACACAGGGAACTGCTTTACAGCTGTATATTGCCATCTATCCTTCCGTGATACATCAGTGATTCATCAAATAGTAGTCGTGATAGGACATCGTTCTGTAGTGCTGGGTTTAAGATGAAGGGGGATCAGCAGGCAGGAAAAGGATAGGTACCCGTCTCCCAAGCATGAGACTAGTATTTGAGTCCAACCCTGGAAAATTTAAAGTTTTACTTTTTTATGCCTTTGTCTTGATTCCCAGTCTTTATTTTGACATACTTTGCTGTACTACTGTACTACTTAGTTATGCATTCAAATTAATTTGTTAAGGTTCAGAAAACATCATGATTAGATGTTAAAATACACACAAAAAACAAACACTTAAAACATAATTTATTGCAAAATGCCTCACCAACAATATACACATTGCCATGGCTATGCGTCCCGAGACTGTTACGCTACCAGCTAGGGAAACCCTACACCTCTAAAAGTGATGCTTTGGCATCCTCTGTGTTAAATAACCAGGGCAGCCAGCTCCTGACTAAATGTCAGTATGTGATTCGTTGTGAAATGGAAGCAGGTTGCTCTTGAGAGTCCTATATGAAGCTCATTTTTGTTTTGATTGGAATTTTTCAAGTTAAGAGTTAGTTAAGGGTCATTTATTTGTTTCAAATTCAGCTTTTTAACAGCTCAACAGAGAATCAGTACGTGACAAGTTGGAAATGAGAAACACTGATATGATTTTTATCAGTGCTTTGCCGAAACACAGACCCAATACTGTATTCTGGTGGCTGAGCTGATAAAAGTGATTAATTAACACCTTTTAAGGACTATGAATGCATCAAACTTTTGGACACTTTGGACAGCACCTGTCAGGTTATTTTTCTGTGGAATATTTGATCTTATGGGGAATTATCAGCATTAATTTCCTGCAATTAACTTTCTCAATATCCAACCTGCTGCGATCTGTATAATTCTCCATTACATAGCTATTAAATGAGGTGTTGGGCAGAGGGGCTTTACTGATGGCAATTTAGATAAGAGAAGCATTAATACCTGTATGTGTATGTGTGTGTTAGAGAACGAGCTGGTCTGTTGGATATTGTGTTTTATTGACGGTGACTTAATTCTTATTGACATGTTGAGATTTCCTTTAAATATATTGTATATATGCTGGTGTTTTCCCTGTCTTGACAGGTTTCGTTCAGACAAATTAAGCTGAAAAATGCCGATCCCATACTTGACACCTAAATGTTTGATTTCTCTCCAGATGTAGATGAACAGTGGAAGCTGGTTTCCATGTCCTCTTGTTGTTTTGAGTGTTTCTGGTCTGTGAAGGTGATTACAGTGAAGCAACAACCACTCTTGTTACTGTGTTAATGGGTGAAATATTTTAATTAAAATTCAATGAAATCTCTGATTATGTTGTTGTTGATTATTATTTTAATTGTGATCTGATGACATTTGTACCAGTTATAAGGATTACTACACTCTGAATGGACTGAGTCCCCTGATTTGTTAAAAAAAAGGAGATAATTATTAATAAAAAATGTTTTAAAGACAGATCAAATTCAGCTACTCTTCCTCTGCAAAACTTTTAACCACAGCTTTGGCAGAAAAGTCTGTTCCAAAAACAAATATAAATATTTTTTCTTTGACTTCTGGTGCCAACAATCCATCATGTGCTGGTGAGCTCAGGAGACATCAGTATTAAAGATGTCAGGCATGCATACTTATACACTCAGGCCCTTGACACTGACTGGATGTAAACACACAATTATCCTCTCTTAAGCTGTGATAGTAGCAAGTACTACCTTCATTCATTTAATTCAACACAGATAGAAAGGACTGTAGTTTCCTAATATGAATTTGACAGTATAATGCAAAAGTAAGAAGAACTAAAACAGTAGTTAAGAATAAGACATAATCACTCAGTAGATATTTGGTCCAGCAGGTCTAAATCATTTATCAGATTAATTTCTGGTAAACTGAAAAAAAATCCTTTCTATAACAGACACATGTACAAAAACGATGATTTTCAGTGTCTTCCAACCCCATTGAATGTAGAAAATATGAACAGAATTTAATGCCAGCAACACAAGCATTTTCACTTGATAGGGGGAAAAAGTGATTTGCTTGCTGCATTTTTGTAAAAAAAAAAAAAGGGAATCTGTGTCCATTCTTGCTGAATACAAGGTTTCGGCTGCTCAACAGTCTGTGGTCATCTCATTCTCCTCTTTGTAATGTATCATACATTTTCAGTGGGAGATGCATCTAGACTGCAGACAGGTTGGTCAAACACACACACACACACACACATTGTGTCTATGAAGCTACACTGATAGGAGTCGTGCAAAATGAAGTCTGGCATTGTCCTGATGAAATAACTACAAAATATTTTTGCCTTGATGAAAACTATTTGCCTTGGTTACATGTAAACAAGGGCCATAAGGGCCAAATTGTTGCCACTTTCTGAAAATTACTGTATGCGTTCCCGGGAGTTCTTCATGTGAGTAAAGGAAACTACGTATAATATCTGATGCATTAGCATGGGGTCTAACATTGCGCTGGTTTTCAGTTTAGGTCCGTACAAACATTACAACTCCTACTGCTATGAGTGTGTTGATGTTACCGTTATTCTTAAAAACGAATTATCGAGGCTTTTAATGTGCACACTTCTATTAAGCAACTATTTTTTACACGCAACAGGCTGCAAAGTTGGCAGCAAGTTACAGGTCATCTATTTGAACCAAAAACACAACCTCATTGATGAATACATTCACCTCTTTTATTCAGAAATGTCCAAAGAGGTGATCTCAGAATCAGTGAACCCATCAGATTCAAAGCCCTTTCTTGTGGTCTCTTCCACCACCTCGTTCAACATTTGAGTTGAGGTGAATATATATCCACTATTCATTATTAAGAATGCCATACGAGCAACAGTCACACAAACCCTCTTTCTGTCGCTCCCCACCATCACTAATTCCTTACCAACGAGTGCATGCACACCCAAATAAATGATTAGGTTCCCTTTGCCAGCTGCACGGAATGCTGCCGCTGCATGTGATGGAGAAGAAAATGTTTTCCAATATCCTCCATCTGCCATTGTTCATTTCCATCCCCTGCAGAATGTCTCTCGCAGCTTGTAAATTGATTTATAATGCTGTCTTCTCCTGAGATTGGGTGGAGGACGGCAGAAACACAAGTGCAGGCTGAGCTTCTTAAAGTGGGTTCATGGTTCTGGGTGAGACGTAGTGACACATCGTGAGAACATATATTCTCTGGGGCAAATTTGATTGGGACGATTTTCATCCCCTGCTTTCTTGACTTGAGAGAGGAAGGTTTAAGGCTGTTATTGGCTTTGGGATTACTATGGCAACCACAAATAAGAGCGCTCTTGGTGTGAAGGAATGAGACCAGATACGGTGGGCTTATGCATGTCTTGCGGGGGGTTGAATATTGCTGTTAAAATTGCCATCCTATTTAACTGCAGCCCACCCTGTGAAATCTTTAAGCAGGGGTACTCAAAATGTTTCGCAATGGATGGTTCCTGTCACAGGTGGGATGTTTTTGTAATGCACCGAAACATTGGTGGTACTGAGCAAGTCTACAAATATTACAATTTCAGAGACAGACTCTTCTGACAACGTAAAGGCCCCAGATTCAGTGCTTCTGTGAGCATTTTCACTTATTACACACATGATTAACTGCTAACATTAGCCATACATTATAATGGAAGAAGTGTCTTCGGGGGGAAAAAAAACGTCACTCTTATCATTATTCTGCTAATCCAGTGAGTGATATGATTTATTTCACAGTTCTGATGTGCTAAAACTTAAGGGAAGCAGCGGGATTGCAAATAGAGCATTGCTTAAAATCTTTATGTTGGATTTTTTAGATCATCTCAGATGTCGGAGCTACAATTTCAGAACAAAGAGCCAATGCATAATTAGGTCTTAACCCTTAATGAACTGAATACTTTGCAATAGTGTTTTCTGAGCCTCACAACTATTAAGCACAATACAATGTTACACTTTTGCAGAATGTCAGTGTTTTCTTCACTTTTCTCCCCCAAAATCAGCTTTTACCTTTCATCAGTCTACTGCCCATCATCAGTTCTCTACATCTCCTTTATCCTGTATATGTTTGGGAGTGTCGAGGAGACGTTATACTGTAAATTACAGGTTGTATAAAGTTGCTTATTGTTGCACTAAGTATCTTAAAAGTCCACTTAATGCCCTGTACCTCAGCTGGTGATGTCTACAGAGAACAAAGTATAGTTGACAAGTTGCTCAAGCTGCTTAAACCTGCTGAAACACACTCAAACTAACATGTAGAATGCAGTATGTACATTTTGCTAACAAGGACAATGGATTGCACAAATTTCTGAAATGTTTTGATTGAGATGTTTGCAAACTCATCACTGGGCCCATACCCAAAGAACATCCTACAACATTCTTACCTCAAAGAGCCCCAGACATGTCTCTGTTCAGTACGCACTGCAATACGGATGCCTGATCCTCTGATGCCTGAACAGAGCTGCTTCTTTCGTTCCATGTGTTTCACATGGACATTATATGATGTTTGTAAAGACTTAATACAACTTTAAAGGGAGGGTTGCAACAGTGTTGTCTCTGTCGGATAATGATATCAGGCAATATTGTGGTTTCTTGGTAGTATTCAGGTCATTTGAAACCTTTTTTTTTCAGTGGGACTGCATCTGGTACACGTCTGACAGAGCTTAAAGGAGGAAAGGTGATTCTCATGAAGGTGAGATTTTCTGTCCATTTTCAGTTTTGTCTTCAAGAACAGATATAGACACTATGATCATCAGTGTATTTAGTTGCTTATATACCATGACAGCTGTACATCATTGCAATCCTATTTGAGTTTTCATGTTCTGAGAGTTCCCAGCTATTTCAGGTTTCTAAACCAATGATGTGCATCATCTCAACATTTCCAAGCAGTAAAAATGTTAATGCCTTTATGCCTAAAGAGCTAAGTGTTCTTTTTTCCACCCATTGACACTTTATGATGAATATGAAGGGTTTTGAAAATATGTATTTGGTGTTCTTCACTTTGTGTTATCCAAAGGGATTTGCTTAAAAGACAAAGTGTGGAGGAGCCATGGATTAATGATATTTTAATTGGAAGGTTCCCACTCCCACTCCTGAGCTACAGCCATTCCATTTTAATGTCAAACAATGTTTTTTTCCTAATCCTAAAGTTGTTTCATTGCTTCAGCATAACCAAATTGTAAGGGTGAAGACAATATTTAACTGAAACTAAATACACTGAGGGCTTAAAGAAGACTGAGATCATGGTGTCCATGCAAAAGAAGATGAAAAAACCAGCTGTCTCTCACTGGACTCAAACTGGAGTCACCCAGATAGAAGTGTGATGATTTGCTTCTCGGTTCCACATTCACTAATCAGCCACAACACTCAAACCGCTACAATGAAATCTTCTGGTTCTGCTGGGAAGACCCACATCCTGGCATTCACGTGAATGTTGCTTCAGCCTTTGTGTTATATAAGCTAGTTTATTTGTTGCATTCCTGCTGTGTTTGTCGCCTGACAACCAGCACCACTAATGATCAGCTGATGCTGATTTGTTGGCCAAGTCTCCAGTGAGCTGATCAGCATCTGCTCCCAGAGGCCTTCACCTGGAAGATGAACGACCACAGGCTCGAACGTCTCGATCGTCGTGATCACAGGAGAAGCTTCAGCTGTGAACTCTGTAAACCAAACCCACTGTCCGTGTTTCTATGGCAACCCAGGGGCCGTTTCTTAAAGGTGAAAGTGAAATCAAGTTTTATCTTTTTTACTTGTTTATCTGTTTTTCACAGTGTGACTTTTGAAAATGATTATTTTTTTCCAAGAAAAAAAACACATAACTTTACTATAAAAGTCATCAATGAATTTTTGATTGATTTATCAACACATTAAGGAGGCTTAGTTAGAAAGGAATTTTAAAGTACAGTTCAGTCTTAATCAGGAAATTGAAAGTTGACAAAATCTTTTTTTTGAATTAGCTGTAAAAGTAAAGCATCTCAGTTGGAGGTCGTTTGTGCCTGCACCAAGTTCTGTCTCATTATCAAATGTCATTATCCAGGACTTGAAAAATGTCACTGTTGCAGGAGTGTCTGTTTGAAGGATAGCAATGATGCTTTTCTAAAACTATTTGTGTCTAAAACCTAAACCTAACCAAACAGAAAGTGAAGACCAGTGAAATGCAAACTAAAGCAGTGCGTCAGACATGAGAGGAACCTGCGTCTCCTGACTTTTTCACCTCTTTTACTCCTACATGCTATTATTTGGTGTCCAAGCAGACATGAAAGAATAAAAACCAGAGTCAAAGAACACGAATTCGCAGGTTATAGTTTGTAACAGTTTCACATGCTGCTGTGATTGTGCTGCAAAGTAAGTCATCCAAAGCTCATGTTAACATGCAGTCTCATTTCACCACACATATCTTTATAATGCTGTCTGAAACACATTCAGCAGGGTTAACTCTCGCAGCTCTTTTTTTCAATAACAGCATCATGTTTGTGTATGGCGGTAGAGAAAATAACCCAAATAATAATTACTCTGGCGGCGGGCAGGCAATGGAAGGAAAGGAATAAAACTTTATTTAAACTAAACTAAAAAGTGCTGGAGAGGCAGATAATTCAAAACAGAAATCCAAAGCACGAGGCAGAGGGGCAAGACTAAATGTAACATGAGGTGGAATAAACACAACATAACGAAGACGAGGATCTATCAGCAAACATTGAAAAAACCTTTTAGTATATTTACTGAGAGGGGAAACAAGAAAAACAGATTTCCAGGACCAAGAATGGAGGCTGAGACTGAACCAAACAAAAGCTGAATGTGACAAAAACTACCAACAGAAACCATGAGTTATGACAGAAAGTGCAAATGGTACAAAAAAAATATTTGATCAATATTTGTCACTGGAAGATAAAAGACAGGAAATGTCCATTTCTGTGATGCCTGTTTTGCTTTTAATCCTGAAAATGAAAACGTTCATGATTTCCCTTTGTATAAAAAAACAATAAGCTGGATGACAGGAAATGAAAGCAGTTACATTAACTAGTCATTGAGGGGCTATTTTCCTCCCAAATCTTATGATATTACAGGAAGCACTGTTGTTTATTCTTTCTCAAAGAAGCAAATTATTCATCTCTTTAATCAAAGCGACAGGATCTTGACATGATGTCCTCGCCAAAAAAAAGCACCTGAAACAGTTTAAACTCTGAAACTCCAGTTCTCTTCCTCAACCTTTGCAGCGAGTTTGCTCTTAAAACCTCCATCTCCCCTTTTAACATCATCACAGGTAAAAAAAAACAAAAAAAACAGGACATGTGGCCTTTTTGATTGACACTTCGATTCTGGAGCATGAATCATCTACATTTCCTCACAGGCAGAGATGAAAGAGGCTCTTTGTGTCCGTTTGTTTAAACACAATGTTCAGGGACAAAAGCTTCTGTGCAGACCGAATCATCTCTTGTATGAAATTGTCAAATTTGAGTCACAAATACAACGTGAAAAATGTTTTAATTAGTGAGCCACGTACAAAACGATACAGAGACATCACATAGTCATGTACAGTATATCCAGAATGCTAGCTTTGCATTTCCACGTATATATCTATGAGTATCTACAGACAAATTACCGATAATTGTGATATTACGCGAGCCTGCCATGATCGTTTGGAATATTAGTTCTAAGAGCGTGAGTACATAGACGTAAATAGACTTCTGAGCAACTGTTTGGATCACTGGACACATCCAATATAGCAGTCTTCCACTGAGCTGAGCACTCTGTGTGGATGTTCGGAACAAAAACATGCTGCACTTTGAGTGATGGAAGAGGAGGATGGCGTGCTGACATGAACTTAAGACAAGTCATGACTCAGTCCTGAATTCCCATGATGGTGTGCTCACCGATCTGACATGATCGTTTAAGGAAAATAGAGATGGGCTGGGTAACCACGGGAGAGGCTTTAGTGCTTTTCCATGAACAAAGCTCAGCCGTTTGTTTACTAACCGGAATGCACTTTAAGAAGTGACTTTTACCAGACAGCCTCAATTTCCTGTGCGGCTGAAATCAGCGGTAGTGTTGCCCACGCCACAGCCAGCAGTGTTTGTTGTCCAGATTAATCAGCCCTGATAGGAGAGCAGGAATAAAAATTTATGCGTGTGTGTTACGGATTAGAAGGCATACCTTGGGGTTGCCATGGTGACTGGCAGGCAGCAGACACCTGTGAATTAACATTATTCCTGCAGCACCAGTATCTTAATTAGAGACGTAGGGGAAGATCAGGATGGCCGAGCGATTCATCGCGTTATCCCGGCCCTTTATCAACACGCTGCCTACATAAAATCAAAGAGAATTTGCTTTTAAATGAGAACATTTCGAGGAAACTGAAAGGGTGAGGAGCCCGTGCGATGGAAAATACTTATCTATTTTTTCATCCCTGATCATTTCTGGCAAAGCCACATCTGCTTTATTCATGTTTCTGGAGGAGTGGAGGGGGGCTATGATGCCAGTCGCAACATTAGAATCTCTCTGATCTTGCGGCCACTTCTGTTGACATTTTAACCAGTTGTTGACTCGATAGTGCCCCACCGTGACTCCCAGAAAGACTTCTGAATCATACTTTAGAGGGTTACCAAACAAAACACTCAGTTGGAAATATTTTGATGTGTTAAATTCTCACGTCGAGAAGATGAGAAAACTTCGTAAAATGCTGCTAGAATGTACATTTTTATGGAAGTTTTTCTGTGCCATCAGAGTTTGAATACGAATTTCTAATATTGAATTTTTACAGCATCAAAATCAGACTTTGAATTTGAAAAACCAACAGTGTAAAAAAAAATCAATTTCTAAAAACAAAAATCAGTGGAAAAAAATTCAATGGATGTTGAGTCTGGTTCTTTTTCCACAGAATTTTTTTTTAGATGTTGAATTTTTTTACACTGTTTGTTTTTCAAATTCAAAGTCTGATTTTGATGCTGTAAAAATTCTATATTAGAAATTCGTATTCAAACTCTGATGGCACAGAAAAACTTACCATAATTTTAATTTATTGTGAAGTCAAATGTTGTGAATACTTCTCTGCTGACTTGAAAATAGCAAGAAAATTATGGAACTTTTGGTGCAAATAATATAGACTGCACTGAGTAAATTTAGGTATAATTTAAAGCTGAGATACACCCTTGTATTCGGAGAGGCGGTTACATCTCTGCCAACCTTTAAATGAAAATACAGATCACTCAGCATCGCAAAATGAGACTAAAGTAAGACGCTTAAAGAAGCTAAAACTGTATCCGAATAAATGATCTTTGCTCATCATTTGCTGTGAGGCACTGATCCATTAGCTGGTGACCAGTCAAACTTTTTCACATGTCTTTAGTTTTTGTGCTGCCAGGAATCACAAAAATGAGCAGCGAGATGATTCATAGTAGGCACACAGCAAAGCACGCACACACACACACAGGCATGTTGTTCTTTACTTTGTGTGTAGAGGCTCAGTGTGGCTCAGATCAACCAAGCAGACTTTCTCCTCCAACACATGAAGCGCATTTCAAGATGGGTACAGGCTCAAACATCCCAGAACAATAACTTGTAAGTGAAATTTTGTTTGGAAAAATAGTGATAATTAAAAGAGATGCCTCTCGTGAGGTAGTAATGTAGACAAGGACCAAATATAAACAATGAAATACCTCATTTTAATTAAAATGCTGGACCAATAACATTGGCAGCCAGCTGTGAGACAAACAAGTGGCTGTCTGCACGGTGCGGGAAAATAAAGAGCAGCAGCCTCTGCTATCTGTCATGTCGGATAAAGTGGGATATGCTCTCTCTGTCCAGTAACCTTTCGTGGAGCCCTTGATTTTGAGTGAGAGTATCAGAAGATCTGTGCGATAGGGTGCAGTTTTGAATTAAGATGAGATGTCACTGTGATGTGATGAATATTCTATTAAAGCAGCCATATGTGGATTTTTTTGACTGGGGAGCCCCCTACAGGTCCATACAATTGTACACCTGCTTCATTTGAGCTCCACTCATTCATTTAATCATATTAACTCGGAGAAAACTGAGCAGACATTCGCAGACCACTTCCTCACCAGCCAACTACTCCAGTTTTTTGTGCGGGCACAGAGTCATGTCAAAGCCAGCCGAGAGCCCCAAGGCCTCCTCCTGGTGGGACGTGTTGAAAACACCTTCCATGGAAGATTTCCAGAAGGCCCTTTGACCAAATGTCCAGAACCATCTCAACTTTCTCCTTCTGATGCAGAAAAGCAGTGATTCTGCTCCGAGCTCCTTCCAGATGACCGAGCCCTTCACCTTGCTCATAAGGGTGAACCCTGCCACCCTTCAGAGGAAGCTTATTTCTGCCTCTTGTATTCGCGGTCTCATTTTTTCAGTTACTACCTTATGAAATTAGGTGAGATTTGAAATGCAGCTTGACTGGCAAATCGATAGCTTCAGCTTTTGAATCAGCTCTTTCCTCACCGCAACAGACTTGGTCAGTGTCCACATTGCTGCAAATGCTGCTTCCCCGTCAATCTCTAACTCTGTTCTTGCCCCACTCATGAACAAAACTCTGAGGTACTTAAAACCCTTCCAATACAGGCAGCAACTTACTCCCAAGTTGTAGTTGGAGTCACCCTTTTCTGACGGAGGACCATGGAGTCAGACTGGGAGGGGATAATTCACATCCCAGCTGCTTCACACCCATCTGCAAACAGTGCAGGTCTCCTAAACAGATGAGTTTCAAGCAGATTGTGCCTAGAAATGATGTCCATATAGGTTATGAACACAGCTGGAAAAAACGCCAGCCGAGTCCAATGACATAGGATATCGTTGTGTGGAGCAAGCAGTTTTCCAGAACTTCTTTCACTGAGTTAAATATGTATTTAAGCTAAAAAGACTTCCACAAATAAAGGACATGACAAAAACTCTTGCCCTGTTTTTCTCCAAGCAATCATGATACTGTATATACAAAGGGATCCAAGTGAGGACTCGTGATTGGTTGTGCCTCCTTTGGACTGAGATTCAGCTGCTCTAATGCACCATTAGGTTGTGTGCTGGACCTTTAAAGATAAGAGACAAAAATGTTTTTTAAACGCAAGTACAGTTCTCGTAGAGAAAGTCTCATTGGGCCAAAATACAAATAGATTAGACTTAAAAATCAGAAGCATACGTCATACAAGGCCTTAATCAAGCAGGTTTTAAGAATCCTGTTTATAACGAATGAGTTTGTGGTTTAAAACCCTAAAATCAGTTTGACTTGGTTGGACCTGCCGTTCCATTTTTCACTTTTATGGTGACAACACAAATGCAGGTTTGTGATGGAGGGAACTGGAGCCAGGAAACGCACATTATTCTGTGTACTGAAGAGTGAGGTGACAAATAGAGCCAAACAAGGCTTGGGATTTTGTTGCCAATGCAGTGAGCATGCTGAGACTGATATTTAAATGAAATTGTCGACCCATTGACTGCTAGGACTTCTATGGCTCGGCAAGTCACATGTAACACAGTGTTTACTGAACATGCATCAAGTTTTTTTTTTTAGCTAAACACAGCTTGTGTCTGTTTATGCAACCGTCACATCTTTAACCGATGACTCCATTCATGTCTGAAACATATTTGAATTTAAGACATTTAAGGTTTGGTAGCTTTTTGCGTTCGAAACTGCCAAACTGCATTATCCATACACAACCAGCAGGGAAAACACTTTAATTTTAGACTCTTTGTAGAGTCTTTCCACATCAAGTTAAACTTTTAAATGAATATGTATTTTGTGTGTGTATGTTTAGGTCATGCATCATTGAGTAGTATTAAGTGCAGGTCCATTTCTTCATTGAAGCCTCTGACATTTTCTTGTTCTCTTTGCTGCCTCCTATGCAAAGTTGATTCTATTTGAGATACTTTCATAGTATTTTCTTTTTTGTTGGGAACCATAAGAGACTCACCTTGTCAAAGAAAGGTAACACTCAGGCTGCTCTAATTGATAAAATGTCTTCTTTTCATCCCATTTATTCAGGTGAAAAACAGCTTCATCCCTGCTTATGAGTTACTGCACTGTGCCTTTTTACGGAATCTTATTTTCTCCAACTCATGTAATGAATTTCTGATTTATTCATCGACTTCACAGCCCTGTTCATGTCTGTATTGATCCCAGGTGTGACAAAAATGTTTTGTTACAATAAATTGTTAATCATTATCTTTGTTAATGATCTGCTACATGAGCTTAACCCTGGTAGAATGTCACTTAACATCCTCAGTGCTTATTGTAGAGAGGTCCACAGCAGCGACAGCACACTCTTTTTGTCGCTCATGAATAAATATACGATGAGCTGAAGGCAGTGAGAATGACTGGATTTATTTGTCTAATATTCTCCCATTATTATCTTATTAATTGCTTGTGTTACAGGAAATGTCAAATTGGCGCCCCTTATTCTGCCCGAGCAAGTAAAGGAGGGTTTTTAAATTGACACGAAAGCTCCTGCAGAGAGGGTTTTCATGGAAACTCTGGAGGCTGCTTATTAAGATAATCTGTGCTGTAGACAGAGCAAATAACTGCGCTGCAGCATTTTGTCTTAAATTTGTCTTAAATTATCATCAATCAATAAAGAGCTGTTTTAATTTAAATGTTCAAGTCTTAAAAGCTGAAGAACTTTTTTGAGATTTCTTTTTTTTTTTTGTAACTCCACAAGTTTCTTAGTTAAGATTAAGTATAAATCATAAAATTGCTTTAGATTTTTTAAATTGATGTCCCGTATCTTCGTTCGATACACGGTATCTTTAACATAACCCCATAGAAAGAAGTCCAGGGGAGTGATATTCTGTAGTTTCGCTGAGTCTGCGTAACCGATTTTGTTTAATTTTATATGTAATATATTTTTTATTTATATATATATATTGTAGATTTAGTCCCTAACAGCATGAATATAAAGTTTCCTGTTTCATGACTGTTTCACGTTTTTCTGTGAGACTGGGCTCGCGTCTGACCCCCACTTTGGATAATTTTCTTTTGATTTGGACATTTACTTGAGCGGTTTTCATTGATCCTCCATAGCATCCTCTAACGGGGTGGAGAACACAAATTACCAGCCAGTTACCGATTAATAACTCCGGCAGTATTTCTTGTGATGAGTACACATCTCACATCAAACTCTACTGCCGTAAAGAGCATAACTTAATGAGCACCTGTGCTGTGAATTTGGATGTAGCGTACTCTCCAGCCATTTGTCAGTCTCCATCCCTCATGTATGAAAACAGGTTACTTTGCCTGACTGCTGTTTTTGAGTAGTTTCCTCCTTACATGCTGCCTTTTTGTGTCAAATGACGTACATTAGTTCCATTACATTTCACTCCGATAATCAGATATTTTGTTGCTAAATTTGAAGTAAAATTATTCACGGCTGACCACTGCTGTGTACTCGCATTTGAATTGAAAGCCTGACCACAGGAGGACGTCATTGTTGCTTTCCCATAAGGAAAAAGTGACAAAAAACAATATTTTTCTAATATATAGCTTTCAGGATTCATGAGATTTGCAGGCCACAACCTGTCAGATTCCCAAATAAACTCAACCCATGAAACATAGGTGGACTATCTCACATAGGTGCACCAAAACTTTTTTGAAGCCATGTTTTGATCCTTAGTTTATTGACTTGTTTGTTTTAACCTGTGCATTATGACATCTGTAGATGGGATGTCATCGCCCACATTTTCAATGATGTTGACCCTGAGTGCAGAGGAATGTAGCGTTACCATGTGGCAAGATAGCAGTAACACACCAGCAGGTTCACACGCATTCAAATGCCTTTATTTTTCAGAATAATAACTGTTTACGTATCTCAGGGATGACGGTAGGCCGTGGTTAGGCTTTAATGACTCTTCTTTCCCCATTAACCAACACTGTAGATAGTATCCGATCCCTTTTTAATTTGTTGCTTTATGTTGACTTCAGAATACAAAAGGTTTTTTATTTTCTTGCACAAACAGTTCATGTTTACAGTACACACACTAGCAACATAGGAGAAAGACTAAATGGATGGAACATTAATATCATGTTGCCTTCATTTTGAAATC
Source organism: Odontesthes bonariensis (assembly GCF_027942865.1). Taxonomy (NCBI): domain Eukaryota; kingdom Metazoa; phylum Chordata; class Actinopteri; order Atheriniformes; family Atherinopsidae; genus Odontesthes; species Odontesthes bonariensis. The sequence continues at coordinate 17,629,577 of NC_134520.1, read as the reverse complement.
AACAGTCAGACTGCAGCATACAATAGTTTCTTCATCTTTTTGTCTTGCACATTGACAGCAATATTTATGAAGGTGGCACCTTTCTCCTCAGTGTTGATATGTGCTTACTCTCGCTAGAAACAAGATGTTGAGGGCCAGTGATGGTAATACGAAGCCCAGATGTCGTGAGTGTGATTACCACAACAAAGACTCTAATGGAGGGCGCAATGTTGAATACGTCTGCAATAACCCCATCATCTGCCATTCATGTGCATGTATGACAAAGGACATAAATGCAGGCATACTGTTTTTGCTCTAACAGCAAGTGTGGGCAGACGCTGCAAACACTCAAGAGGGAAGAAATGAAGTGTTTGGCATTGATAATTGTTTGCATTTGTTTGTTCCACCCAGTGTGACAGAAACAAAGGCTGATCAAACCGGTTCAGACCATGACCAACCATTTCCTGGCTGTCATATATCTCCAGCCTCCTCCCTGCTCGCATGTTGTCTTTGATTTGTGGACAGGAGGGTTAAGGTGAGGCAGCTGCCATCGAGGTCAGCAAACACCCACACATTTGTTGACAAATGGGAGTTCCTTACAGATTAGATTATCTGCATCAGGACTGCTCATCTACTTCGATAGAGACAAGTGCTCTCTGTGCACCAGAATAAATTTAGGTGAAAATAAAAAGAAACACAATACGAAGAGAGGGGTTCAACTTCAATATGAGACCAAAATCAGCCTGGATAGATGTGTAGTAAATCTAAGTTTGTCTGTATAAGAATTTTACAGAGGAAAGTAACAGAAAACATATGATCCCTGGTACCTTACATGATGTATGTGCGTTATCGCTTTAGAAGAAATCTAAGGCGTACTGTTGTGTAAAACTGTTGCTGTTTTATAGTGAATGAACTGCAGGTGGGCAGATGATCTATTTAAGCTGTGTCTGTGCTTATATGGACGTTTTGTTAGTTTAGCCCTAAACCTAATGATACACATTTAAACTGCACCAAATTCAGTTAGGTGATAATTAATTACAACACTTTGAAGTTCCATTATGATGCTGGGCGGCTTAATGCTATCCTGCTATGTGAAGATACAGCGGAGTGTTGGCGCTCTTATCAGTGTGCCCAGCCTCTCCTCCTCTGCGTGCCTCCAACTCCTGCTTGTAAGTCAGGAAGGGCAGCGAGACTCTTCACGAGTGAAAGCAGTTGTAGTTGAAAACAGGTCAGTTTTTCACCTTGATTTCGGGATATCTATGTGCTATTTGATTAGTTCAGCTTTCACTTCCGGTTTTGGTTAGGTTTGCCATCAGAGTCTGCAGCTATATTTCGACAGCGAGTAATTTTCCAAGTTCCCACACTTCACCTTTAAAAAAAAAAAGCAAAGTAATCTGTACAAACATAAAATCAGTTGAAATAATTTGTAATTTCACTCTCTGCGTCCCTCTAAAGGGCAGAGGGCTGGCAGACAGATGCAATCTTCAGAACAACATTAACCCCTCCCTCAACCTGATCGAAAAAGAAATCTCCCTTTGAAAATAAGCTTACCTTGTGAATCAGCTGGATTTTCAAGGGATTTGTGAAATCAGCCTTGGCCAGGCTCTGAACTATCTGTTAGTGAGCGCTGTACAAAAGTTCAGACCAATTATTGTCTTGCACTTGCAGCTACAGGCAGGTTTTAGCTGACAACAATCCACAGTGTTGCTGCCGTCTCATTATCTGCGCACTGCATTCACATGTGCTGAAAAAGAAAAACACATCCCTGAACACTTTCCAAAGTTTTGAAATCCTGACCACCAGCGTCACAAAATGAGTGCCGTCTTTTGTTTTGGATGAGCCTTTAAATGCATTAATCTGTTACTCAAACTGAACTTCCTTACGTTACACCTGTACCATAAACAGCACACACCCACAACTTAGCTGAGTCAATATCTCGGTTTTCTCTGCAGCTTGTGGATGGAAACAGTGTTTGGTGGACAGACTAGTTCAAAAGAATGTCCTTCTTGCACAATCCACCTGAGTACATATCGTCCTGTGCCCATTATCCTCTGGATCTTTTCACACTCAGAGCATTAGCCCCTTGCTGTTCAAACTCTGCTCTCTCGTACGATTCTGATGTAATGTTTGTAATGTCACTTGTAGGTGTCTGTAGAACATTTTTTAAGCAAGAGCTCCTCTCGGGCAGCAGAACCTGAACCTGATAAGAAAAAGGAAGAAAAAAAATGTATCCTCCATATTAATTGTGGTGTCTGTCAGAAGGAGTACATTATGGCCACTGCTGTGTTGCACATGTCATGGTAACTTCACAGGAAGTGGAGGAAGTGTTTTTTTCTTTTTTTTTTTTTCTTTAATGCTTGCAGCCTGAGCCTCTTCCAGCTGATAATAATCACTGGGTGTACAGAGATAAGGAGGGAGTGCTCTTTATTGATACAGAGCAGAGGACGCTCGCTCTTCTGGTCTGACTCTTCTATTTGCTTTTCTTCCGGTTAACATGAAATTGATATAGTTTCAACCCACTTCATGTATAGTTTCTTAACATGTATCATATAAGTTGTACTGAAAACAAACGTTCTATACTGTAGCCATAGAGTATGACCCTGTCAGAAGATACAAAGATAAAGGAAGCTTGGCATCGCTTCATAAAACATGGGGTGCTTTGAAATTTTTTCTATTTTTGCCAGGCATTTCTCTCTCGTAGACCATGCGTAAAATCACCCGTGAAGTGTAACAAATAGCATCCCTGTCTCCCAGCTGCTCTCCACACCTTGCAGTGCACAGCGGCCTTCCCGTTCTGTATTTGTATTATCTTCAGACAGATTTCTGTGCACTGTCATCACAGAGGTGCATGCAACGAGGAGGCACAAAGCAGTGCTCATGCTACCCAGCATGTTGGGTAAAGCATAGCTTCTGGCAGATATGGCAAGTTAGCTACCAGCAAAAAAAAGATGGATGGAAACAATATTCAAAGGGGGGTCACAGCCCTTTGTCGAGAGCAGAAGAAGATTGACCAAGGCCAGTAAAAGGATGGACATCCTGTGTCTTCAAAGTAAAATCTCCTTTCACAGCACAGAGAACATAATTACATGCAGCTAATGATTTGTAAGCACACAGATGTTCCCTTGTAAAAAACACTGAGTTTCTCAAAGCAATTACAGAGTCGAGAGCCGGTAATTTCTCTGCATTTTTGATAATGAACGTAGTGATATAAATGGTCCAAGCTAACACAGTAATAATCACTGCCAGCCTCTGTTCCCAACTGAGCTCGCTGTCACTTATGTGTTGTATAGTATCTTTACAGGATTCGTAACTTCTATAAAATGGGAAAAATTGTTGAGAAGCTTTTATCGTGAACATTTTTACCTACCGAACCCAGTGACACCAACCATTATGCGGCTGATGTGGTTAAATAAGGAGAGCACAACAAAAGTCAATGTCCAGGTAAGATCACTCAGAAATCAATCAATCAATCAATCAATTATACTTTATTAATCCCCAAGGGGAAATCCGGTTAATTTATATTTAGCACAAGTCTACATTATAATACTAAACTACAAAGTAGCATTTTATGATAATTGACATAAGAATTTACAAACGATGGACATTTATTAAATCTGCAATCTTGTGAATGCCTACTACAGGTTTACAGTAATGTTTGCAAGAAAACCGTCTATGCTGTTACTCATTACTTAATGTGTAAGCCAATAGTCCTGTAGGTCAGGAGGCCACATGCTTAACCTCTCTTATAACTTAGAAATGTCTCTAAGTGCAGATTAAGATCAAATGTCAGCCCTATAAGAAGATTTATTTGAAGTTGCGCTAACGTTTTAAAAGCAATGATTTAGAGTTTTTCCAGTGTGCTCCAGGCAGTGTGGACTGTGGTGCATTACGAGGTTTCTTCTTTGCTCTCATCCATCAGAACAGAAGCTATGCAGGTCTCTTTTTCTGTTTCTTCGAAATTGCACAAACTTCACTGGCAACATGTTTCACGGTTTATGTGACTATGTCGTACTTGGCTGTGTTTTGGCTCTCTGTTATAGGAGAACACAGAAACCAGCGCGTCTTTTTACAACTCTCTGCTTTTCTCAGATGTTGGTTGAGGCCAAAGACAAAAAAAAAATTGGTGTTCAAAAGAAATGGTGGTGTTGGTTGATATTTACTAATTAAATATTCACCATGAAAATCTGTCAAAAACAAAACAAAATGTTGCCATTTTTTTTTGCTGCCAGCACCTATAAAAAAGGACTAACATTTGAAATGAATTGAATACTTGTCCTGATACACAGACAGACCAATACACCCTGTCTACATCAAACTGGGGAATTTCATGACTTTCAGTGAGCAGCCCTCTCACGATATGAGTGTGTGTTCGTTTCACAGGAGAAAAGCAGCTGAAATGTATTGATTGGTCACAGAGCTGTGAGAGGCACAGACTGGAATAAGTCCCCCAGCTGCATCTGGGATTAAATGGGATTGATGTGATAGTGATAAAATCAGTTTTCTGTGTTTAATTCCTCTCTTTTTCTGTATTTTTTTGTTTGTATTTTTGTACCCACTGCGTCTCTAGTTATCGATCATGGGGAATGACTTAACTGGCCTTTCATGTTTGTTCCAGGCTTTGGTGATTAGTCTCAGATGGTCTGATTGTCTGCTGGTGTTCTTCTGTTACATGTCCTCGACACACCAGGCAGCATGAAATTAATCTGAAGTAGCACTGAGACATAAAGAATAGTTGGAAACCTAATCTGTTCCCAAAATGTTTGTGAAGAACACGATTTGGTGTTAAACTACAGAAGGCCTTCCAGGATTTTGATATGAACAAAAATCATGTCCACATGCACAGACGGATCGCAGCCTTATCTGAGTTCATCTTCAAATGTGGCGGATCAGACAAGTTGTTTTTGATCAGTAAAATTTTTCTATTGTGCCTCTTACTACTGTAAATACACATTTATGGGAAGCCAATTCATCAAACATAGTTATATCAGATGGTGGATATTGTTATGCTGTCTTGTCTGTTTGTTAGATATGACTGCAGCCAGTTAGCAAAGCAAGAACATGTGAAAACTAGCAGAAAACACCCAGACAAATCTATTAAATGAATACAAAAAATATGGTTTTACTGCTGTATTACAGTAGTGTTTAAGAGTGTCAACCCTTTATACGTTTTTTCATATATCTGCTTAAATACATCATCAGATTTTTTGACAAAGGCACAGTTGAATAATTCACACAAAAATGGAAAGAGAAAAATGATTCAGTAAGCAGCTGTGAGCAGCAAAAACACTGGACCTCCAGGTTTGGCAATTAGAAAGGAAATTAGAATCAGTTTTTTTTTTTTTTTTAATCAATTACATGAAAATCAGACGAGACTGGACTCCCTGTTTTATTGAAATAACAAAGATCTGGCCAAGTAGATCTTCACATTACATGTTTGCAGAAATTTTATCTGCGCACCAACACCAAGAAAAAGATTTCTGACGCCTCTAATCCGCAGTCAGACACTGCAGAGATGGGGCAAATTCAAGAGCATCCCCTGCTGGAATCGATCAACTAAATCACTCAAAGAGCAAGGCATGTAATAGTCTCAAAGGTCACAAGGGGATTCAGAGCAATTTCTGCTTAACTAAAGACCTTATTCACATTGGTTGATGTTCACCATCAGTAGAGCACTGGATAACAATAATGCTTTGAGTCTTTGTTGGCCTTACGGCTTGATTAAATTATGATTCAATGCATCTAAAGATTCATAAAATAAGCTATAGGTTTTACATACTCAAATGACTATGTAACTGTACACTGCTGCTTTTCCATTCATAAATATAATCAGTCAGGTCAACCAGAATTTCATTTATTTAATGCTCTCAAAAGACAGATAATTCTCTCATCCTATTCGAAAAATGTTTTGTGAACAGATAAAACCGAACTAGTATTTCGTTTTTTAGTTTAAACAGGAACTATTTGATTCAGAAAGAAAAAAAATAATAATTTCAGTGCAACTTATCTGATCACTGCTATGTTCGTGGCAGTGGTGGTGATGGGCACCAGAGTTTCAGGAGAAAGTGATCATGCAAGAAGACGAACAACCCTTAAAACACAAGATGTTCCAGCATAGAATAATTAAAGAAGAAGGCAAGAGGGCAAGTTTGGAGTTTGGATTAAGATTAAAAACAAACGTTGTTTTAGAACCAGCAATTCAAGAAAACTCACCAACAACCCATAGTTGGAGTATGAAGAAATGGACCAAAGTTCCTCCAGCTGGTGTTCAGGACTGTTTTTCAAAGAGTTTCTGTAAGCATTTAGAAGAAATTTTTGCTAAAACATTAAATACTTCTCTCACAAATATGTAAATTCTTGATGATTAAGTAACTAATTACTAAAGGTTTTATGTCTTGATCTACATTTGGTGAAAATATAGAAAATTCTAAGGCTGTCAACTTCCTATGGACTCTATGAATGAGACTTTCGCTTCATAAGGTGAGTTATTACAAAATGTTGTTCTACTCATTTCAGATAGAGACTTTGAAATTTATGAACTACACAAAGACCAGGATTTCCACAGTGTGTATCTTCAGCTGTTGCACCTTATCTGTAAACTCATCTTTACTCTACCTCACTTAGACAATAACCCCATTTTTTCCTCTTTTTTTCTTGTTCTCCAGCCTCACGTGATCACATGGTCAATGGATAAAGATTTAGGAGAGTGATGAGAGGATTAGTCTTGATCTAGTTTACTTTTTCTCCTCAAGGCTGAGTACCAAATTCTCCAATAAAGTAGACAGACAAGGGAATATAGATTTTTGAGCAACCTTGTTTAATAGGTCTGTTTCTTCTTCCCTGCTTTAGCACCGACATTTCAGCGCACAGCAGCAGCCTTTCCCAACGTTTGAATGTGATCCATAATGTCCATAATAATCAGTGCTATTAATGAAGATGAACCAAAATGACTGCAGCAGTTGCATACACAGATAATGGCTTGCACTTTATTTTGTTTTTTCAGTTTTAATACATATGTATACAGTATATATGGGTGTGTGTCACTATGACAACTGTATATCAGCCTGTGGGATCTCTCTGCTTTCCCTCTTTTGTTTTAGTTTTTCTCCTCTCTGCTTTTATGTCAGCTCACTTTAGAGTTGTCCTCTTTCCTCTTTATCAAATTCTGATTCACTTAGTTGCAGTGTGGTTTCTGCAGATCTTCATCACTCCCCCCTTTTTTCCTCATTATCTGCCATCCCCTCCTCTCTTGGCTGCAGTGACCGATCCTCCTTCTCCCCTCCCCAGCTCTCTCACCCCCATCATCCAAATGGCCCCCCGACCAGGACACAAAATGATGAGTGAGTGGTACATCCATGCTCTTTTTTTTTATTTCTCCAATTTAAATGACGGCCAACTGGTCTGATCAGCCAAAGCTCACTGATTAACCCATTAAGGTGGCTCACAAATAACAGCAACTTATACGAAGAATTCATGTTTTTTAATTTTATTTTTGCCCTACCTGTGATATGTAGATAGCAGTGGACTCAAAGAGTTTGACTACTAGGTGTGAAGTATGATGCAGTTTGGACAGGTAGTTCTTTAAAAAGATGAAAAGAGAAACATTAAGTGACCTTGTGTTAAAAGTTTGGGATTATTTATTTTTCAACCTGGTCTACATTTTGCCTTGTACATCGGTGTCAAATATTAATAATTTCCCACATCGTGGGAGAATGCCATCGGTGATAAACAACTGAACAGCTGCAGTGTTATGTAATGAGGCAAACATCAGCAGTTTATTAGAAGTAATTGTATCTCACAGGCTCTGATTGGGAGTTTTGTCTGTGGATACTCCGGCTTCCTCCCACAATCCAAATACACAGATGTCATGTTAAGTGGTGATTATAAGTTGCCTGCACATGTGAGCGTGCTTGGTTGCTTGTCTCTTTCAGTGTGTTTATAGTTGAGTTTATATTTTTCTTTTTCCCCTCTTCTTTGATTGCTTTTAACTGTGTTTTCATTTTTATTCTATTTTTTCTCTCTTTAAATAGCTTGTTTTTATGCTGCTTTATGCTGTTCTTTTAAATGCCTTCTCTTTATGTAAAGCACATTGAGTTGCCTGTGGTATGAAATGCGCTATATAAATAAAGATGCCTTGCCTTGCCTTGTCATGTTCGTCTCCGTGTTAGCCCTGCTACGAACTGTCCACCTGTCCAGGGTGTCCCCAGCCTTTTTGGCTGATGTCTGCTGGGCTCCTGCTTTCCACTGCAAACTGAGCAGGATGAAGCAGGACATAGAAAATGTTTTCTTTATGACAGAAAAAAACTTTACTGAGGTCTGCACCTGCATTAGAGGTGACTGCCCTGAGTGTGACCAGAAGGAGTGAAATATTGACAGAAACGGTCTATTTCTATAGGCATATGCACCTGTCAGGTAGCCTGGCTAACGCGTCCACAATCTCGATGAGATGGTGGTCTGGGAACTAGGTGTGCATTTTCTCGTATTTGAGGCGTGCTTTACGAATGCCTAGAGCCGTTTATTGGGCGCTACGAATGTCTATCAAATGACGTCAGGTTCTTCCCATGCTGCTTTGCGCGCGATTCATAGCCAATTGTATCACTTATACCAGATGACGACAGAAATTCGACGAGGAAGAAGAAAAAAAAGTAAAATAAAAGTAAACTGGCGCTCTAAGCTACTTAAATTGACAACAAAGTAGGCCTATATGCTATATTCTACATGAATTTTTATGTTGTAGAGTTGTGAATTTATTTTAATAATGGATAAATTGAGCAGCCTTGCTTTGTTGTCTACAGTAGCAGATCAACCCTCATCTTACTTTGAAGCTCCCAGCTCCCAGAAGTGACGTCGACGCAGCTTTAGCAGCAGAAAAGCTATCAGGCTTGTGTTGATGATAATAATAAACTCCTGGACTATGTACAAACTTCAAAATGCATCGTTTTGTGAGTACAGACCATATTTGTACTACTGTAGAAGTTTGGTGTCATGGCATGTGATTTTAGTGTGGTAATTTTGGAGATACTGCCAGGGTCCGTTAACCCTTGTACGAAGCTATTCGGGATAACTCAGTAACTCAGCTGATGTTCAGCCAATATCGGAAAAACTTCGGGTGGGCTACTTGACTGGATGTCACAGTTCAAATGACCCTAGGGTGAATCTACTCCGAAACACTTTCCAAGGCTGCATCGAACGGTAACGTTGTGTCCGCTGTCATGTTGGATTAACACTCTACAAGCTTCGGTGTAGCGCATAGACGTCGTCATCGTCTTGCTGCCCCCCCCGTTCTGTGATTGGTTCCCAAACTCTGGCAAAAATAAGGGCGGTGGTTTCCAGGCTGACTTTGCAGTGAGAATGAAATTGAGCGCAAAGCAGCATGGGAATTCCCAGGCTACCTGTCAGGTGCAAATACAAGCACTCTTTTGCCTGTAAAAATAAACAGAAATGAGAATAATACGATATTTCAGATTAAAACCCACATTGAAAATGACTTATCATATAAGCACAACTGCACGAGATGCAACATCATCAGGACCTCTTTTTCAAGACTGCAGCAACTGAAAGAAAGCGCAGTCTTTTTTTAATCTATTCATGTATTTATTTTTTATCTCTCAGGGACAGTGCACATTAATCATCGTCAATGTAAATGCACCAGTTAGCCAGAAGGATCTCCCCACCCCTCTACAATCGTTGTCCCTTGGCTAAGCAGAAGGTATCAACACAAAGAAGCTGTTTTGTTAGTTTTACTCGCTTAAAACTGATTTCGTAAACATTTCCTCATTGCCTACGTAGTCATTTCTGCCCCACTGTGATAAAGTAAAATGATACCATCCAATCACCGAATGCGGTGATTCAACAATTTTATATTTTTTTATTCTGTTTTTTATTTATTTAACTGACGTGTGTAAATGAGCGAACGACTATAACTGACATTACAGACTGTTGCTGAAGACTGTAAATCTGAGTTATTTTCCTCCCTTTAATTGATTTGAAAATAGCTGTGAATGCCTGTGACTTGTCCTAAATAGATGTTCATCAAATGATAAAAATGAGTCCACCTTGTAACTATGTTAGATTTAAAGTTGGGGGGGAAAATACAGTTTGTCCAGTTCAGGGAAAGGGCTGCGATGACAAACAGAAATGAAAGTAGTCTGTCTTTGCAACTGTTTTTATTTTGGTCCAGGAGGGAAAGCCGTACATCCATCTCCATCTCACAGCGACTCTCCAGCTCCTCCAGGGGGATCTCGTAATGTAATTCCTCCAGCAAGTTCTGGGTCTGCCCCGAGATGTGTCCCCAACTGGACGTGCCAGGAAATATCTTAATTAGATGCCCATACCACCTCAGCTGGCTCCTTTCGATGCAGAGGAGTTGCGGCTCTTCTCCAAGTCCCCTCCGGATGGCCGAGCTCCTCATCCTATCTGTAGGGCTGAGCCCAGCCACCCTCTGAAGGAAACTAATTTCAGCCTCTTGTGTCTGCGATCTCATTCTTATGGTCAGCACCCAAATCTCATGACGATAGGTGAGGGTTGGAACGAAGATGGACCGGTAAATTGAAAGCTTTGCCTTTCAGTCTGACTCCCTCTTCACCTCAAGGGACCGGAGCAGCTTCGTTATTACTGCTGACAAAGCACCAATCCGTGTGTCCATCTCTTGCTCCAATTTGCCATCATCACAAGGTCACATTCCACATCCCAAGAGCCAGTTTGTGACACTAGGGATCGGCACGGCCAAGCTTCTGCCTTGATTTTTCTCCCCGCGGGTGGTCAGCCCACCTAACTGATGCAGATACCCTCACATTTCAGCTCAACCACTTACATATTGACTGAGAACGATTAGAATTGTCTACTTATTCCCAAACGAATCCCAAAAATACAACAGAATAATTCTTTATTAGCTGCAAAGTACTAAGATTGCATAGAACTAGGTATAATCCAGATGTGCCGACTGTGGTGAAATGTTTCACTGGAATTAGGGACAACTACAGAAATACAGTTCTCCACGCCAGCAGTTATGTTTCCTTGTTCTTTGCAAAAGTGAAACATCATGAATGTAAGTAAAAGGCAAACCCCTAATCCTAACTGTTAGTAGCCTTTTCTTTAAATGTCAGCAAGTAAAAACACAGAATAAAGAAGGTGACTATCATTGTATATTCATCATGAGCATGTCACAGAATTTATTAGAAGCACAATTTACAAAGCGTATTAATTGGATGATTCTAAACTTTTGTATGACAGGTTAGACCTTTTAGAAATAATACAGCAATATGTGATCGAATTTATTATTATTTTTTTATTTCAAGATTTGAATTGTGATCTAAACAGTTTAAAAACGTGTTTTTGACCTTGTTTTATTTGTTCTTCTTCTTCACGGTCTTGGGTCCATGTGCCGATCTTTATATTCTCCTTCTGTCTCCTTGTTTTCTTGTCATGATCATCTGTGGCTGTGTGTTTTGAGTTCTAGGCGGGGCTGGGCAGGCCTTCTGAAAGTCTGGGGCGGAGACTTGATTGTTCCTGCCACCACACCTGTTCCTCATCTACCATCAGTATGAGATACTCATAGGAGCTGCAGGAACAACCAGTCTTCGCCAGATCGTTCTTACTTAACTGTGGTGATTCGGCCCTCTCCATGTTCCTTGTGAATAGTATTTCTCCCAGACTTTACCTAACCCTCTCCCTCTTCCTGCAGCCACCCCAGTCCTCCTGGATTCAGTTTTATCTTACATTCTCTCTGTATTAAATGAATCCTTTCATTTGTATATCGTCTGCTCTTGAGTCCTCATATTTCTCAGGCGGACTAGGATCTAGCCTTGACATTTCTCAAAACGACGTTGGGATAGGCTTATTCCAGAAGAGAAGGAATTGTGTTGAGTGTGTTTCGGGGGAGGTTCAACAGACTGTTGAAATGGCTTAGATCTCCACGCTGAGTTTTTAGGTTTTGTAGTTCTGTCTGAAATTGAGTCTCTCTCAGCTACAAAATTTGTCGCTGACCATTGATCTGCTGCTCCATTTGTTGTTGCAGAGTGTCCTGCTCAGTTCTCAGCTGGTGGATTATCTGCTGACCATCCCTTATAGTTTGTGTGTGAGAAATTATTTCATTTTGTAACTGCTGCCTCAGAGCAATGACATCAGTCTCATATTTGATTCTCAGGTCTTGGTATACACTTTGGAAAGAATACTGTGCTGTCTCTTTCAAAGATTGTTCCTGCTCCATTTGTTGTCGTAAAGCGTCCTGCTCAGTTCTCAGCTGGTGGATTATCAGCTGGCCATTCCTTATAGTTTGTGTGTGAACATTTATTTCACTGTCCAACTGTTGTTTGAATGCTTCAGTGCAATGCTTCTGAGCAGCAATGTCAGCTTCATGCTTTTGGCTAAGTTCTTGGTTTGAAATTTTCATTTTATTTAGTTCCCCATTTAAATATGTCTCCATACCTCTTGAGGTTTGTTGTAGGCGTATAATCTCCACCACTTGTTTTTTTATAAACTGTTGGGCATTCTTCACAGTTTGGGCGTGAGCCTTGACTTCCTTTTCCAGCTGTTGCTGATATGTTTCTACTTGTTTGTTCAGTGCAAGAACATCAGCATCATATTTTATCTTGAGCTCTTGATATGCGAACAAGTGGTCCTCCTCATCATCTGAATGCGTCTCCGTCTCCTTTGTAGCTTCTTGCGGAGACGCAGTTTCCTGCGTCATGCGTTGTTGTAGAGCGTCCTGCTCGGCTCTCAGGTCGTTTATTAACTGTTGGTCATCCCTCACAGTTTGAGCGTGAGCCTTGACCTCCTTTTCCAGCTGTTGCTCAAACTGTTTTGCCTGCTCACTCAGAACAACAACATCAGTTTCATACTTACTGCTGAGTTTTTCATACGAAAGTTTGATATTGTTAAGCTCTGTCTGTAACTGCCTCCCCGTAGCTTTTGCGTTTTCTTTAAGGAGTTTGACCACCTGCGCCATTTTTTGCTGGACATCTTCTTTCACAGTGCTCGGGTCCTGCACCACTTTGTCCTAATTAGAATTGAGCACATTTTCAAGTTCCTGTCGAAGTCTCTCAGCCTCCTGCTTTACTACAAGGATATCTGTTTCATATTTTGCGTTCAGCTCCTTGTTGGAGTCTTTGGCTCTTTTCAATTCCTCGTTGAGAGCTGTGTTTTTGTCCTCTTCCGCCAGGAGTGCTGTCCACTGCTCCTGGAACGATGTTCCTGCTGTTTCAGTAGTATCTGCTTCATCATAGTTCTGCAGTCTTCGTTCCCAGGCAAATTGTGTGATTTGGTTTGTGTTCGGTTTTATATCCCACCGTTTTCTCTGTTGAGCCATATTAAATCTTAGAGCTTCTGCGTGTTCTGACAGTTGAATTGGTTCTCTTCTCGACTGGTTGTCTTCTAAGGATCTTTCCTTCTCTGTTTGTGGGATATTTGGCTTAGTGATTTATTTATTTTTCTTGAAACATATTGTGCTCTTTCCACTTTTCCCTCCGTTTTCCTTGAAATCCTTCTTGTTAGGGAATCTCGGTGTTTGACAGTCCAACTTTAGCTAATATATGTATGCAAAAATATCTATTTGTGTATATTCGTGTAATTAGAATGTGTGTGTGTGTGTGTGTGTGTGTGTGTGTGTTTCTATTTCTAGAAGCAGCATGTTTTTTTTTTTTTTTTTATGATGTGCAATAACCATCCTTTAAAGGTCACACTGTGACACCTTTGCAAAGCTAACTATAGTCCACAAAATTAGCTGATGAACATATTAGAAAGTTATCCCTCATCATTTCAGATGAGCCCCGCTCAATCAACACGCTCTCACTTGCATGATTTTTCATATCATTTTCTTCACCTTTAATACTTGCTATGTTTTCCAAAATGCCAAACTGAAGCGGCATCAATTGATATAATGAAAATTAAGCGTGAAGCATTTCTTACATGTGCTAATTGTAACAACGTAAAGTTCTAATGTTTCCTCGGGCTACTTAACCATTGATCTCTATTTGGTCAATAAAGTGAGAACTTCATTCTTAATATTGTCTCCAGCTTGACGAGGCCTGCCATTTGAGATCGTTTTATGAGACCATGCTATCCATTAAGATTCTGTTGTCATGTTGTGCCAACAAAGTCAGAGGTGGAAGAGTATCTGAGAATTACATATTCAGATCTCGAGCAGCGTAGAGTATTAGGCCTTCCACCTGACATGCCACCATTAGGAGAGATAGTTCATAAGATGGATGTAAGACCACCTACGTGGAAAGAGGTTGAGGAGGTAGTCAGGCATGCAAAGGCTTCGTCGGCCCCAGGGCCAAATGGAGTCCCCTACCGGGTTTATAAAAGTGCACATGATATCCTAAAGTTTTGGAGGCAATTAAGAATAGTTTGGGAAAAACAGTTTATTCCTAGAGCATGGCAGGAGGCGTTCTTATTCCAAAGGAGAAAGAGTCCTCGGACCTGAGGAAGTTCTGGACAGTGTTGTATAGTAACAAAGTAAAAATACTTCACTACTGTACTTAAGTATATTTTGGAATACTTTGTACTTTCCTCGAGTTTAAAATTTTTTGACAACTTTCACTTTTACTTCACTATATTTCCGAACTTAATTGCATACTTTTACTCAAATACATTTCCATTGTTCGGTTTAGTTACTCGTTACAAAAAAAAGAGAGAGAGAGAAAAAAAACCGCAACAGTGTTTTGACCCCATGCACGTTATGCCTGCCCAAAGACGTGGAAATTCTATCTTACAGAAACTCCCCTTTTTTAGGTTTTAAGGTAGTTTTACAAAAAAGGTCTTCCTCTATACTGGTTCCATATGAGGGCTGAAATGTCTCTCCCTTAGCCCCTGGTTCCTGCAGTTTAAAATGAGGTGACAGAGGAAGGAACCCCCAAAAAGATCCTGTAGCCAGGTCAACGAGTCTCATTCCTGGTTAAATAAGGGTAATTTATAATAACAATAAGGAAGAAATTCATTAGCGCTACTGTCAATACAGTAGAGTGAATAAATGCTGTATTATTTTTAAGCAGCTTGTATCATACCATTTTATGTCAGCGTTATTGCAATTGCAATTGCAATTGCAGCATGTTTTTCATAAAAATCAGCGCTTTTTTGCAGTCAGTGTATGTATACTTCTGCTGTTTGTTTATTCAATTTAACTGTGACTATGGTGATGGTTTAAGTTGTAACCGACATGCACTGGCCTTATTTAGTCCTTGCCACTATTGAGTCAAAAATATGGTGGAAGCATAAAATGACTGATTTGACTGAAGAATTCTTTAATCGAATGTGGGGAAACTCGAATGTGACGTCATTCGAACGTCTGCACCTGACTGCCGAAGCCAACGGAACGCAGCCTTTTTTTTCTTGGTTACCCTTCATTTAACACAAATATTTGCAAACAAACATTACATATAAACTACGTTTGATAAATCAATCAATTTCAAATGAATCCAGTACCATGTGGATGCATGACGAACAAGCAAACAAGATGGAACGCAGCTGAAATCACGAGCAGCGCAAATCCGTTACGTCACAGGCGAACGCGGCCGCGAGAACTCATGTGAAGTGATTTTATCCACAATAAAATATCTTTAATAGACTTTAAAATATTTATAATATGCGTACTGGCGTTATTTTACCTGCCTTTTCTGTTTTATTTATGTTTAAGTTGTGTAGAGTGCGTATTCACCAATTTAATATTTTCTGCCGATGCTGTCACCGTGAGTGTGATGGGTATGGCAGCATCGATATACCCCCTAATATATATAATAATTTTTCAGAGAGAGCCTGGCGAGCACTCTGCCACGCTTCCTCGAGGAGCGAGGGTCTCCACGTGACGTGGTCCCCAGACAGGTTGGGTAGAGCTAGGGTGGTGATATTTGATCCACCTCTGTCACCATTGGAGAAACCCCTCCTCGAGGTAGAGGCGTGACTGTTGACCACCATGTCTTGCCACGGTTCATCGTTGAGCGAGGGCCTCCCCTACGTGACATGTGCTCCCCAGGCAGCTAGGATTGAGCTCTGTCGCCATACCCCTCTTCGATGGACCATGGCAATTGGTGACAACCTCCTCATCGCTTGAGGGTAACTCCTCATCCGATGGGGAAGGCGGAGGTCAGCAGCAGCTAAGCAAAATATTTACAAAAACAAAATGCCGCATCTGGCGCTCTTGCCTTCTCATGACACTTTAGCTCGCGGACCTCTGCTATCTGCTCTGCAATGCATCGATCACCCGCAAGCAACAGTCACTTGATTAATAACACCAGTCTTATTAGGCTATCCTTTGGAAACACTTCACTTAGCCTGTCATTTCAGCCATTTAAAAGGCTCATTCAACGGCCCAGCTTCACGAACATGACCCCCGTGGAGCTAAAGCAGCAGCCATTATTACACTTGTTTGAAAAATTATAGTATTTCGGTTACGAAGTCACAAAGTCCTCATATATGAAGGAGGTGGGTGGATGCAGAACACATCTGTCAGCCAACTGCCTTTCTGTCAGAACCACTCTAGTCAAAACAAGACAAGAAACAGAGATAAGTTTCAGAAGCTTATTCTGAATGCATACAATTTGTGTTTGGCGGTATGGCTCTGTTCGGAGGAAGTTCCCGACTTTTCCATGAGCTCCATGGAAACCAAAACAGGGAACAGCAGCATCCTCAGGAGGAGTGCCTTCCATTTGCTGTAAAGGCAACATAGCCCCTAGAACAGAGCAAGCAACAATGAACAACAGTATGACATTGTTTGGCAATGAGAAGTCGGTGGAGCAGGGGAGGTGGTGGGTGCAAGCAGAAGCGAAAAGAGCAGTGACAGCAACCAAGTTTAAATGAAGCGCCCCAAATGCCAGCATCCAATTGCGAGCAGCAGCTGATTAACCATAGCGCAGTTGGTTTGTGGACAGCCATAAGGGTTGGGTCGGCGTCAGCCCATAGGCAAAGGGCGCGTTGACTATGTGGTCTGCCAGAACTATCGCAGGTTGCTCCATTTGTGTCAAGTCAGACACTGACACAAAATTCGTGCAGAACATATAAACACTTTTCTTTGACACCTTTTTTTCACTTCATACTTGGATTTAAACAACAACATCAGCTGGTTAGAGTCACGAAACAATCATGGTAGTATGCTCTAAAACGCGTGTTTAAATAATGCGACTCTTTCGCCGCATGGACGCCATTTTGTCGGTTGCCCTGGTTACGTGTAAACAAACACGTTCCAACGAAACGTCGTCGCTTTCCGGTTGGCTTTAGAAAATGACTCCCCTTGGTTAGGATAAGTTATGAAATAAACATTAGTGTTAGAAAACAAGTGCGGTTAAGGCTCCATAAAAAAAGTGGAATAAATTGAAACATGGACGCCATGTTTTCCCTTCGCATGCAGTTACTCTTAACAACCACTAGAGGCCTATTTACATTTTTTTCCAACCAAAGTATAGGCTGTATCTGCGTCTTTGGCTATCACGATCACCCCATAGATACATTATGTAGAGAAGCAAAGTGTCTCCAAAGCGATGCTTGTTTATATAGATCCAGTCATAATAACTATGATTTGTGTGGATAAATGCGAGGACAGAAAGGTGAGCTTGAGCAGCCTGCTAACACTTTTGTACCCTTTTCTTGCATTTTAAATGACTAACCTTGATAATAAAGCAATATTTTACGTAGTATTATACCCATATGATATATGGCAGTGTTGTATAGTAACGAAGTAAAAATACTTCACTACTACTAAGTATATTTTGGAATACTTTGTACTTTCCTCGAGTTTAAAATTTTTTGACAACTTTCACTTTTACTTCACTATATTTCCGAACTTAATTGCATACTTTTACTCCAATACATTTTCATTGTTCGGTTTAGTTACTCATTACAAAAAAAAGAGAGAGAGAGAGAAAAAAAAACGCAACAGTGTTTTGACCCCATGCATGTTATGCCTGCCCAAAGACGTGGAAATTCTCTTACAGAAATAGAATAGAATAGAATAGAATAGAACTACTTTATTCATCCCAGCTGGGAAATTGTTTTGCAGTAGCAACGTACAGACAGTAAAAATAAAAATAAGAATAAAAATAAAAATAAAAATAAAAATAAAAATAAAAATAAATAAAATAAAAATATATGTACATCAAAGTGCAACAATGCAGTTGTGCGGTTATGCAGTTATGGTATTGAGATACCATAATGACAATTAACTATTATTTTACAGAGTGATGGCATGTGGCAGGAAAGATTTCCTGTATCTGTCCCTTCGACAGCGGAGCTGAAGCAGTCTGTGTGAGAAGGTGCTCCACTGTCTGTCCACTGTGTGGTGGAGAGGGTGCTGTATGTTGTCCACTCCCCTTTTTTAGGTTTTAAAGTGTTAGTTCGCCATTTTGCACATTAAGCCCTGTTTGGGGGTATTCTGGGATGAGTTAGAGATGTTCTGATCACAATTTGGACATTTGGTGCTGAACGGAGCATTTAGGTATCCACTGCTGCAGCCCCCCCACCTTTGCATTGAGTCAATGACCACTCAAGCAAACAATCATAAAACGGCATTAAACTTTCGTTTGCAGAGACATGAAACTCACCGTGTGGTCTGTGGTGGACAGCGATACGTTGGCTCGAAAATCACCGCGAAATACGCTTCCAGAGAAGTTATATTACCATTATTGTCCGTCTTCATTGATTTGTATTGGTTTGACTAGTATTACTCCGCGCGCTGTATGTCGCTGGATGTCTTGCTGCTGCTATTCAACGGTGTCCGGAAAAATAGGTCCACCAAATGCTAAAACAACTGTTAGAAGGCACATTTCGCTGCGATTTTCGGGTCAATTTATCGCTGTCCACCACTGACCACACGGTGAGTTCCATGTCTTTTCAAACGAAAGTTTAATGCCGTTTTATGATTGTTTGCTTGAGTGGTCATTGACTCAATGCAAAGGTGGGGGGGCTGCAGCAGTGGATACCTAAATGCTCCGTTCAGCACCAAATGTCCAAATTGTGATCAGAACATCTATAATTCACCCCAGACTACCTAAAAACAGGGCTTAATGTGCAAAATGGCGAACTAACCCTTTAAGGTAGTTTTACAAAAAAGGTCTTCCTCTTCAGATGCCAGATAAGCTGCAGTTCCCTCCTAATTATTTTTTTCTTTTGTATAATGACCGGTTGTGTGTGCACCTCCTATAGCTTGTGAAGTACAGTAATCGTAACAGCTTTTTTTCTTGGTGATGTTGGCCGCATTTTCTGTACTCTGAGTTATTTTATTTTATTTATTTTTTAGAAAGGTTTACAAAAGGGGTTTCAAACTGGACTCCCTCTTCAGATGCCAGATAAGCTTCAGTTTTCTCCTATTTTTTTCTTTAAATTTTGTTTATAATGATGGCAATAACAGTAGCAGCCTCTTTTGTTTCATTTTTTTCTTAATGGTGTAATGTACGCCTCATTTTCAGCACTGACCTTACTTGAAGAAGAAAAACTTAAAGGTTCACAAAGTTTGTATTTTCTGTCTAAACCTGGTCTAAATTTTGCCTGCACTAGTGTGTGTAGATTTTAAGTGTATTTGACCTTCAAAGTTTACCAAAATATAAAAAATGTCATTCAAACTGCATTTGCCTTGTTTACTTTTTACTTATACTTTTCATTACATTACTTAAGTACATCTATTTTTACAGTAATTCTCATACTTAAGTGCAAGACGTTTCGGATAATTTAAGACTTTAACTCAAGTAACATTTCAGTCAGTGACTTGGACTTTTACCAAAGTCATATTTTGGAGGGGTACCTGTACTTTTACTTGAGTGTGAGATTTCAGTACTTTTTACAACACTGGTTCTGGATGATCTCTTTCCTAAATATAGAGGAGAAGATTTTATTTAGTGTACACAGAGATTAGCTAGTTATTTAGAAAAAAATAGCTTAAAAGATACTACTGTGCATAAGGCAGGAATACCAGGTTTCACAGGGTGTTTAGAGCACACTAGCATGATTTGGCATCAGATTCAAACAGCGAAGATTGAGAAAAAAGACTTGCATGTTATATTTCTGGTTCAGTGCCACATAGCCTTATTTGGAAATCATTTGAGTATTTTAGATTCCCCTTAATAGTTGTTAACTTAGTAAGAGCATATATTCAGGATATTAGACTGTGCCTGACCGCTGGGATAGGCTCCAGCCCCCCCGCGACCCGACCGACAGATTCAGCAGGTATAGAAAATGGATGGATGGATAGACTGTGCCCAAGTACAGCAGGTTTCACAACAGATTGACAGAGGCTAGAAATGGGCATTATGGCAGGGTGTACAATTTCTCCATTAGCATTTACAATGGCGATGGAGATAATTATTAGAGCTTCCAAGTGGGTTGTAGGTGGAGAGAGACGTCAGGATGGCATGCGCCTAGGCTCTACATGGATGATATGACGTTGGTGACTACAACAGTGCCATGTATGAAGAGAATACTTGAGAGACTTTATAAAAATCTAAAGTGGGCTGGTATGAAAATCAAACCTACTAAGTCTAGAAGTATCTCAATAAGTAGAGGGAAATTAAGTGATAGAAAGTTTGTAATAGTTGAAGAAAAAATTGCAATAATTCGGGAAAAAGGCAGTAAAGAGTTTAGGTAGGTGGTACCAGGTAGACATGAATGATGGAGAGCGGGCAGTGCAGTTTCAGAAAGATGTTGCTGAGGGACTGGATAGAATAGATAAATCAGGGCTTCCAGGAAAGTTGAAGCTGTGTTGTTTGCAGTTTGGATTGTTTCCTCGGTTGATGTGGCCACTCTCTGTGTATGAGATTCCATTATCTGTTGCAGAAAAAATGGAAAGATTAGTTACATTAGGAAGTGGCTAGGTGTTCCTAGATACTTATGTACTGTGGCACTCTATGGGAAAGGCATACTCCAGCTCCCAGTATCTAGTCTAGTAGAGGAGTTTAAATGTACTACAGTAAGACAGAGCTCCTGTTAGCTGGGAGTAAAGATGTGGTTGTTGTGTAAACATGCTGAATTATTACACAAAGACTAATTACACGACACTGGCTTTGTCATAATTCGTGAACATTTCTTAATGTAAAAACTCCAAATATGATATAATATGAATGATATTTGTACCAGTTCTCAACAGATTTTTAAAACAAATACCTTGAATCCATCAGAGGACAGCAGAAACTGTGAATACCTGCGGGCAGATCTTTCATTAGAATCTAATACTTGCTTCTCTCCAGATCCTAACTGAGCCCACCACTTTCCCCCACACAGAGATTTATTTCCATGCCTTCTCAACCTTATCCTTCCTTCATCTGATATCTCTTTTTCCAATCCCCTCTTTAATTCCACCTCGTCTGCTTATATACACACAAACACACTTATACTTGTTGGTGTCACATAGTGAGGACGCCGGTCAAACACGATCCAAACAGGGTCCAACTTTCGTTTCGAATCGTTTGGAAACACAATTGTTCAGTTCATTTTCAATCTCTACAAAGAAGAGATTGACATAAAACATCGACCATGTCATCCCCTTTCAAGAAAAGCATTCAATGCTTGTATTTAACATACAAATAGTGGAAAGAAGCAGTGATTCTAATAACCCAGGCAGCATAGATTTGGCATCAACACATGATTTGATAGTGAAATATAATGGGTAAATTACCAGGTTGCTTTAAGGAAAGGCAAGTTTTTTTGTAGAGCATATAATTCGTACACAAGGCAATTCAAAGTGCTTTACAGCTACATCAAATCACAAGAAGGCAAATACAATCATTCCAAAATTCCATTAATTAAAGGTGATAGAGAAAGGTTGAATGGGGCATTAATCCTTGTTCTGTGATGTGATATGTAGCCCAAAAAAAAATTGGTTGGGTCTGTAATGGCTCAGAACCTCCCTAAAAGGCTCTCTGAGGCTACGGCTACACGGAAACGTTTTTCACTTTAACCGATACTTTTGCTTATCGTTTGGCTGTCGCGGCCACACGGAGCCGGCGTTCCCACTACCCCAAAACGATAGTTTGGGAGAACGGGTTCCAGAGTGGGAGGATCTGAGAATGGCGTTGTTTCGTTTCCATTGTTACAGCCAAAACGGATTTGTTTCTGCGTCATAGCCACATGGCCAACGCCAGTGACGTATACACATACGTCAGTGACCAGAACAAAAAGCGGCTTCCATTCAAAATCCGGAAGAAGAAGACAACACAACAAGGACAGACAGCGATCATCATGGACCCCACAACATTGATAGCAGCACTGCTGCAGACACTGCTAACTACAGCGGCGTTGTTGAAGGAACAACGTGAGCTTCGCGCTGGTAGAAGTAGGGGCGTACACGCATGCACATTGCTTCTTCTATTGTTCTGGTGTAACCGGTGGGGGTGGCTTACAGCGCACATAGAGGTGTGGCGTGTGTACTGGATCATTTTCAGCGTTTTCATCGTTTCCAGCTTTCCTGTGTGGTCGCAATAATTTTCGTACCCGTTTTAAAAAAAAACCTTGTTTTGTTTCTGTGTAGCCGTAGCCTGAAACAGCTATGTTACTATGCTGGGTTTAGAATGCGTCGTTTGCCCTTATTGGTGTAGTTTTTAGCTCATTCCCTTTAGATGAATAAGCCAGAGCTAACGTGCAATTCTTACAACAGGAATATGGCACAACACACATTTAAAACAAAATAAAATGTGATACTTACAGGCCGTACTGATTGCTGGGGTTGATTTTGTTGCAAAGTCGGAACTGACCCTCTACTGAGCATTAAATTACGACTGAAGCCTGCTCGGAATCGTGCAAGGTTTGGGTTTGTGAAACTATACTCCGTGAAGGGGCAGGTCTGAAAGGGGGTGGCTGTGGATTTGGATGTGGGGGGGCGATTGCGCCAAAAGTTACGTCACTTTATGCTCAAACACGGATTGGCCCATTTTCTGGGGGCAATTCAAAAAAGGGGGAGTACTTGAAACAGAGGTTCTGACACTTTCTGGCACTTCGTGTGTACTCCCCACAGCGGGGAGACTCAGAACTAACACCAAAAACGTGAAAAAGATGATTTTGATTCTCTATCACCTTTAATTAAATTAAAAGCGAAGAGTGCAGATCAAATACTTTCAGTTGTCATATGCACAGCTAAATAGAACTCTTCTGTTCTGGAAGGCTGTTCCAGATTTTAGGAGCATAAAACTGAAACGCAGCCTCACCTTGTTTAGTCCTGACTCTGGGCACGAGCAGGAGACCCCTCCCTGAGGTTCTCAGAGCCCGAGTTGGTTCATATGGCTCTAACATGTCAGAGATGTACTTTGGCGCTAGACCATGAAGAGACTTGTACACAAGCAGAGCTGTTTTAATGTCTATAAGTAATCAGGTTTGCTGTTCTATTTGAATAATCACATCAAATGTTCCCTCACCCCCAGTATGCCGTTACCTATGACTCTAAACAGGTAACACAACACCATCATTCACTTATAAGAATCTTTTGATTTTAAAAGGTTGAGTAGTGAGATTTTTTTACACCTACTACTAAAATTTGATGTATGGGACTGGAAATCTGTTCCAGATCACATCAGGCTCCCAAACAGTTCTTACAGCTGCTGAATTAACAAAAAAAAGCTATTATATACTTTGCAAAGAGAAAACCATCTTAGATGTAGAATATCTGTTGAGTTAAAAAGTAGAATAAATCTCCTGGAGGGGTTTAAATGAAGAACACTGAAAAAAATGACATAACTGAAAGAACATCAAGACATTTGTTTTTCGGCTTTTCTTGTTGATCAATAAGTTCTACTTCTGTCAAATGAATATCAGGCTACTAACATTTGCATCAACAAGTGCAGTGTTAGTGATTAAAAAATACAACTTAACTGCTTTCCTACTCATGGTTTTAGTGCTTGACGCATGCAACAAACTCAGATTTTCCTTGTACTTTTCCTGTATCTATGAATCAAATCAAAATCAAATCAAACTTTATTTATATAGCACTTTTCATACTAAAAAGCAGCACAAAGTGCTTTACATAATAAAATCAATAATCAAATCAATTCATGCATAAACTCACACACAACATCACACCGACAACCACACTGCACACATACCACCTTTTGTTCGAACTTTAGGAACAACTAAAAGGCCGGTACCAGAGGACCTCAGGGTCCGCGAGGGCTCATAATTTAAAAGCAGATCAGATAGATAAGAAGGCCAAAGACCATTAAGACATTTCTAAACAACTAAAAGAACCTTAAAATCTATCCTGAAATGCATGGGGAGCCTAGCCTGATTAACATAGACTTTCAAATCTCTTCGAGATTCTGGTCTGACCAAGACCATAACGAATCCGATTCGAAATGGCCTGGTCAACCCGCCTCCCTCGGGTTGCTACTGGTTGTGGCCAGAAAAGGCTGTGCCTAAGCTTAAGCCAATCACACCACTCTTTCCTCTGACGTATGATTTAGCTACCAGCGGGGCTAACTGGTAGATTAAACTCTTACCAAAGCCAGTAGGGAGCAAGGCGAAAACGTCTTTCCTGTCAAGAAATGATTCAAGGGCTGTTCTTTGCTCGATTTTTAACGAGAATCTCCCGTCGAACACTTTCATTACAGCATCTACAGCAGTGTCAAAAGCTTGACGCTGCTCCATGTTGATATTGAATGAAGCGCTTCCGTGTACAATCCATGGGTTGAGTGGCAGTTCAACCACGTCACTACCTTGAACACGCCTCTACCCTGGGCCGTTGGCGCTGCTCAAAGTTGATTGCTTCCCGACAAAGTGGGTGGAGTTCCCATTTTTTCGGGAACTCGAATCCACCTGAATGAGCAGTTTGCCTGAGTAAGTGTAGCAGAGCCGAAGGTGTTGCGTCACTGCGAGGGCGGAGCCTGGGTATGGGGAGCCAATGCAGCGATTTTAAAACTGGTGTAATGTGTTCCTGTCCTCTGGTCTTGGTCAGCACACGTGCAGCTGAATTCTGTATTAATTGTAGGTAATGAATACTTTTTTTGGGAAGACCAGAGAGCAGGGCATTACAATAATCTATTCTACTAGAAATAAAAGCATGCATCAACACCTCCGTGCTGGCAAGAGAGAGAAATGGGCGGACTCTGGCAATATTTATAAGACGATAAAATCCTGTCTCTGTTACATTTCTAATATGTTGGATAAAATCCAGCTCAGACTCAAAAAGAACACCCAGATTTTTCACATGTTGAGAAGATTTAAAGTTTTGTAGTTTTGGTAAAATGATCTCTCTCTTGTCTTCAGGACCGATAATTAAAACTTCAGTCTTGCCCTGGTTGAGCTGTAAGAAATTCTCTGCCATCCATGACTTTATATCTAAAATACAGTTTAAAAGAACATTAACTGGTTCTAGGTCATCAGGAGACACGGCGATGTAAAGCTGTGTATAATCAGCATAGCTGTGAAAACTAATGCCATGTCTCCTGATGACATCCCCAAGTGGCAACATGAGTCGGGACTGATGCGCCACGCGCAGCCGTCTGCGTCAGTGATGGGTAACGTTAGCCGTTTAGCGCCACATTCAACAACAAAACAAAACAAAACAAAACCTGGTAAAAGTAAGGAGAGAAGAAAAAACACCACAAAGAAGCTAATATGGAGAGCGGGGGAGGCCACCGTGTTCATGGTCTGCATGATGGTGATATTAATCATGGACGATCACATCAGGCGTCTAACATGGAGGCTGGAGGAGCACACAGAGAGAGTCAGGAGACAAAGGATCGAGCGGCAGGCGATACTTTTTCATTTCATGAAGGAAGAAAGGAGAGCAGAGCGCTGCAGACAAAGGAGACAACGTGTAAGTTTAACTTATTAAACACCCGCCGGTTGTGTCCGTGTTGTATGAAGAAACATTTCAGCTGTGATAGCATGACATGGGGCGTAGCTACTAGAGATGCGCGGTTGGCGGTTGAATCCGCGGAGCCCGCGGATTAACCGCGGATCGGGCGGATGACACGCCGAAAAATCGTATTTTAATTAAATTCGGGCGGGTTGCGGTTGAAGCACTGAAAAAAACATACAAAAAAAACACATAATTTTCCAAAGGGAACGAACGAAAACATACATTATGACAAAGATCAAAGATGGCAGCGGCAGCAAAGTTAGTGCGAGAGAGGCTTAAGACGGGTGATCTTAAAACGAAACCTAAAGAAGAAAAGTGCCGTTTGGGAAAAATTCCACGAGGTGATCAATTCGGATGACACCAGTATGTGATTTGCAAAACTTGTGAATGCGTATATGTTATCCACTACATAGTAGTAGGCGGACTTATTGGCAAGATATAATGAACTACGCTGTTTGAAAAAGCCGATACAAATAGCCAAGGCACCTTCAATAGATACCTATCGGCGGATGGCGGGCGGGTTCGGTTTTGAAAATCGGTGAAAAAATGTTTGTGCAAATGGATAGCGGGCGGATATATATTTTTTGCAGCGGTTGCGGATGGGAAAATACGTCATCCGCGCATCTCTAGTAGCTACCGACCACCACAAACCTCCGTCAGATGCGTTCTATAGAACCCTGAAAAGACCCGACCTCGGAGAAGGAGCTGAAATGGTTATAGGAACTGAGGGAGAAAGCCCCGAGTTCCTGTATGTCCGAACACGGGAGGAAACGACCACGCGGATTAAAAGGTTATTAGAACTGCCAAAGGTTCCTACAGTCCGAAAGCAGCTATATACAGATTAAAAAGCAATGGGCCTAAAATTGATCCTTGGGGAAACCCACACTTGATTTTATGAATTCTCGAAGAGCATGTATCCATACTTATGAAAAACTGTCGATCTGTGAGATGGGAGTAAAACCATTTAAGAACAATGCCAGAGACACCCACCAGGCTTCTAAGTGTTTAATAAAATGTGGTGATCTACTGTATCAAAAGCTGCACTAAGATCCAGCAACACCAGGACTGAAAGCTTCTGTGAGTCCATGTTACACCTGATATCATTTACAATCTTTAAAAGGGCTGTCTCTGTACTGTGGTTCTTCCTAAAACCAGACTGATGTTTCTCAAAAATATTGTGTTTGTTTAAAAACTTATTTCATTGGATAAAAACAAATTTTACTTAAAAACGGTAAGTTGGATACAGGTCGGTAGTTATCAAGGATCTTGTGATCTAAATTGTTCTTCTTCATAAGGGGCCTTACCACTGCAGTTTTACAGGCAGATGGGAAAACATCCGTCTGAAGAGAGCAATTTACAATATTTAAAAGCTCACGCTTAAAGAAACCATAAAATGTCTGTAAAAGAGACGTGGGAATGGGATCTAGAAGGCAGGTTGTTGGGTTTAGTTGGGAGAAAACTCAACCAAGCATCTTGGCATCAACCAGGACAAAACTATCCAGTGTTTCCTTGGGTAAAATCAATGCTTCAGAAATGTTAAAATCATTATTTTGTTGAGATAAAAGGCAGATGGCGTTTAGTCCAGATGTCTCCAAATTAAAAACTCCTCTTTTTGAAGGCACAAATAAAAGAACTGAGCAGTGAAGACTACTGATTAAAAACTGTATTCATTTATTAATTATGCATTTTTCATCTAGTAATATCATCAAGTCTTGTAAAAATCAGCCATACTGATGTGTATGTAAAATCTATAAAGTGCAAAGCTCAAACTTCCGCATAAGACATTTTGTGTCATGACAGACTACTTCTTCTCAAACATTTGCTATTTTTATTTTAAGATCTGCACAGTCTGACTCCATATTTTTAAGTGCTTTTGAGTCAACACATTTCCCTTTACAAAACGTCTGTCCTTTCAAAAGTATCCAATGGCCTATATAGCAGCAGTCTGGCAATAAATCAACTATTAGCACATCTGTCGATTGCAGCCCGAACAGCAGAAACGGTTTAAAATTATGCAACTCCGTCTTGACTTTAATTGATCAAAGTGCATTTATTCTCCAAGTGGAAAAGGGTAGTTAGTGTAGCATTAATGCTGGTACCTGTTTCTAAGATGTGATCAATCACTTACAAACACTTTCTTTGATCTCCATATAAATTATCATGTGGTCAGGCAAAGATGTGACGGAGAAATTGTGAGGACGAAACATTGGCACCAAGAGATTCTGACAGCGCTTTCACTGGGTTACAAGAATTCAACAGTGAATGCTGTTCACATGGTTCTGCTTTGGTGACAATAGAGGGTGGCAAGTTAAATTTGATTGACTAAAACTTTATTAATCTATCTGACGGGGAAATTACACATTGATATGGACTAATAAGAATGCATCTTGGATACTGTACCCCATACATTCTTGTTGGGTTTTTTTTGGCTTGGACTTTCTTAGAGAGGTTGAATGGAGACCATTTACATTAAACTAGAGTGTCCTAATTAAGCAACTAGGTCCCAAATTAACTCTTACATTTTGTAACAACATACTCAAAAAGGATCATGTACACAAAAAACCATCATGAAACCTACTGAGAAGTTTTGCTGTACCTACAGGTGTGTTGCCTCCATCTTCTGCTGTCTTTGCTGGAGTTTGACATACAAACATACATGTTGCATTTACCCGTTGCATATTTTCTAGTGTGTCCATTTCAATATTTCTCAGGGTTTGAACAGTGTGCATACCAGCTTTTTCAACACCGATTAGGCCAAAGTTTCAACATACTCAGTGCTTCATTACTCCTGTAATCTGCTGGATGACATCGGTCTTCCTGCTTTAGGCCGTGAGATTAAAAGGGATTCACATCTGTCACACCTGAGACCTGTTGATGTGCAATCAGGCTTCAAATGTTGAGAGTATATCTGGTCTTAGACAGAAAGAAACCTTCCTCCTCTAGCTTCTTGCTTCATTTAGTTGAAAATGCTGAAAAAGCTTTTGACTCAACTCAGAAAGCCCTCCTGCCAAATCTGACAGCTGTAACTCCTCAGGTGTGAGTGCACTTAGTTGCATCTTTGACACCTCTCCCTGTCTCCTGTGGTTAATCAGAATCACCACATAGTCACATTAGCCTGCTTGGACCAGTTCTTCTTGTTTAGATTATTCTGAAGCCGACTTTAGTATTTTCCTCTGTACTGATCAAGATGCATGTGCATCTTTTTTACATCCCCAGTTTGATGACCTGCTCGGGAGGATCGGTGCCGTGATCTCTCGGCAGGACACCAACTACAGGCGCTCCATTTCAGCTGCGGAGCGCCTGTAGTTGGTGTCCTGCCGAGAGATCACGGCACCGATCCTCCCGAGCAGGTCATCAAACTGGGTCCTGGTGAGCCTGAAATACCGCTGGAAGCGGCCGTCATCCAGACGCAACTCCTGGAGAAGGCGGTGAAATTATCCGAGCTGAGTGCACTTCTGGATGATGTCACTGACCCAGACACGACTCCATTTCAGCTGCGGAGCGCCTGTCCATCTGTCTCCGGTGAGTGGCAGATAAATCAATTAAAAAGATCCCGGGACGCATGACGTCACCGTCATCCAGAATCTCAACGCTGATAGGCTGTCTTGACGCGAATATTTCGCCAAAGTTGGATTTTCTGAACTCGCACGAATTCGCGTCTTGTCATTCGCGCCGCCGGCTCGAATTCGCGTCTATTCTCGTCTTTGCATTGACTTTGTATGTAATCATGTTGCGCGAAAAATTCGCACCGCATCCGGTCTGAACGCACCGTTAAGGACGGTTTATGGTCGGAAACCAGGTCGTCTGCGTGTGTGTCGCAGTTAACGCAGATATGCCCCCTCCCCCCCCCTTACGCAGACACTCAGTGCCGCAGATAACGTCGCAGGGAGGAGAGAAAGGAGGCCTCTGATTGGTCAACTCTACATCCGCTCTACACTATGCGTATTTCCGGTTTGCTAACCAGCTAATGGTGACGCTAACCGTGCTAACCGTGACGATTCTTTCACCTCCCTGCCAGCTCCAGTAGTAGCAATATTTCTTCTATTTCTAGATCGATCAGCTGCATCTCAATCAAAGTGCGCATTTGTCCAGTCGCCATTGTTGTTGAATGACCTCCGTAACCGGAAGAGAAACACGCCACCCACCACACCCACAATCCTAGCTTGTTCGTAATTGTCCCTCTTGCGTTGTGGCGTGGGATTAACATAGCGCAGACCGCGCTTCAAAATTGGGCATAAATCAAAAATAACTGCGTCATGTCTGCGACAAGCTCACTGCGACACACTGCTGCGAGAGTATACACGGCCCTTTAGACTATGACGGAGATTAAAGGATAAGACCGGTTTTTTGACATTGGGCCCTTGATTTCACATTATAACATGATGTTCTACTCACCCCTGCTTGTTGTTGGTCATTTGGAGCTGTTCCGAAGATATTCGAGAGGCGTCTGGCTGCTCTCTTGAGATATTCGGCCATGAAACGGTTTCCTATGGGCAAGCTTATACAGGCACAAACTATGCTGTTTATAATTTATTAATTACTGTACACTAGCACTGATAACGTGGAGGTGCGTCGCTTACTTAAAAAAATCCGGGTTACTGTAATTTTGATTTTTTTGTCGTAAAGTGGGTGTTACTGACGTCCTCGTCGTGCTACTACCACAGACAGCCCACAGACCTGCTGCCTATTTATTCATTCGGCTAAAATTCAAAATTAGTAACCCGGATTTTTTTAAGTTAGCGACGCACCTCCACGTTATCAGTGCTAGTGTACAGTAATTAATAAATTATAAACAGCATAGTTTGTGCCTGTATAAGCTTGCCCATAGGAAACCGTTTCATGGCCGAATATCTCAAGAGAGCAGCCAGACGCCTCGCGAATATCTTCGGAACAGCTCCAAATGACCAACAACAAGCAGGGGTGAGTAGAACATCATGTTATAATGTGAAATCAAGGGCCCAATGTCAAAAAAACGGTCTTATCCTTTAAGAGCAGAGGATGGAGTTTTGTACATGTTTTTTTCTTCTTCAAAGCTGCCACAACAACCTTTACTTTCTAAAAAGTAAGTGTGAAGATATTCAGAAGTCCTCGTGTACTTATGCTTGGTGCTGTTGGAGAACCTTTCCAGTACCACTTAGGTGTCTTACCTTCAGTACAATCAGATACCTGTTTTCATACCTGATAGATAGTTTCCAGGTAGTTTGTCTTGACCTTTACATTACGAGACACTGTACAGTAAGTAAGTGAGTAAGTAAGTAAAATACA
Source organism: Odontesthes bonariensis (assembly GCF_027942865.1). Lineage (NCBI taxonomy): Eukaryota > Metazoa > Chordata > Actinopteri > Atheriniformes > Atherinopsidae > Odontesthes > Odontesthes bonariensis. Next base: position 17,598,571 of record NC_134520.1, on the reverse strand, counting down.
GTTAGTAAACATAGATAAGGCTGCGTTCAAAATGTCCCCTCGTTCACTCACTCAACACTATATAGTGTTCACTATATGTTAGAGTCAATAGTGGGAAGGACACTACTTAAAGGTGGGGTCTGTGATGTTTTCTGGAGCATTTTTTATCATATTGTCTGAAAACCTCCTCACGACCCCATTGCACCCACTAAAATAGAATGTTTGGAAAAAAAACGAAATCTTTTAGTCCATTGTAGAGGGTGTAGCAAGAGGAAATGTCTGACCAATAGAAGTAATGATGAGAGTTAAGGCTCGAGACGTTTATGCTTCATTTAGCTTTGCCGGCGCTTGCGTGTGCTGCGTGGCGATTCACCGCCAGGACAGTAGGTGGAGTAGCGAGTTTTTTCAATGACAAGCCTACTACGATGAAAGGAAATTCACTTCCAGGACCTCTTCGGCAAGTCTCTCTTCGAGTGGATTCATCATAGACATAATATATATTATGTCTATGGGATTCATGCTTCTTCTTCTTCTTCTTCGCTTTCTACCTTGGCGTTTGAAAACAGCGGCCTTTTATTAGGGGATGAAACCGGAAGATGAACACGCCGCCGGATGTGATGTAGATAGTGGCTTGTGTTCACGTCCAGAGTGGCTACTCTATAGCTCTGCTCGCGTCTTGCGTCTTGCGTGAAGTTTAGAAAATTGAGGTGACACACGCAAGCACGCAAGGGGGGGGCTTGCAACCGCGCAAGGGCTTGTGTTGCGTCTTGCGTTGCGTCTTGCGTTGCATCTTGCGTTGCGTCTTGCGTTGCGTCTTGCGTTGCGTCTTGCGTTGCGTCTTGCGTTGCGTCTTGCGTTGCGTGTTGCGTCTTGCGTTGCGTTGCGTCTTGCGTTACCGACTATAAACCAGGCTTGATGTAATAATGAGAGTTACTTCTATTGGATTCTGACACGCCAATCAACCGTCAGCCCCCCTCCCCCCTGCGCGTTCACAGACTCGTTCATGTGTTTTGAAGGCGTGGTTTCGAGGGGTGGGCTGAAGGAAGAGGCAAGGTTGTGTATTTTCAAATATATAGCTTGCAGGAACCGTTTTTCCAAGATCTAATACCCCACCTTTAAATGCAGCGGTACTTCATAATGATCTGCCATTTATTCAAAGTTACGTGTCGCATAAACAAAGCCCAGCAGGACATGCATACACCGAGTCTAAAATAACGAACAGCCCAATTTGCTTTTTTTCGTGGGAAAACGTTGCAATTAAGACCTCATTATATTACACTGATATAAAACTGTATGACATTAAGGAACTGCACACTTTTTTAGTTGCACCGTATCGATGCATGCAAGTATATTTAAAAAGCGATCTGGATTACAACCTACCGCTAATATGCTCAGTGTTTAGACTGAGCAAGGTAAGTTTAAAAATTAATATTGTACATATCATACTCGAGTACCCGGAGAGAACCCACGCACACACGGGAAGAACATGTTGGAATCTCGGCCCCAGCAGGGATTCAAACCGGGAAGTGAGGCGACGGTGCAAACCCCTACACCACCGTGCAGCCCCCAAAGAGAAACTTTTTTCTATAAAAAAAAAGTACTTTTCTTTATTTTAACATATCTTGCACTCTGCCCTGTTAATGGCATTGATAATACCATTTCACCAGCTGTCTCAACTGTACCGAACTACTGAATTAAAACTGCAAAAAACTGCAGTGTTGCTCTGATATACTTTGTCATTAGCCTTCCCAACAAGTTTTAATCAAGTGCATTTTGAGATTTACTGCAATAGCTTCACTTTACTATGCAGATTCACTGCTCTGTATCTCACATTTTGCAAGCTTTTCTTGTTTCCTTAGCCACTGTTCCCCGCTCTAGCCTGATAGCTGCTGGGATTGTCATAAGGTCTCGTTTTTTTGTGCTTTTTAAAAAAATTCTAGTTTAGTTTTTTGTCATTTTCCATCCTTAGATGCCCTTAGTTTCCTTTCTTCTTCCAATCAGTTCCACCTGTTGATTTTCACACCTACTCACTTTGCTTCCACTTTTCTCATCACCTGCCCAGTCTATATAGGTCACTTGGTTTTCACATTAACTTGCCAGTTCACTGATGTTCTTCCATGTTAGCTCTGCCAGTTGTTCGAGTCAGTCCTTTCTTTCTTTCTTTCTTTCTTTCTTTCTTTCTTTCTTTCTTTCTTTCTTTCTTTCTTCTTATCGCCCGTCTTTGCCTTCTCAGTCCTGCGTTTGGGTCCAGTCTTTCAATATTTCCTGACAGGGATGGCTACCATCCTGAATAAGATGAAGTGGGTGTGGAAAATGATCGAATGTTGTCTTAAAAGTATTTACAAAGACAGCTATTTCAGAGAAATATGTGTGTGATTATTCCAAAATGAGATGGATAAAATAGCAAAATAGCTAATTTCCCAATTTTCATTCCCAAATAGCAAAGAATGAATCAGTCTGCAATTCCCCCTCAGAGCCTGAAAGCTATAAAGAAAAAAGACAAAGTAAATGCTCAGTACCACTATAGAGATCAAAGAGGAGACAGAATTCACTAATGAGGCTAAGTGAAACAAATAACTACAGACACGACTGGTTGATGTGAGGTGAGAAAAAGAAGAGAAAGCTTGACTTTGTTCATCCATCTAAACTGTATTGTTGATGTATGTCTTTATTCCTGACTCATGCTTGTATTTGTTGTAATCTGCTCTGTTGTACTTCTTTCCACCTATTAAATAAAGAGCGACAGTTACTTGCTTTCTTATCTACATTTGATTGAGCTCACCTGCTGCTTGTTCACTAAAGTCAATTAATTATCTTTTATGTACCATAACCCCCAATTTCTGTCTAGTTCTTGTCAAATTCCTTTATCGAGTCTTTGCTCTCGTTTTTTCTCCACACTGTTATGTCAGATCTTTTTTTACCTGTGAGCTCTGCTTGATTTCCTTTATCTGAGATTATTGTTTGTTATTTGTTTTGGAATCTTTTCTCTTCTTTTTTTTTTATCTTACGCCATTTAATCATAAAATCTACTGAAGACATCAGGATTGAGAAAATAATCCAGTCAATCAGCAACCTTTTTGGGGTTGTGGCTGACATGCTGTTGTTTTCCCTTCTTAATTGATATAAATGACTTCCAGACGTTCCGGTATTTGCACTTCAGGCCAGTTTTAACATAGTAAAAATGTACTTCTTACTTGCATGTTTGCTGATAAATGCCTGCCTCTACTTATTCATCCACTCCTTGCAAACATCCTGGCCCTCATTTATCAAACTTGCGTAAGACGAAAAACATGCGTAGGTCGTGCGTACGTTCTTTTCTGCGCAAAGGTTGGCATTTATCAAATCCATCGTGAGCGCAGGAAAGATGAAATCGCCACGACAGGTCTGAAGCAGTGTACGCACTTTTCCATTTTGACTTGCGGTGACTGCAATAGCATACATAAACAGCAGCGTCACTAGTGCGTGCCTCATGAGTCGCAACAAATCCCTAGGTTAAAATTAGACTTATCACTTCAAAAAAGGCCCATGTTTTATTTGACTTCAACATAAATATAAACATAAACGCAAATTAAATAAATAAAAAAATTAAACAAGTACAACTCCGTAATTGGAAGAGTGATGGCTCATTATTCAACCGCCTATTTAAGAGCTGATTCTAGCGGCGCGGTAATGGCGAAACGATGGCAGATCTGGCTTTGTTAGAGGACCTGAACGCGCGCATCAGGCGCGAGAGAGTGTTCCGGGACCGGCAGAATCTCTTTCGGGAAAATGATGAGTGGCTCATGAGCCGTACAGGAGAGGCACTTTAACACTGCGCATACGCAAAGACGTAGCTCCGATCAGGCCAGCCACCCTCTCCTCCAAGGCACTCAAATCCAAACCTGGATCGGAGCCCCCCCCCCCGTTTGTGACATGCTGCGTCGGAGAGCTTCTTCCTGATCTTATTGGAGAAAAAGTAAAACATCGTTCAATTTTAGATTTCATTTAATCTGGAGTTTATCACATTTTATTGACCATCACAGTAGGGGAAAATACATAACTCGTCCAGTCTGCGATTTACATCGCCAACGCTGTTGACAGCCGTCCCAGCTGTCAACAGCGTTGACAGGGTTTCTTTGCCGCCTTTCGTCTATCCATGTCGCAAATTCCAGAGGTGCGGCCTCTTAACCCCCTTTTGTAGAAGGCGTGGTTAGGATCATTACGATGGATTTCGGCCGCCGGATTTATCAACAGCCGCTCTGTTTTACGATGGGATTGGTGTGGTACGCATGTTCTGTAAATCTCACTTGAGCCTCTGCGTACGACGAGTTCTCCGCTCATATATACGATGCTTTCTACGACGGCTTGATAAATGAGGGCCCCTGTATATAACTCTGGATCTTACAGTAAAACAACTGCATCTCGGAACCAGAAAACCAACTTTCAATTTAGCCTCATCTCATGAAATAGTGTTATTAACACACCAAGTCATGTGACATGTCATCAGTACACTTTATTTTCTTTATTGGATTTTTTTTTCTACCTCATTGCACAATAAGAACTGTGAAGGGATGACACCCAGCCACGTACCTTCACTCTAACCATTTGGCATGTCGTTTCAAACGTTAAAAGGTTGTTGAGAAGCTTAGAAAGGTGTATAACACAAAAATATTCAATCACATACAAGTGCACAATTGTAAAATAAATAACTTCTAATTATGCATATTACACAGATGCAATATTAAACACTGCTGTTTCATGTTAAACCTTTTGTAGGTTCAACCTTGAGCACAATATGTAGTGAAAATCAACCACTTTTTCATGCCCAGAACAGAGAACGTGTCCCTGCAGGGTAAACTGGCACCACAGTGTGACAGATTAAAATGGGTCCTCACTAAATAAAATAAACACACACACACACGCCATATCTCTTATCTCCTTGCTGGGTCATGGCTGGAGGGTACCTGCATTGTGTGAAATGACATCATACTCTCATTTGCACTCTGTTGACGGTAATGGTGCGTTAAGCTTATAGATAAACATGATAATACCTCAATTTTCCAGAGCCGAACCTGTTTAATAAAACATGAACATTGAACCAAAAATAACTTGTTGATTGAAAGAACACACAGGCGGCCATGAAGTGTTAAAACATCTTCTTTGCTTTTGTGTTTTTGGGACTATTTTCAGTTTGGTTGTCAAAACTGTAATCAATCCACATCAATGCAGAAACCTGCTCAATCCTGATGTGCTTAGTTTGTTATGGTCACTGTAATCATTATATGGACGGAGCTCAACTCCTCTGTGTGTTTAAAATGAAGCCAGTTTAATGCGGTAACTGGAAACAAAACACTGCACCATGACAACAGCAAACAGGATCCATAAGTTGACCGGCATGTCATGTTGTTTCCCTTTTATTAAAAATAAAGCCAATAATCGAATCAATAGTACATGATAATCAATAAACATGTTGAATATTTTCTACTATTTAAGCTTTCAATTTGAAAATTATGTTCTGGGACTTGTACCTTTCAGTCTTGATGAACGATCATGTTTTCTTGTTTCTCCACTTTTCTTCCCCACCTTGACCATATGCACAAAACAATTCTTTGTCTCGCTCTGAAAAACTACAGATACATTTGGAAACAAGGTTTGCTATGTGCCTTGAATTGGGACACTTAATCTCTAAGTAGTTACAGCTGCATTTCTTAATTAAAACAAGGATTACTGCAAATACACTACAGTTTTATTCATCTTTTTGCAAAGATCCTTTATGGATGAAGGGAAAATGGGACCACTACATAAAGTCTTCTTCAGCGCATGTTAAAGATCTGTGAGGTCAAGCTCCCTGAAACCTCTGTCACAGTTTTAGCCAGATGACTCATGGTACTACCATCTTGGAATTGGCCCATGCCATGAGCAAATTATATCTATTGGGGTTTAAAAAAAGATGGTCAGTTAGAATATTCAGGTAGTCAGCTGACATCATTTTTTGGACAAATCGCTGCTGAACCCGGACCTCACCAACAGAAGTAACCCCAGATCGTGGTGCTGCCCCCACAGGGTTGTAAACTTGTCACCTGGCAAAATGGCTGCAGCACTTCATCTGCTGCTCTTCTTACGCTGATGCCCGCATCACCTTGAAACAGAGTACATGTGGATTCTTCAGACTACATTACCCTTTACAGAGTCCAATCTTTTAGCTCCCTTGCAAATTTAAGCCTTTTTTAAATAAATTTAGCCTCACCGATAAGTGGCTTTTGTTCTGACCACACTTCTTCCTCAGAAATTAGGATTCAGTCGGACATTTCTTAACCCACTTTTAGTAGTTTCAGCGATCTCCTTTGTTGTCAGGTTTGCTTGACCCTTCTGAAACAGTGTGACATCGTTTTTAAGATCGTGTCTTCTAACAAGGTTGTTTAAAGAATCAGAGTCTATACACTGGATCTATTAGGGGTAAATAATTTGTTTCCAACTGAAACAATCACTGCAGTACTTTTCCACTTGGAGGCTCTTGCCTATTATTTGGCCTAGCAGTGTGTAACCTTTGCGTATACTTTAGAAGAAATGCACGTGAACTGATGAATTCAAGACGAATAACCCCTTTAACATAAAGCTTTGTTCCAGAGTATGTGTTTTTACTATGAGCCCAGGGTTTGTTTGTTTTTTTAACCTTTGTATTAGATCATTTTGAGGATAGTGGTGTCTTCTGATTGTGCAGTCCGTCCAGCCTGAAATTGTCGCAGTTTGTGATGATCACATGCAGAGTAGAGCTTGATTTAATGTCTTTTCAACGTCTTCGTGAATCCGAGCAAGTTGTTTTTCTTTTTGCAACGTGTTCTCTGACTGCGTTTATCCAACAGCAGAGTTCATTATACCAATTTGGTCCCTGCTTCATAAAGCATCACCACCGCGATGGCATGGATTTCTGTTTGAACATTTGTCATTCATGCTGGTTTTATTTTTTTCCTTTCCTCCAGGTTTTAAAATTGAGTTTTAACTTCACTAGAGGAAAAGAAGCTTTACTCTCCCTCAGTACTCTCAGATCATGTTCAACATAAGTATAATGTCCTAGATCGTGAGTCAAAATAGTCTTCTTAATTATAGATTGGAGCTCGTAATCCAGTCAGCCAGCCTCAGTTCTGTAGTCTCTTAAGTCTCAGTTACCTACATTTGACAGCCCAGGGCCCTCCTGCTGTTGCCGTCGCCGCACAACTTCCTCATGCCTCACTGCTTGTCTGATAAGAGGGAGAGAGTGCAACTGACAGGGACAGGAAGTAGGAGCACAAAAGTAGAAAAAAAATGAGGGGAGGTGTGAGGGGAAATGAAAGAAGAAGAAACAATGGACAAGACAGAAAAAGGCAGACAGTCTGGCATTTTGAGAGAGAGAGAGAGAGAGAGAGAGAGAGAGAGTGGGTGGACGGCTTTGGAGGGAGGTGGGCTGAGGTTAGAGAGGAAGGAGGCAAAAGCCTCATCATGCACTCATTCCATATTTTATTACCCATTTTATTCATCTGGGGAGACTCATAACTTTCTTCCTCCTTTGAATTAAAAACTCATCTGAATTCAGTAGCTCTTGGGGGCTCCGGTGTCTCCCTCAGATAGTTTAATAGTTAAAAAGATATCAGTCATTTAGGCACTGTGTCAACAAAGGGCCAGTATTTGCATTGTTATGGCTCTTTTGATTAAGAAGGATGAGCCCGGGGCTGCTCCGCTCTCCATTACCTGTCTAATTATACCCAATGACGATAGCTGATGATGGAGGAGAGCAGGGGAAACCTTGTTATCTCTTAAAGCATACCGTCATTCTAGCAGCTGCGGCTGACTGTGAGGACAAAAGCAGGAAAATGTTGGTTTACAAAGGAACTGATGTATCTTAAGAAAAAATGACAGAGCAGTCACACCACAGATTAAAACATTAACCACAGCCTAATGATATATGATTGTTCAGAAGCAGAAGAAGAACTTTTATTTATATAGCACCTTTCATAGATAAAAAAACACAAAGTGCTTTACACAGTAAAACAAAATTACAAAGAGAAAACAAGTTCATATATAGATACAAAAAGTGACATCGGGCCAATCAACCAAAAGCCTGTCTAAAGAAGAATGTCTTCAGCTCCTTCTTAAAAGAATTCACAGACTCCGCCTCACAAAGGGACACAGGCAGCTTGTTCCATAATTTAGGAGCAAAAGCCTGGAAAGACAAGTCTCCTCTGGTTTTAAAGGAAGTCCTTGGGACCATGAGGAGGTTCTGGCCTGAGGACCGAAGGGAGCGGCTGGAGCTGTAGGGACACAGCAGATCAGAGACATAACTGGGGGTCTGCCCCGTGCAGGGCTCTAGAAGTCAACACTAAAATTTTAAAATCTATACGATATTTGATCGGGAGCCAGTGCAAGGAAGATAAAATTGGCGTAATATGAGTCCGTCTGCTTGATCCTCTTAAAAGTCGAGCCGCTGCATTTTGGACCATTTGAAGACGATTTTAAACAGATTTGTTAAAACAAATAAAAAGAGAATTGCAATAATCCAAACGTGAAGAGATAAAAGCGTGAATCACAATTTCCAGGTCAGAGTTGGACAGGATTGGCCTTAACTTTGCAATATTTCTTAAATGATAAAAACAGTTTTTTACTAAGTGTCGAGAATGGCAGTCAAGAGACAAAGACTGATCAAACCAGACACCAAGATTCCTGATGCTCGACTGAACGGACGAGCCCAGAGAACCGAGGTGGTTCAGGACCAGGGGAATTTTTTGCTCTGGAGCAATGATCAGAGTCTCAGTCTTTTTACAATTTAAATGGAGGCAGTTTTCAGTGAGCCAGTTCTTTATGCTTGAGAGGCAGTCCAATAGCTCAGACAGTTTGTGCAACTCTGACTCCTTAAAAGAAAAATACAATTGAATGTCATCTGCATAAAAATGATAGGAGACATTTTTAAAACGACTAATGACTTTGCCAAGAGGGCTGATGTACAGCAAAAACAAAATGGGACCAAGAATTGATCCTTGAGGAACTCCATACTTTAAAGTAGAAACATCAGACATTATATTGTTTACACAAACAGAAAAAGTCCTATTTGACAAATATGAGGACAACCACTTCAGGACTGTCCCAGTAATTCCAAAGTCACAGTTCATTCTCTGTAGCAACAGTTCATGATCTACAGTATCAAATCCTGATGATAAGTCAAGAAGAATTAAAACTGAGTACTGCCCACGGTCAGCTGCCATCCTTATGTCACTAGAGACTTTAAGAAGGGCAGTCTCAGTGGAGTGACTCTTACGGAAGCCAGATTGAAATTTATCAAACAAATAATTTTTGTTTAGAAATGCAGTTAACACCAACTTCTCCACAACTTTGGAAACAAAGGGCAGTTTAGAGATGGGCCTATAATTATTAGGCTCAGCCGGATCCAAGTTTGGCTTTTTTAAGATGGGACTTATTGCTGCCTGTTTAAAAAAGCTTGGAAAAGACCCAGTAGACAATGAAACATTAATCAATTCAACAATATGAGGTGCAACAAGATCGATGACATCATAAAGCAAGGATGTAGGCAGAAGGAAATGACTCAACAGGAAGTCCATTTCTTTTTTTTTTTATCATAATCAGAGGTGGTCAGATTGATTTCTAAAGACTGTCCACAGCCATCAATAACTATTGACTCGAAAGAGGCATAACTTCTGTGTGTGATTATTGGGGCACCCATGTGTTAAACTTTCTGTCACTGTGAGTATTTAAGCCCATGAATGGATCTCTAATGGCTGTAAGTCCAACATGAAACATTCTTTTCAGTGTTTTAAGCTAAATGACATAATTGTTTTTTTTCTTTTAAAATAAAGTAAATGAAGACTCGATTACTGTAATGCTCTTTTAACTGGACTTACCAAAAAGAGCATTAAACATCTGCAGCTCATCCAGAACGCTGCTGCTAGAGTTTTAACCCGGACTAAGAGATCTGAACACATCACACCAGTTTTAAAATCTTTACACTGGCTTCCAGTCAGTCACAGAATAGATTTTAAAAGCCTGCTGATGGTTTACAAATCCCAGAACGGTTTAGGGCCAAAATACATCTGTGATATGTTCAGAGAATATAAACCTAGCAGAGCTCTTAGGCCCAAGGACTCAGGTCAGCTGGTCCAAAAACACAAATCACATAAAGTGCTCATACAAAACAAAACACCACACATTGTTCGAAAAAAGATATGGGAAGAAGTACAATACTTTTTTTTAGTTTCCCACCCCTTTTTAACTACTCCTCAGTTCGCAAACATCCTAACTACAATACACCTATATAAATATATGTCATATATACACTTCCTAAATATCTAGATTAATATATAATCACAAAAATAAATATATACTCCACACATATCCCTGTAAAGATAAATGTAAATATGAATATATATATATATAACTATCCCCATAAATAAATATATACCATATACTAATCAAATTACAATATAACAATTAACCCTATTCTATTCAAAAATTTATCCCTCATCGTCCTCCGTTAATACACTTCCTCTTCCATGTAAGATAGAAAAGATATTTACAAAAAAAGTGGAATTTTAAAAACAAGAATCAGTCGTAGATTCATCCTCTGTGACATTCATCCATCAACATCCATGGCAAATGTCAGCTAATGCAAGCTGCAATGGTTTATAAACACTGAATCCTCAAACCTGTTCCCCAACAATCAGCTTCCTCGAACTCTTCTAAGCAGCTGCCAAGCACTTTGAAAATTAAAACAAGTGATGCTCATAAAGAAGGCAAATGACATGAGATGATAGCAGTATTTTCATCTAGCTGTTTCCTCAGTTTGTAATGTAATTAGGAAAAGACAATCAACAAGAATGTTGGCGTAACTGCGACCTGGAACTTTTGAGAACTGCACGCGGGACTGCTTTGCTGTGTAGGGTGCGTCACCGTGAAACACCGTCTTTTACGTTTGTTTTAACTTCGATTTCCGTTTCACTGTGTAAGTCGATCCTTTATTTAACAGACACAAGGACAAAGGAAATGATTTTCAGTATCTTCACTGTTCAACTTCAATGTATTAGGAAAATATGAACAAATCTGTAATTTGATGTTGAGTGGCATGTTTACCATGAAGTGGCATCATCCTTCCTAATCGTTTGGCAGCAGACAAAACCAGATGTTGCAGTTGACTTAACACTGGTTCATCCCTTTAGTTTTGGTGCTTTTTTATGCTTGAATGATTCATAGGCCAGTATAAAATGGAAAAAAAATCTTTGGAAAAGGGGTAAGGCACAAGGATTGGATTTAGCCAGTGTCCATAAAAAAAAAAAACATTTAAAACCCTTCAGAAAGCCTGGAGTATTGCCCACTTTATAAGATGACAAGAACGTTATGACCTGGACCAATGCTGATTAAAGAAATGAAGGATGGCTCGAGGCCTTAGTTTTATTTGACTCAACTGGTCTTTTACTGTTTGGAAAATGTTCTCATGAGCAACATTAACCAGAACCAAAAAGAGGCTCTGTGTGAGCACAAACTTTCACCAACATTTGCGTGTGACAATGACACACAGCTGCGTGAGCTGAAACACATTGTTGTGATAAACTGTGAAAGCCACCCTGCAGTGGAGAGTTTATCCTGGCTGAGTCCACTAATCCACAACTATTCTGACCAGCTGTAGTGACTGCAGTGCATTGGCTACAAAGTTCATCTGGTCATGGAATGTGATGAGCTGCTGAAATCACACATTACAGATTAAATTAAGCACTTCTTGGATATCGAATCCTACTATAACAGAGAGGCAACTGTTCTGGAGATAAAACAAATAGTTTCAACCCAACAGAACTTTCTAGCATTACAATATCAGTTTGGAATGAATTATACACCACTATTGAAGTTCATTTGGGGCTGTATTACTTTCATTTTATTTTGAAAACAGGATTTGCACAGGATTGCATTTTCACGTGTGCCTGCTCTTGTCATATTAAAGCTCAGTGATCCAGTCACAACCATGATATCTGTCTTAATTAGTCCACAGAGGTTTGTTGTAAATATGGAGCGTGACAGGAAACAGAGGCGCCTACCTGATGCCCTGCCATTTTAAACTCCTCTAGTCCTCTATCACTGTTGCAGGAAGAAGAAGAATGATACACTCGTGTGTGTGTGTGTGCCAGCAGGTTACCTCTGTGGTTTCCCATGGATTTTAGGGGAATACATTACACCCTGAAGTGTCTCTGCACATGAGCTTCCAGTCTCGTTTTTATTTTCAAAGTCTGCCTCCTTGTGCCTGTGTTCATTGGCACAATGCTTCAGGCTGGGACTTTTCCTTATGCTGCAGAATCAGTGCTGCTTGGTAGGCGACTGCTTTTCCTCCTGAGCTACAGCCACCTCGTTTACACAAATTAAACACAAATACACAATGTGGCAATGGGCACATCCCTGCAGGTCACCCCCACCCTCTGGAAAATGTTATTACAGTGTTGTTTGGTACTGGTAAGTGCTCTGTAATGCCTTGTTGCAAAAGGTCGAGAGTGCGTTTAAATACCCAGCCTAACCCCCTCCTCTCCCCACTTATCGTAAATCTCAGTGTTCTTCTGGTATAACTCTTTTTTTTTTTCTGCACCTCTGTCTATTTTTGTCTCTCTTAATGCCTCTTTCCTGCTGGTTTTTAGCTGGAAATTGCATGTCCATCAAGTAGAATAAAGCCACTGTTCCCTTCAGCTGGGCTTGCGTTTACAGACAAACACAAAGAATATCTTCGATCTTGGGGAAATATTTATGTTCTTGTTAAGAATCAGACTGGAATTATCGCTCTTGTGTCTCAAAGCATCAAGTATGAAGCTAGAATGGATTCAGCTTGGATTCGTTTAAAGCCTGGATCAGTGCAAAGTGAATAGTTGCTTCTCATTATGTGCATTATTTGGACTGTTTATTCAGCCAATGTCCCACATGACTGTTTTCCTCACTCTGCCTCTGACTGAGCTCTGAACTCACCAGTTGTTTTTGTTTTTCTCTGATTCTCCCTCTTCTCTTGCCCCTGTTCATTTTTTAAATTGATTCATAGTCCCTGGATAATTGTGAATTTGTCACTCAAGCTGAAAGCTTAGCATGAAAGTGCGTCTGCCTCAGTTTTTGTCACATTGAGCAGAATTTGCATCTATTTGTGACTTTCCATTTACCTTGTTTGCACTCAATTCATCTAGCATTTGCTTCATGTTCTATCTGAACACTAACTTTGAGATTACAAATGGATGTGTTGTATCTCAATGCTTTTGCTCTGACACAAACAAAGTATACAAATGGCAAATTAGTATTTTATGGGGAGCTTTGAGAGGTGAACAACATCATTCAGTGACTTTGTGGAGTCACATATGGAGTTTCTTTCTGTTTTTGGCTCAATTTTATTTATCTTTTTACTTTGAAAAGAGCCTGGCAAAGGGTTGTGCGATATCTAAGCTAGCACATTCTCACCTGTGGGAAGCCTTTAGTGCCAGTTTTCTACAAGTCAAGTAAACAAGCTGGGTACGGATTGTGAGGCAGTTTAATTTAAAATCAAACAAAGATTATTTATTAAACTTAACCAATTAGTTTGGTTTCCTATAGTGGCTGAAACTAAGCAAGAGATTGTTTACAAAACCTAACCAAACAGCTACTGAAAGGAGCCAAATTGTTCTTGAGCTAAGCTGTCTTTCTGGAGATTCATTAACACCCCAAACTACTCGCTGTCCCTTAATATTACAAATAAGGCATTTTTTGCCCATGAAAATAAATCCCTCTCTCCCTAGAAATAGTTACGTTGACCACCTGGGCCAACGTGGCTGCAGCTGCTCACTTTGGACTTTGCGAAACAGCCTTGACTCTGACCTGACTGCTTTAACAAACAACTTGTGTCTTGCGACTAATGCTAGATTGATCTTAATAACCTGCCCTGACAAGTTATCCCCACCCAACAAAGTGACAGCGAGTTGCATAGATTTGCTTTGCTTTTGCTGTTTGAATTCAAGGTTTTGAGCCTGTTGGTATTCTTCAGTTCTGAGGTGACGATTTGCCTGTTTTGCTAATGATTTGACTTTGACCATTTAGAAAGAGAAAAGAAAATCGATTTAGCGAAGTCTTATGAGGGTGTAAACATCAAGTGGGTTGTAAATTTTTTGTTTAAAAGGGTGTGAGGGGATTGAAAAAAAATAACTAATGTCACGCCCATGGACTCGTTTTTAATTTCATGTTTTAGGTTATGTTTTTTGTGCTCAGTCCATGTTTAGTTTTTAGTCATGTTTTAGTTTCCCTGCACTCAGTTCATTAGTTTCACTCACTTCACCTGTGTTTTTCCCCTCAGCTGCACTCACTCTCCAATCACTCTCACTCCCTATTTAGTTTCCAGTCTCCCCTCTCAGTTAGCCGGATCTTTGTCTACCTGACCTGTTGCCATTCATGCCTTGTTTACGCACTGATGCTACCAGTTTTTCCCCAAGATAAGTATTTATATATCCTATGCCATGCCAAGTGTTTTTGTTAGTTTTTTTTTATTCCGGCACAGCCGTGTTTTATGTTGATACTTTGTTTTTGCTTTAATAAACCAAGCCTTTGTTTTTGAAAGTCCGCATCCGTGTCCTCCCTCCTCACACCCAACCTGACAACTAAAGAAAATTAAGCATTTTCTATCAGTCAGAAAGTTGAGTTCAAATATGGTTGGCAGACTCACTTGTGATAGCTGCATTATTAGCGCACTGAGAAGACAAAGACTCCAAGAACAATATGGACATTTTGGAGACACTTTGCAGGAGTTTACTGTTGTCCACACATTAACAATTTCTTGTGGACCAATTTCGTGCTCATGCATGGTAAGCATCAACACTGAGTCCCATCTGATTTGTGCATATTGTCACAGAAATCACGAATTCACTATTACTAGTGAAAGATTATCTGAATTTGGTTGATTTTTCTGGTCCAGCAGCTACATCTTGCAAGCTTGTTTTGTATAGATCTAAACTTTATTTAATAGTCTCCTGATTGTAACGTCTGTTCACAGCTCAACCATGAGAGCTGTATCAGTCATCTGTTCATGTGAAATTGTGTATGCATGTGTCTATATATCTGAGCATATTCATGCATCCCAGTCACTCCTTACTAATATCGCAGCTCTCATACAAAGAATAAAGGAAAGGTCAGGCTCATCTCCCTCATCTAATCAAACACCTATTAGTGTGCGATATGTAAATCGCTCACCGGGCTCTGCATGGACGCCGATGCGTACAGGTTGCAGCCCCTCAGTCACAACCCTTTAATTCTGCCTCATATAAAGTATACACCCACCTTTGTGAGGCTCTGTTACGGTGAGCTTTCTGCAGAAGTAATGTTACGTTCATCTCTCTCTGTAATTATACCCTTAGCAGATACCCCGCACAGTTCCACTGAGCAGCAAGCCAATGAATTAGTGAATGAAACATTTTCATTTCCCCTGTGAAGCAGGGATCATTCATTTCTTTTTCTTTTTTTTTTGTCCAGGCTCACAAGAGAAAATGTAATTCATGGTCATTAATGGTTTATTCTGACTATGTATATATATTGAAATCTAAAGTAATATACAGAACCCTGAAGTCCTAAATTATGACTTTGTTAGCAAAGAAATTTCTATAGAAAAAAAAAAATTTAAGTTACATGATTCAACAGACAAAAACTACAAACTGATTCTTGAGATCAATTTACAATGTAGGTCTTTACTCTGTTTTAAATTGATAGATCTGTAGCCTGATCGGCAGTTTTTAATAACTTTTACATTAGTCAGCGATAGTGAGTCAGACTAAGCGCTTTAAACCAACATTACGTCTTTGGCACATCATCTCAGCACATGTCATTATAGTGTTTGAAATTAAAGTATTTATTAATGTAGACCAGTGGTGTAGTTGTGCTCGGATAAATGGGTACACTCTCAATGTCTAACCTTGCTTTTTTCAACTGGCCTGTCCAGGAAATTATAAACACCTTGTGTTGTAAGCAGCGATACGGGAGGGTTTGTGCTATATTTACGTGAGCATGAAATGGGCCAGTTGTATTGTATTTGCACAGTGTCGCGCATCTTCTGCTGCTTAGCAGCAGGGAACAAAGTCCAGTTCGAAAACAATGCATAAACCTAATCAACCCATCCAATAAAGGCAACTACTACTACCCAATGATGGGCAGATAAGGACAGGCCATGTCTCTGCCTTCGTAGGACAAAGAAACTGACCTGCAGCACGGTACCAAATGTGATGCAAATTACAGGCAATTCAGATGATCTGATCGGATCTGTGATCAAAAGAAGTATCAGCAGACTTCAACCAGATTTCAGCTAGAAATCAGTGTGGAAATCCTGGCTCGGAATATACTTTCTTTTAATTATTTGTACTTCTAACAGTTTGTCTTTGTGCTGCATGGCTACCTCACAGATCCTGCTTTTCATTGGAGTGTTGGCTGTGCGTGTAAAATGTAAATGAACAAATTAGCCAATAGGACCTGATAAAGCTACGTCCTTGATTTGGGGGCATGACATATTATCGAGGTCTCTCTCAGCTGTTAGATTCTCTGCTTTGATCTTAACATCAAACTCCTTAACTGTGTCTCTGTTCATTTGAACATTCTGCCAGTCCAGAAAATCAGCACGGTATGAGTTCTCCTGTGTGCCCCTTGTCAAAATGCGGGGCATGAATAAGTCAACAATTACACCGACAACGGATTTGATTGCCTTTGTGAGCCGAAAGGTTAAAAAGCAAGTATATCTGGCCATGAGCTCATTGGTTCAATTTTCTGCTCCATTCCTAAATGATGTTGTTTTGGTTGACAAACAAATTAGCTCCTCCCTTCATTAGTCATGTTTTCAGAATTTGTCAAACGAATGTCAAACAAATTAGCTACGTTCCTATTAAATGGTTTGGAGAGACAAAAAAAGGCTGCACAGTGTTTCCTAAAAAAAAATGGATGAAGACAACACGAGCAAATGTATTCCCGGTCTATTATGAATTTCAATTAGGCATGGTCTAATGAATCCTTCATATCAATAAGCGTTTGACGTGTTTCTTCTCCAGAAAAAGAAAAACAGAGGATGAGTTATTTAGATTGTGTTTGATTCCGAAACTCATTTGGAAAGAGTGTTTCTCTCTCAACCTATGTATAAAATCTATTTGTCTCAAAGGTATCAATCACCACCATTTTTTTTCTTTTAATTTTGCTTTTATGACGATACTTCAAAATGCTCGGGAACAACACATTGAAACAAGGCTGCTGACAAAAGCTTTACTTAGCACTGAGGTGTTTGTGTAACCAAACCCTGCTTTCTAGCCTTTCTAATTTCATACATTGCACTGTATAATTGGCCTGTATGAATGAAGCTTTGTTAATTGTCACTGTGCTCATATTCTAACCACCATAGATTTTGTTTTTGTCCAACATCACCAATGGACAAAGTTTTACGTCCTGGGATCATTCACCTGTGTCCTCTGCAATAAGAAACATGTTCCTTGTTGTTCTCTCTTACTCATTAGAAGAAAAAAAGGAGACTATTTGAGAGGATAGATGAAGAAAAATAGCAAGAAGGTAATGTAGGAGATAAACAGTAACAGAAGAACTGAAAGGAAAAAAGTAAAGGGAGGGCAGGAAGGACACAGAGTGCCAGAAAGAGAAATGATTGGCATAAAATGCTGCTGCCTTGCCGCCAGGGCCCAATTAGAACACCATTATGGAATCGCTATAATGACGCATCATTTAGCGTGCCGTATTTCTGCTCTGACTGTTGAAGTCTCACCAGTGCAGTGCACCATTATTCCCACTTCCACCTACAGTGGTGGCCCCAGACAAAGGGCAAGAACAAAGGCTGTGTGTGGGTGTTTCTTATCATTCTAAAGGCCGACCTGCAGCTCAGATTGGGAGCCTGCCTACAAGCCTGAAAAAAAAGAAAAAAACTCTCAATACTGTGTTGATGTAATAATAAACTTATCTTGGAGAGTACTCACATTTATTTTTTACTCGCCATAAAATTTAGATCTTTTTTTTTCTTTGTGTACATAGAAGATTCATCAAACAAAATATCTCTTGGCTTCAGTTTCTGTCATCGGGCAAAAACTTGTGCTTTTCTATGTAGAGGACTACAATCATGTCTGTGTCTGAAGACTTCATTTTCTCCCCACAGGCAACGACCTGAATTTGTTTTCATCTTATGAAAGATTACAGAACTTTGAGCTCGGACTCCATTAATCGTCAGTCAGACTGACTGATACAAGTGGATAAAATTCAAGACTATCCTTACTCTCCCCAAGACTGGTCAACCAACAAAGATCATTCCAACATATGTGTTTTTCTCTGTATGTTGTTGACATTTTCTAATGGACTTTTTCTGTGAAAACATAGACTTTTGAACCAGCTTCTTCTCTGCTTGGGATGCTGTTCTGCTGCAATGGTTTCTGCTGGTACTTTTGGCACTTTTTGATATCACTTATGATGCGTAACCAGCTGATGGAGCTTCTCCGAACCCCAAGTACTGTGATACCTGGCTCAAGATGTCAAATCTAGATGAGCTGAAGAGGAGATGTCGAGGATGTCGGGCAGGAGCAAAACAGAGAGCAAGGAGAAAGATGTTTAAACTATTTCTTACCTCAATCATCACGGGAAATGTGAGATCACGGGCAGATAAAATGGACGAGCCTGGAGCCCTGATGAAGACACAGATATTGGGACTACAGTATTATGACAGGAATGCAGGAACATAATCCAGACTTGCATCTCTGCAATCCAGATGTTGAACTGTTGGCTGTGAGTTTGTTTACCATGTGGGTTCACCTCTGTGACCTGTCAATGCAGAATGTGACAGCTGAAACAACCTCCCATGACCTTAATCCAATGAAAGTGCTGAAAGATCTGAAATGAGATGTCAATATTAGGAAAACCCCCGTCATTTCTATCAATACAAATATCCGATTAAACCAGGTGAGCAGTTAACATAGCATTACATTGGAAATGCCCAAAAAGCCAGTGAGCATGAAAAATACACAACGGAAAACAAACATATCTGCCTTCATCAACGTGTTATATAGAACTGAAAGGAGGAAACACAATTTGAAATCCAAGATACGAGGAAAGCAGAAAGGAATCAAAGCCAGAAGCAGAACAACACGTTAGACACTCAGGACATCTGGTTCTCATAAAAAATTAAAGCCCTCAACTCTGCCTACACGATGCTCATGGTGTACATTTAAGAGATAATAATCATCCACTTTAATTTCTGTTGTGTGCAAAGCAAAGCTTTGTGCACTGTGGCAATTATGTGATGCTCGGGAAGATCGTCACCTCAGGGTTCAAAGTTGTGGCACTCTGGCTTTCTCCAGCTCCCAGGGGCCAGAATATGCCGGCAGAAACATTAGCTTCTTTTTCGACACCATCTGTCTCAGTTTTTTTCATTACTTCCCTCAGAAAAAAAACTGCAGGCCTCCTGAAAACTCCCAGAAGCTTAGGTGATAAATAAACAGTTACACACTGTGAATAGCTGGCAGAAATAACACATAATGGATATATAACTGACTAAGTTTTGCTAGTAAAGACTGGTTCTTTCTATTTAAACCCAATTTTCCCATTGCAGATAAATGGCCCAGATTCAAGCAAATAGGCGGATTGATAGACGTTCACCAATTCATGTGTGAACTCCAAAAACTTGACTTGTGAGGCTCATGGAGGTGTCCGAGTCTTCGGCTGAATTTTCCAAGAGCTGAGGAGGGGGAGAAGCTACAGCTACACGGTCTGCTCTGGGGTCTTCCTAACAACCTCACAAAGCTCTTTTCTTTTCTCTACTTCCTGCCTAGTTATCTTCTTTCTCCTCATTCTTCCTGCTTACACTGAGAAATCAATATCAGCTAAACAGTTTACAATTTTCAATACTTGTGTATATACAATATTGAACTTTTTGCTGATGACTATTTGGGGAAGTGTTTGAGTTATCTGTGACGTATAAAGGAGTGTGATGACAATGCCCATTTAGAATGCAGGGGGAGGTCGTAATAAACCAATGACTAGATGATGCAGATGCATTTTCAACATATTCTGAAGAAGCAAGGATATCTCATTTTGTGAAATACAGTTATCTCAACTCCTTTCTTGTTCTTCCATCCTAGCTGGGGACGGACTAAGACTGAAAAGAAGATTCAGATTCAGATTTTCTTTATTGTCATTGCAACGAGTACAACGAAAAGTAAGGGGCAGGCCTTCCAGTGCAGACATATAAGGATTTGTAAACAATATAACTATAAAGGACGGTATTACTATATAAAAAAAAAAGTATAAAAACAATATAAAACAATATTACTATGTATTAAAAACAATATGTTGCACTTATCACTAGAAAAACAGTATATTGCACTTCACCATGGGGAGGCATTTATGGCTCTGACAACAGTTGGAAAGAAACTATCTTTTAATCTATTTGTCCTGGTTTTGATGGCCCTGTACTGTCTGCCCGACAGCAGTGGCTCAGACAGGAAATGTCCCGGGTGGAATGAGTCCTTCAGGATGGTGTTGGCTCTCCTGAGGCAGTAAGAGCCATGAAGGTTCTCCAGTGTGGGTAAATGACACCCAATGACCTTCCCAGCCATTTTGGTGACCCTCTGGAGTTCTTTCCTGTTTGCCACTGTGCAGCTGGCAAACCACGTACAGAGGCAGTATGGGGGGATGCTCTCCATGATGGAGCGGTAAAAAGAAACAAGCAGTCTCTGGCTGATATTGTTCTTCCTGAGGATTCTCAGGAAGTGGAGTCTTTGCTGTGGCTTCTTCACCACCTGTGTGGTGTTCTTGTCCCAGGTCAGTTTCTCCTCTATGTGGACTCCCAAGAAGCGGAAGTCACTGACCCTTTCCACACAGGTCCCACCAATGAAAATGGGCTGGATGGCCGTCTTATTTCTTCAGAAGTGATTAGCTCCTTTGTCTTGGATGTGTGCAGGGGCAGATTATTGTCTCTACACCACACTGTCAGCCGTTGCACCTCATCCTGGTAAGCGGACTCATCACCACCAGTGATGCAACCTACCACTGTGGTGTCGTCCGCATACTTAATGGAGGTGTTGCTGGTGTAGATGGGGGTGCAGTGTGAGGTGTAGAGGGTGAAAAGCAGGGGGCTCAGCACGCAGCCTTGAGTGGAAGAAAAAGAGGTGAGGAGAGAAACCGAGGATGGGCCTGTGAGGAAAAGACTTGAGGAAGTCACTGCACCCAGCAGATGAATGGTTGTACTTACAATCCCTATAAAAAAGGCAGATAACGTATACCTTGGTAAAGTGCTTGCAGGCAAAATATTTTATATGTCGCCGCTTCGCTCTTCTGCCATGAAGGTGAGTAAAGCCCAAAGCAGGCAACTAAACTCTTGTATATAATGGACAAAGCAAGTACCAACACAAAGGGCAGCATGACACTGGTTATCAGGAATTGCGTCACCACAGAGCCAAACTCCCAAAGCACTGACCAAAAAATGACTGTACTTTTGAGTGCTTTTGAGGCTGGTAATAAAAGAATTTAAGCCTAATCAACTGCTGGAAAAGAACATCAGCTAAAAGGCCCATGGCAGTAGCTTAATTGTGCTAATCACTACAAATGAGTATAATGACATGTATCTACAAAGAGGATGCAAACTGTCTGTGTGAGTGCAAAATTATGAGTTATTACAAACTTATAAAGGCTTGACAGGTAATTAGCTTGTAAAAATACTGAAGGTAATGGATTAAAATTAAAGTAAAGTGTGACATTTTCCAGGTACTGGCTCCTAAAAGTTTAACTTGCACATGTTTAAAATGAAAGTGAATTACTTTTTCTTTTTATGTAAATAAAGCTTGCATGCTGAGGTGAAACATGGATCTGTAGGGAGGCAGACGCAGGTTTTTTTCTACATTAGAAGTGTTCACTCAAGAGGTGTCACAAACCCCTCAGCCTGCAATTGTCCACAACAGTTCCTGTGAAGAACAGGTGTGATCTGCATTTTCTACATGCACGGCTGAATCTCATAATTACTTTTACTGCATTTCAGGAGCCTGCATGGCACTAACACAAGGAGAGGTATCACTTCTCCTCTGCTGCTTTGTCACTTGCTCTCAGACACGTGCATCACACAGGAAAATGCTTTAGAAGAACATGTACGTGTATGTATGCGTTCAAGTGTAGAGTCAGTGTACTTCCATTCTAATCTAATGTCACGTATGCAACAGCATCATTTTGTCACCTCTCTGTAAGCAGTACACTCAGCATAGCTCATGTTTGTAAGCAGCCAGACAGCCACTGGTTTCACTCCATGTTATGGTAATGATTAAAGACTGCTTTGTATCCTCAAGAAGCTGAATTTTCAATTTGCCTTTGTAAAAACAGGCAAAATTTACAGTTATAAATCATTATTTAAAGCAATGTCCATCACCTGAAGAGCAGTTATTTTCAGCTTCACAACTGTAACCAGGCACGGCAAAAAAAAAAGGATTAAACACTTATTTGTAGCATTTGTAGTCTTATATCAACGGCTTTGGACGAGGTAAATAGGAAAACAGCTCCTTGATTAGGTGCATGACACCTCTCTTAAAGGGATAGTTCGCCTCTTTTGACATGAAGCTGTATGACATCCCATATTAGTAATATCATTTATGAACATTGACTTACCCCCTGCTGCGTCCTTTGAGCCGAGTTCCAGCCTCGTTTTGGCGTTGACGAAGGTAGTCCGGCTAGTTTGCTAGGGTCCCGAAAATAAAGCGTCTTGCTTCTCAAAACAATATGCGTTCAAAAGAGTAATACATTTGCATCACAAAATCATTCATCCAGAAAAAGTCAGACCTCACAATCGCTTGGCGCTTCGTCAACGCCAAAACTCAGCTGGAACTCGGCTCAAAGGACGCAGCAGGGGGTAAGTCAATGTTCATAAATGATATTACTAATATGGGATGTCATACAGCTTCATGTCAAAAGAGGCGAACTATCCCTTTAATGTATGCTATGGTTTCATACTTTCCTTTTTGATAGAGCTTAGTTATGCCTGGCCCAGGTGAGTATAGCCATCATTGTAGTTATCCTATTTAAGCTGCAGGATGACCTCCCATAATGTGCTACTTACTGTCCATGCATTTGTAGGCTATTATTGCATGTCATTAATTTTGTGTCTCTCTCATGTGGTTTGTATTTTTCTCTCTCTGCACATTTCTGCTGGACCCAACCTGCTTGTCTTCCTAAAGACAGATGGCTGACCTTCCCAAGTCTGGTTCTGTTGGAAGTTTCTTCATGTTAGCTTTCTTTGTTGTTATATGCTTGCTCAGAGTGAGTGGTTGGGACTCAATGCAAAGAATGCTCCCCCCCCCCCCCCCATTATCTCAACTTTAAGCATTGTTAAACTAAGCTTTTAAGTTTTAGTTGGTCATCACAGTCTGACACAATAAGTTCTTATTTCCAGAACAGCAAAGAGTTTGTGCTTCTCTGGGACCAGTGTTCCAGGTCAATAGTCATTTCTAAGCAGCTCGAAACAGGACAAACTGGTTTGAGACTCCAAACCAGGACTAGAACCGCTTCAGCTGAAAAGAAAGAGACAACCATGCACACTTACACTCATACCTACAGCCAATTTTCACCAATTCATCTTAAATGTGTGTCTTTGGATTATTGGAGGAAACCAGAAGACCCCAAGAATACACACATAGGCACAAGGATTTTATGAAACTATAAAAGATGTATCGTAATTAGTTACTTATCTTTGAATTAGTCCTAAATGTTTGTTTTTTGGGGGGGGGTTATTGTATTATACAGTAGATTTGTTGTGGTTGCGGGTAATGGAGGAACCAGATGCAGGAAGCAATAACTTTATTCAAAATACTCTCTCTAAGTGCCATGGTGGACCTTGGCCTCCCTGGCATGGAGAATGTTAGTGAGACTGGAAGGCTTTGCCATGGAGAAGCTGGAGTGCGTCGTCAGTAACTCCAGAGGATGGCTCCAAGGCAAGCTCCCACTGTAGACTGAAGAGATGTGGGGTGACTGAGCACTGACAGGCTGTGTGGTGACTGGCAGGGCTGGAGAGTGTGGAAACAGAACCCACTGCAGGCTGGAGAACTGCTTCTGCCAGCAGCTCGGTCACACGTGGGCCCAGGTGCATAAAACTGTGTAGATCCATGTCTAAAACCATGTGTACAGCCAAAGGTGGGAATGTGAATACACAAGTATGATCACAAAGCACAGAGACTCTCGTTTGTGAGGCAGAGAAAAAATAAATCAGTTCTATTTTGTGATCTCAGTTCTGTAATCATGAACAGAACAAAAACCACTGAATGAAGTATAAAGTGGTCAGTTCTGTAAGTTCAGAGCAAACAACCCAGCAGAGGAAAAAATAAATGGTGAATTGTAAACCATAGGTTTATAATATTTAATATATTATCTGCAGCAGATGGACAGACGGCCTCTGCACAATACAGTCTGCGTGGAGACGATCAGCAGGGAGACTGTCAGACCTGGGCTTGAAAAGAGGACTCAGATGCAGATAATCCAATTAGACAGAGTTTATTTAGATAATTCCAACCACCAATACGATGTGATGAAAATAATCAGCTATGAAAATGTAATTCTATATATGATATAAAACCTAATAAACAAAAGAGGAAAAAACAACCAAAAATCACTCTGCTATGAGAAGGGCAATTAACTAAGAACTATAAACCAAAAATCACCCCCTATGGAGGAAAAACAACTTCGTACTAGAAACAACAAATAAATAACTAACTAAATGCACTCCTAAAAATCCGGAGGCTTTACAAAATCTGGAAATGTTATCTATAACGAAAAATCACTCCTAAAGGAGGCTATCAAACATGGCTATGAAAACTTAAACTAGATTACAAAATTTACAAACAAAAAAATCACTCGCAAGGAGGCAAGGAATCGAAGCTTGGTAATCGAACGAGCAAGGCAAGGTTTTCTGTGACTGTGGCGGGCTTGGGTGATCGACAAAACGAAACACTCAGGCACAAGACAAAGGGAGACGCAGACTATAAGACACATGAGGGCAATGGGAAACAGGTGGACACAATCAGGGAAGACACTCCAACAGGTGACACATGAGGAAGAGCAAGTGACCTGAAACAAGAGGAGAGTTACTTTTCAAAATAAAACAGGAAATGACAAAACATGGAGACAAGACAAAAACCCCAACATGACCTCACCGTGTGACAGAGACACAGATTGTGCCAGAAAATTAGAACAATCTCTTAAAATGAGTTTTCCCTTTTTTTCATCTCACAAGAGGTCTTCCACAGCCATTATGCACAGCTGCAGTTATTTATAACACCCACAATTACAGTAAATAAGAATAAATTGTGAAAATTGACCATGAGAAACCTCAGTGACAACAGACCAGTCTCCCTAAAACTCCACATCATAAAAGTCCTGGAGAGACTATTGTTGTCTCACCTCAGTAGGCATGTGAACACCTTTAAGGACCCACTGAAGTTTATAGTTTACAGTGTGTGGATTTTAGAAGGACCAGGAATAAAGAAAGGAATGGTGCGAGTAGTGGAAGGTGGTGCCCAGGAGTTTACCTGGACGACAGACTGGAATGGAAATGCAGAACACAGTGTCTACAAGAAGTGACAGAGCAGACTGAACCTCTTGAGGAAGCTTAGGTCCGTCAATGTCTGGACCAAGATGTTGCATAACTTCTAGAAGTCTGTAGTGGAGAGCACAATCTGGTGGAGCAGCAGCATCAGTCAGCGGAAGCCAAGGAAACTGAACCAACTGATAAAGAAGGCTGGCTCTGTGCTGAGGACCTCTGTGGAGACCTCGGAGTTGATTGTGCAAAGAAGAACCCTGCACAAGTTGATGACCACAATGGACAATACCGCACACCCTCTACACAACAGAGTGAGGGAGCAATGAAGTGTGTTCAGTCAGACGCTTCTTCAGCTCTGCTGCAATGAAGAACGGTACAGGAGGTCATTTCTGCCAGCAGCAATGGGCAAGGCAAGTTTATTTGGATAGCACAATTCAACTACAAGGCGAATCAAAGTGCTTTACAGATACATTAAAACAGTAGAAATAAAAAGTATGATTTAAATTTTAAACAAAAAATAAAGAAATAAGAACAATAGATAGAATCAGATCAAATCAGTAGTTAAAATGTGATTAATAACCATATATGGTGAGGCTTAAGATGAATAATGTGAGGAGGCGGGTGGGGGGGGGGGGCAACCTGACATGATCCAAACAGGCTACAACATGGGTGAGCAAAACAAGATGCAGGACTAGACCTGGGGCACACACACAATGACAGTGAAAAAACAAGCAATCTATAAAAAGGGGAAGTGATGACTAATGCAAAAAAGCTGAGTGGCGATCGGTGACCCAAACCAAGTGTGTCGCGAGGGCAAGAAGCAAAATGTACAGACATGGAGACAGCACCAGGCTTTCAAAAACAATTTAAAAAAACAAGTAAAGCTTTAACTGCATTCATGTAGTGCGAGACAGCTCATGGGTCAAATGTCTCCAAAAGACACAACTGTTTTCACATAGTCCCTCTTGCCAAGCCTCAACTTTTGTCGTTACATCGTCTTTAGATAATGGAATCTCACAGATTAAATGATCGGTGATCAAAAACTCTCCAGCTTCATTATTTGCACATCTCACATAGTCACATCTACTACCCTTCCGAAGAAACTGGGTTACTTCTTCAGATTACTCCAACTTGGAGCTTTATAAAGCTTTTTTACAGACTAACATTCTGCTCTAAACCAAACCAGACAAGCCCCCCCCCCCCAAGGACAGCAGTGGGCCTCAGAGACAAAAAGTTCTCCATTTGGAAGCACCAAGCTGCTGACCCGATGTGGATCTCACATCTTTCCAGCGTCTCCCCCCGGCTACAAATATGTGTGCTTGTACTTTTCCATTTGATTTGGTGTCAGCGGTCAGGGACGATAATGGGTAAACACTGTGAGTGTCTAGCCGAGTGGGGATGAAAAGAACTTTTTGAAACTTTACTGCGTATCATTTTTCTGAAAAGAAGAGGCAGGCAGGGAGGATGTTAGATATATTTCTGTTTATGCATGACTGGTAGCTCTATGTGTGTGTGTGTGTGTGTGTGTGTGTGTGTGTGTGTGTGTGTGTGTGTGTGTGTGTGAGATACTCAGCCCCAGGGAGATAAGAGCAGAGGATCTGCAGTAGCCCTTCCTTTGACTCGTGCTCCATTAGACAAAGTGATCAGAGTGGCGCGTCACAGAGAGACAAAGACAAGAGAAGAAAACACAAAAGGCTTTTATGATCACCAAAATATCAAAACAGCAGGACAGAGCTCTCTTGTTCAACATGTGAAAATACAGTGGAAAAACTTGTGGCGACGGTCTAATCACTTAAATACCAGGTTATCACATGTGTCTTCTGATGTATGCTGTCATTCCTTTTTGATCTATTGCTGTCCTGTGATTATCTGTGAACCTGTGTTGTCTGCACCCCTGGGGTGACTCTTTACTGTGTGATGCTCATTAGACTTGAGGGGACTTTTCCTCGGGAGACCTGCCTCCTCTCATTAGTTTGCTTCTCTACTGAAAAGCCACAGCTCAGAATCTTAACAATGAACTATGTACCCGTACTTATTTTGTTTTTAACAAAGAGGTTTTTGACAGGTAGAGACGCATCGCTTGCTTCTGAGTATGATGAACCTGGGAGATTTTTGGGGGGGTTTTGGTGCTACTCTGAGGTAGGATGAGAGCTTCCTTATTAAAACCGTTTTAGTTTTTATTTTGCATTTTAATTTTCTAGTGTTAACTAACATAATCGCCTGAAGTACTGAGGAATGATCAGAACTCTGGATCAGCGTTATTTCTACATTCACCTCACTGCCTCAGTGACTCATCTCATCTCTGCTGAGGATCTTTCTCGCAAACTTTTTTCCACTGCATTAGGTTTCTGTGTGAGGTCTGTTTTGGATTAATTTGATTAATTTGTGTTGTTCTTATGGATCAAGGAGCTTTTTGTTTGTATGGTAAAATGATTTGTGACTCATAAAGAGTCGTTTTACCTACATGAAAAGTTCGATGAAAATAAAGGTTGGTATTATTATTCCAGGTTCCATATTTTTTGGTTGCTCTGGGGCAAAGTGAGTATTTTTCTTTCAATTGTGGTGCACTTTGTGATATGTACAAGCTAACTTAAATAAACCTATATTTCCTCCAAAATTGCTTTGCACTTGGAGCTGCTTTTTTGTTTTTATCATAGAACGGGAAAATGTTGAATTCTCACTTCTCTCAGTAATACTAATTATTCCTGTAAATAATGTATCATTTGTTTTTAATTACTGGCAAAGCAGTAAAAGATCAGTTTTGAAATCCTTCATTGTTTGGTCTTTGTTGGAAGTGAGAGCCGTACCAGATGAGCCCATAAAGTGCCTCATAAAATGGCCTGTTGGGGCCATCTTCTTCATCTCCCCCCATTGAGTTCCTGTTTTTACACAAGTGGTAAGATATTAGCTTCCAGAATTTGCAGGTATTTAAATGAATACATCTTTTCCCCTCGTGCTACAAATTTTCCCCATACTGGCTGCAACATGAGCCCAAATACGATTAACCAAGCGAAACTCATGACAAAAAAGTAAAATTGCTACATTATTCTACAGTGCAAAACCTCACAGTCTCACAAAAAAGGCTAAAAAATTGTCATTCCCATGATGTCACATAAACAGCCCGTGGATAAGTTATCATCTCACAGCTTACAACCAACAATTGTTCCGGTTCTACGTTTCGGACAACAGGACAAACGTATATATTACTTGTTTATTGGTTAGACTTGGCTGGCTTAACAGAAGAGATGACCACAAGGTTTTGTTTTAACTTTGGTCCCCAGGACTTGTTTTCAAGTTTGTTTTCAGGGATGTTCTATTGCAAACGTCTTATGTGAATTTCTCCCTCTGATGACCTTTTAATAAAGGTTTTGTTGCTGCTGCACAGCAGTTCTTACAATTTTTCTTGGTCCTCAAACCTGAATTTAACCTCTACTGATAACCATGTTTCGTTTCAAACTGGAGAAATGCCACCTGTAAACACTTTGATATCTTCTCACAGCCTTTCCTTGCTTTGTGGGCATCAGTTATTTTGGTTTTCAGAGAGTTTCAGCTTCTTTGGGACCAGCTTTGAGGAGTCAGAGAGTAAGGGTGGACAGTGAAACAAAATCCCCTCCCACAATCTTTTCCAAAGCACTTTTCCTTGAACTTTTTGGAAAATGTCATGAGGTTGAGGAAAGGCGGTAAGAAAAAAAACTGGAGGACTTATGAAAAGACGTCTGCACTGCCATAAAAATGCCACCACACCTAAAGGCTGAGCTCTGGTGTGGGTCTGCAGTACTGAATCTACAGTATAAGTGCCCCACTGAAAGCTCTTTAAGTACTTTTCCTCAGACGTTCGAATCACGTTTCACAGAAGCTATAATATATAGTCTACATCTCAGTATTAAGGTTGGTAATTCAAAAAATGAAATGAAAAAGCCACTAAAGGGAAATATAGTTTTGTTACAGGCTGATCAGGCTCACTCTCCTGTCTTCTTATCAATTTACATGATTCCCTGTTGGTATAGCTGGATAATTGAGCATCGCAGCTGCGAGGAATTGTGGGACGAAATTATCTCCCTGCCTTTCACGAGAGGATGATCCAGTGTTTCTTATACAAAAGGAGATAATAAAGGAGCCCCTGAAGCTCCTTTCTTAGCATTGAGAGAATTCTCTCAGCTCTTATCATGGGTGCAAAAACAACTATTCAACCAGATCCATAGATTTTGAGAAGCTTTTAGATTTAGATCATCTGAACTATTTTCATGTCAACTGTGAACAAGCCGCAGCCTTAACAATCACATTACAATGTTAGACTTGAGTCGCTATTCTTCCATTTTGTACTTTTATTTTCTTATCTAAGTTCTCTTGGAGTGTCCAGTCTTTTGCATTGTGCCTCTTTCCTTGTCTCGTTTCAACTATATGACACATTCAACTATACAATGCAAACATACTATTGTGGTTAGCTGCAGAGGGGGGAAAGGAAGCAGGGTGGTTTCATGAACATGTGACCCTGAATAGCAGAGCTGCAGACCATTCCTAATCAGTCTCTTCTTCTGCGTGTCGACCTAACCTGATCTGTGTTTTTATCTGCAATAAAATTGATTTTAGCTATTTTTATGCATTCATTTAAGTGGTTAGATTGAAGTTGCTTTACCCGCCGTCAGTAATGTTACGCATACTGCTTGTGTCACTGTCTATGGAAGCCAACGGGATCTGGATCATCTGGAATGTGGCCACCAGTTCCTATAACCTTTTTTTTTTGTTGTAGCTAGTTTAAACTGACTGGATCTGTGGTGTTGTTGTCGGACTCTGCATATTTACTATTTAGGGTAAATATACGCAACAACGCGTCCAATGTAGAGTTAATAAACTCGAGCCAAACTCAAAATCACAACTCAAGCAATACAAGTTTCTTTTGTTGTTGGTTTGTTTTTTTATTTGGCACATTGTTAACTTTGCTACACCACAAAATGAAAGACCACAGTATCAAATTATCCTGGTGAGCTGAGTGTCTCAGTGCTTCAATCTTCCTCACTGCTCCTCTTGGTTGCACTTATGCACAGGGGAGCCCTCACAGACGACGCTGAAGTTGGCATCCGATTCGCGAATTAAAGGGGTGGGCATAAAGGGCCATTTCACTGCTTTTTTTGCATTTTGATCGACCAAAACAAGGTCCTGTGTGGAAACTACAATAGTTAAACTGCTCAAATCTGGATGGAATTATTCTAAAGAGGCTATAGATTCATTAAAACCTTGTTTGGGATTTGTGAAACCTTTTTCTGATTTGTGAAAATGCAGAATAGGGCCATTTTACTGCATTTTTGGTATTCTGATCACCCTGAACTGGGTCCTGTATGGAAACTACATTACTTAGACTGCTCAAATCTGGATAGAATTATTCTAAAGAGGCTGTATATTAATTAAAACCCTGTCTGGGATTTGTGAAACCTTTTTCTGATTTGTGAAAATGCAGAACAGGGCCATTTCACTGCATTTTTGCATTCTGATCACACTAAACTGGGTTCTGTATGGAAACTACATTACTTAGACTGCTCAAATCTGACTGGATTGAAGTACAGACCCTGAAGATTCATTATAACACAGTCCCTGATTTGTGAAACCTTTTTTCTATTTGTGAAAATGCAATAAAGGCACATTATACCGTTTTTTCAGCATGTAGACCATATTAGACCAGGTCCAGATCAAAAACCACTGTACCTAGAGTTCTAAAAACTTTTTAAATGAAGAAGTTGTTGAAAAGGCACAGAGTCTGTAAAAAAGTCAGCAATTTTCGTTCTTTTAATTTTTTATGGTCTCATCGCTGTTTTTGTAAGGTTCTGTCAAGGTGCCTCTTTGTTTTCTGCTTCTCAAGCTTTCCTTTGCAGGTACCAACTCGTGGGAGGGTTATCCTGTTCATGAGGCACCTGGACTGGTGTGGTGTCTAGATAAGGCTATCCATACTGCAGAGCTCTGTCTTGCTCCTGGCGCCGCATCCACTCCTTTTGTCTGTTTGCTTTTTTTGTTTGACACACTCACACACATGCTTACATCACTGACTACGCACTCAGGATAATGTCTGTAGGTTTTAATGAATCTATAGCCTCTTTAGAATAATTCCATCCAGATTTGAGCAGTCTAAGTAATGTAGTTTCCATACAGGACCCAGTTCAGGGTGATCAGAATACCAAAAATGCAGTGAAATGGCCCTATTCTGCATTTTCACAAATCAGAAAAAGATTTCACAAAATCCCAAACCAGTTTTTAATGAATCTATAGCCTCTTTAGAATAATTCTATCCAGATTTGAGCAGTCTAAGAAATGTAGTTTCCATACAGGACCCAGTTTATTGTGATCAGAATACCAAAAATGCAGTGAAATGGCCCTATTCTGCATTTTCACAAATCAGAAAAAGGTTTCACAAATCCCAAACAAGATTTTAATGAATCTGCAACCTCTTTAGAATAATTCCATCCAGATTTGAGCAGTGTAACTATTGTAGTTTCCATACAGGACCTTGTTTTGGTCGATCAAAATGCAAAAAAAGCAGTGAAATGGCCCTTTATGCCCACCCCTTTAATTCGCGAATCGGAGGCTGGCGAATCGGATGCCAACTTCAGCGTCGTCCCTCACAGGGGGATGTTTAGCAATCAGGCTGTGGTGCTGCCGGTCCCGAGCAGCCTTTAGTGCTTAAAGGGACATTATGTAATTTCTTCCCCCATCTGGTGGTGCAATTTTATTTTGCAAAGTCGAATGAATTTGCTCTCTAGCGCCTCGCGTTTTCAAATGTGCGTTGCAACTTCCTGAACTACGGCATGCGGTATGTGTCAAGATTCAAGAAGCTATGGCTTCAGACTCAAGGTCCATACAAACAAAAAGACATCAAGACACACAGTACAAAGGATTACATAACGCACATACAACAACACTATAAATACAGATGACAGATAACATGTCAGATAACATAAGTTGACATAGCCTTTGGTGTGCAAACAATGTTAGTCATATTCTGGGAGTTACCGGAAGTGACGTCGACGCAGCGGTAGCGTTAGCAGCAGTGTGTAGTTGCTATCTGGATGTTCTTTTAAATAAACTCCCGGTAAACTTACAAACTTTCTAATGCCTCGTTTTGTGAGTTAAGAGCCTATGTGTACTACGGCAGAAGTTTGGTAACAATCAATGCATTATTAGTGGGATAATTTACGAGATAAAATCTATTTACCATTAGCCCCAGTAAAAAGCCATTCGGCGGACGTGACGTCAAAATGACGTCATTTCCGCTTGCAGGCCTGGCGTTGGGGAAAACGCTAATCGAAGTGCTTTATGTCCCTCTCGGCACTTCGTCGTTTTTCATAGACCGGAAGGACATGGCAGCCTCCATAGAGCTTGCCCGCTCTATGTAGATACAGTCAAGTTATTCTTCACTCAGGAGGATAAGTGAGATTTTTGACAGAGATAATTTTACACCAATGAGGACTAATTTATGAATGAATATGTTGATTTGAGCTAATAAATGACTTAATATATTACATAGTGTCCCTTTAATGATCTGTCAGCATGGAGACACATCCAAAAGTGGAGCCACAACAAGGGGACCGGAATGCCGCAATTTGTCTTCATTTTAATTGGGAACATTTTGTGTTGCTCAGTCGTCCACAGAAATAAACCAAAGCCTTACAACAGTTTCTCCAAAACAGTGCAGAGCAGCTCTTTCTGAACAGAAGACCCTCCAGTGAAGAGATTTCTTCTACTTTCTTTTATTTACTGTTCCTTTTTCTTGTGTTTTCACTTTTTTTTCTGTCAGTATCGCCATGATTTTCTAACCAATTATTTTGCATGCAGTTGTGATTTATACAGTGTATGTGGGTGCATAGAAAATATATATATATTTTTTAAAGTAGCAAAGAGACCCTCATAAACCTGTCGTGTAATCTTGTTTTATTTCACATTAAAAAGGTCTTGTTCACAGTGTTCAGAGCAAGACTCCTGATAGTATCTCCATTGATGGACAGTACTCAGATCCCCCCATCCCCCCATGTCGAGCAATGTGTTTGAAACAGAACACTGTGAGAGACGTCTGCTACAAAGGGGCCAGCTGCCGCTGCGAATGCTGGAGCTGTTCAGGGAAACCGAGCGATGATTCATGCTGGCAAATTGATTCATTTCTTGTGCTGATAAGCACCTTTTCTCTTTGTACCCTTAATGCTGCAATGCCTTTGAAAAGAGCTGCTGAAAAACATGTCTCTCTTGCCAAGGAGAAAAGGAGCAGGTTGGGTACAACGTCAATATCTTGCAATATGCACTGGAGTGACACAGGTCAACATCACAAACTCCAGCTTCAACGAGAAGCACGCAGTTAAGGCTGCACCCCCGTGAATGGGATCTACTTCATTTTGCTGCAGGGCTTTGCACTGGCCTTTGTGTTCTGCAGGTGTTTGCATCACTGTAATTAGCCGTATGTGCAAATCTAGACTAATCTAGGCTGCCGTTGTGGTTAGAGACACTGTTGGCTTACCTGGATATATGCACCATGTGTGGGTTTTGAGAAGTGCACAGAACACGTGTACTGGCTTTGTGGAGCACTGATGGTAATGGAAAAGCTTTGATTGATTCTAATCAATATGTGGCAGTCAGGAGCAACAGAACAGGCAGCGAATGGGTTCAAAATGCCCAATGACTTACCACAACTCTGCTTTTACTATGTAGATCACCTGTCACTGACGCTGCTTCTCACCCATCACTCAGCACCTCTGGCAGCTGAGATGAGTGACTGTGGTGTCTTTGGGCTTTGATGAGCACAGCAGTGATGCTATCAAACAGACATGTATGCATACATCATCTGAGGTTTACAAAAACAAATCCCTCATTGTAAGCAAAGGGTAGCATGGCCACGCACTTCACTTGATAAATCCTCCCGTCTCGGCTAAGCCCGTTTTCTGGGAGCCTTTGCATACAAAACCCCAAAGAAATCAATAACTTTAAAATGTCAGACATGCAAAATGAGTGCTGTCCCAAGCTGGAGCTCATTTTGTGAGATCATGCGGAGGATTCCAGGTCAGTCGTGGCAGCTTCCTTATTTTCTAGATTAAATCAGATAAAAAGCCCTAAATCAGAGCAGATAGATCATTTGATTCAACGTCCGTATTTTGATTGCCAGTATCTATTCTAGTCATACATTCTGGGAACTTCTGACTAGAGTATGTCTCTCATTTGGCAAAAGAAGGAATAGATGTAATAGTAAATAAACTAACTTAAATGCTTAAACGTAAACTTAATCTAATATCACTTAATTAACAACCTGCACAAAGAAATCCAGTTTGGCATGTTCTTTGGATGCACTATTGGCTAGTTGTGGGTTAATAATCTAGAAATGATGTGTGAAAAAGTATTCAAAGTATGGATATAGGGAGGGAGCTCTGTCTGTTCTTTGCGACCATTGCGCCAGTGTACATTGACAGTATTTATGTAGTCACACAGCACTTCCTTGTCTTTACAGTGTTACAGTCCATGCAGCACTTTTTCTGTATCTCATACATTCACACCGATGGACACATGGGAGGCACGGTGGGGCCCAGTGTTGTACCCAGGGACAGTTTGAACATTGGTCCTTGGAGGCCAGGATCAAACCAACGACCCTCCGACTGACAGATGACAGCTCTGTCTCGTGAGCAACCGCCGCCATTATGAAGCATGTTTGTCCTGAGCAGAACTGACAGTGTCCATTCTGTGTCTCTTGATTTCAGGATAATAAAACAGAGTTATGGTCGTTTGCTTTAACCAGTAATTGATTAGGAAATTAGTTTTTCACGGCGGGCTGTAATGATGTTCGCTGACCTCGTGATGGCATATTACTCTCATTATTGATTTTTCTTGTCTGTGTGTGTCTATTGTGAGTATATTTACAATAAACACTCAAAATAGCATTCGGGGGACTTACGGGACATTTAATTAGATACATGGTTGCAAGATCAACATTTGAATTGACTGGGAAATGATTAAAAACCTATGACCAATAAAACCCAGGATCTGACCATAAGACAGCATTCACTGTATTAGGGAGTCAAACTCCTTTATTATGGCTAATTAATAATTATTTTGATAGAAGATTAAAAACCTGTTAACTGTTGATTTATCTGTTTTTCTTTGAGTGAACACACACACAAATATGGTCAGACAGATGCACACGCACGTCTAACCAGGCAAAAACTTCAGAATATCAAGATGTCTGGATGACAGTCGCCGGGGGGTCAGGATCACAGTCTCACGCGCTTGCCGCCACTGCGTCTGTGTGCACGTGTCCCTTTTGTCTTTTTGTTTTGTCACAGCCGAATGTCAGGGAGGTGTGCTTTACAATGCTCATTTTGTGTATTTGTCATGTACATACTGTATGTGCCATCTGGTGTGCTGTTGTCAGCGGCGGGAAAGTGAGCGACTCTGGTTTGGAGAAACGATTTGCCATCCGCTGATGAGGAAACACTCTGCTTCTTCCAGCTGAATGGAGGGATAAGACGACCTCTTTCCCTAAACTGTCAAATCCGAGTGACAGAGAGCACATTTTCTCACAAAGGACTTTTTCCTGTTCAGCACCACATACGCACAACGTTTATGGAAATGAGTGCTGTACATATTTGTGATTCCTATGCGAATCCTACAGTGTTTTATCTGCAAACTTTAGGAAACAGCGAGCCTGTGATTGCCACCTGTAAGACCTCATTTGTCTCGGTGACAAAACAACATGCAGGCAGATGGAGACTCTTTACCTGGAAAACAAACAAAAGCGAGCAGACGAGTGTGTGTTCAAAGTTCATTTTTAATATTAATCAGGGAAAAAAACTATCTCTGCACTCTTCCTCCACCAAAGTCTACACAAAATAATTGACTGTCACCAAATGAGAGGTTTCCCAATGCTGACAAAGTAGCTCGCTGGCGAGCACTCTGTGGTCAGTTCCTGTGCTTATTAGTCAACATTTTATTACAAAATTCTGTAGTTTAAAATGAATGACAAGTAGTCGGTATAAGTGAATGTACAAAAAAAGCGTACACATTTGTGATTGAAGGCACCTTTAACCAGCAAAAATGTGGCGAACACATCTGAACGGCAGCTGAAACCAGCAGCACGAGCTCATCTCAGCTTCACATCCCGGAAGCTTCATTTCATGAATATCAATGCCATTTTCCACTCGGTGCACTCCACTGAATGACACACACACAGGGGTGGAGCTTCTTTCCTCCTCCGGCCATTGAGGCATGGTTCTCACGTTATCGTTGTTCTTAACCTTTAATCAACGGAGACAGAGGCCTCTTCACTATTTAAGATTGTGCTCAGATTCATGGCATTGATTCTAAAAAAAAACAAGGGTAAAAATTGTGTATTGAGGTGCAGCTGCAGCTGTTCTGCTGTATGTGAACTGAGTGTTGAGAAGTCCAAACAACGAGCACTTGCATTTCGGAGACACTGATACATTTCCAGGTCTAGATTGTTACGTCTTGGACTCCTCTGGCGCTATTCTTCAGACTTCAGACAAAACCCTTATTGATCCCGTGGTGGTCCCTCAGACTGTCTTCAGCGTGCCGGTTTAGCTCATGTCTCCTCCCAATGACCCAACTCTACTCCTTTTGGCAAAGATTGATTAAGTGATAATCAGGCTTCACACCCTCTTCTTGTTCTTCATTCAAAATGTCAACTACTGATTCAAAACATGCCCAAAAATGTTAAGACGGAATGGAAAGCTGAAGCAATTTAATCGTACAGGTATAGAAATGAGGAAAAAACTAAAACAAAATAGCATCAGACGTCCCCTTAAAGTACTTAAACCAGCTTTAGCTGCTATTGTTGACACATGGGGGCAACAGAAAAAGCTCGGAGCACCATATTGAGGCAAACAGTTGTCTATAGAAGATTTAAAAAAAAAAAAAAAAAAAAAAAAACAGTCCAGAGAATATCAATCAGCGCCCCAAACCGATAGGCCTCCAACTCCATCATCTCTATCAGCCCTACTAAGACGTGTCCATATAGTGTTTGTCTCTGGCAGGGTGCTGAGGAACGCGTCGTCTCACAGCACCGTGCGTACGGTGATAAACACTCACCAATTACATTCAGTGTTTAACTGATCCACTCCAACAAATGGCTTTATAAATGGGTTGCTGTGATCGCTTTCTCCCTCGTTGGATGGATTTTGGCACGCCGAGAAGAGTGCATTTGAAAGACTCTCAAGATTCAGCACGATAAAGACTTCAGGAGTCGTATATGGCTTCTTTTGCTAACGACCTGTGATTACAGTTTGTGTTTAAGTATGTGTGGGCTTCTTATATATTTGACTGTAACCGGTGGACACACCTCAAGCTTTTAATATGTGCGCGACAGCCGCGGCGCGCCCATGCGTGGCCCCATCTTCACTTCTAAAAGTCATTACACCGTTAATGGCAACACAGCACTTCACAGCATCTCTGCTCCTGCTTCAATCATGAATCAGTTCACACACTGCGTGACCCAAGCACTTCCTCGTCTAGAAAAAAAAGAAAAAACAGCAGGAAAAAGCTGAGAAACGTGACCGTGATTGCAGTTCCTTGTCTCCTACATTCTCTTTTTCTACTTCAGAGTAAGAGAGTGGAGGAGTGCTCGTGGTGAAGGTGAGAGAAAATACCCTCCATCTCTGCCGGCTTCTTAATTAACGCCTAATGAAGCTGGAGAGGAGGAGGGGGTAAAGGTCTGACTGTCCAGACTTTAGAAGCAGCTGGAAAAGTTAAGCACTTCATTTTGGACTTCAGAGTTTTTACTCAAATTGTCCCGATAGAGACGGAGGCCATCCCTTTCCTGCTGGTTTTGCCCACTCAGTAAACGCTCAGATGACTCCGTAATCTCTGAGAGACTTGAGCAGCACCGTGTCCTTGACATCGCTGAAGACCTTGCGGATGTTGTTGGTGTCCGTGGCGCAGGTGAAGTGCGGGTACAGGGTCTTCCACTCGTTCCTCCTGTCATGGTTGATGGCCCGCTGCTCGTACATCCTAAGGATGAAGTTCTTGGCTGCTTCGGGCTCTTGCCTCCTACCTGTAAGGTGATCACGAGAGATGAATTCGGGTTGAAAAAGGAAAAAATATTATTACTTTTTAAAATTGCGCAGGAAAAACGAGATATTTCAATGAAGCAGTGCTTCAGATAACAAACAGTCATACTTGATGACGACCTCTGTTAAGACCATATGGTGCACTGTTGTTCAAGAGGTACTAAAAAGGAACAGGTGGAAGAACATGTCGAAACTAACTCTGTTAACAGCTCACTGACATGATTGTTTATGATTGGAACACCTTAAAGAAGTAGAGTACCTGAGAGGTAAAGATGGAGAGAAGCTCGGCAACATGCAGAAAACTCTTGACTATGAATTGTTGAGCAGTTTCAGAATAACGTTTCTAAACGTAAAATTGTGAAGACTTTGAATATCTTGTAATCCACAGTACACAATCATCAAAAGATCACGTGCAAAGTACAAGGCTGAAAAATCAACAATGGACGCTCGTGATCTTCAGGCAGCACGGCATTAAAAATAGACGTGATTCTGTCATGGAAATCACTGCACGGGCTCAGGAAGGAACACTTCCGGAAATCACTATCTGTGAACACCATTCACCGTGTCATCCACAAATGTTTTATTATGCAGAGAACCCATGTGTGCACATGATCCAGAAACTTTTTATAAACCAAATCTCACTTAAAATGGACTGCAGCACAGTAGAAATCATGGATACCGTGTCCTCCGGACTGAAGAGGAGAGGAACCATCCGGCTTATTGTCAGCGCTTTTTGGTCAAAAGCCTGCATCTCTGATGGTGCGAGGGTGAATTAGTACCTATGGAACTGAGGACTTCCGCATCTGGAAAGGCACCATCAATGCTGAAGGGTTTAAAACAGGTTTTAGAGCTACGTATGCTCCCATCCAAACGACATCTTTTTCAGATAAGGCCTTGCATATTTCAGCAAGACGATGCTGAACCACACACTGCATCTGTTCCAACAGCATGCCAGTCCGGGTACTGGACCGCTCACCTGCTGAAAATATTTGGAGCATCATGAAACAACCCAGAATTGTTCAGAAAACGCCCGACAACTGGTCCCCTCAGTCCCTAGATGTTTAATGACTGTTGTTAAAAGAAGAGGGGATGCTAGACAGCGGTAAACACGTCCCATCCCAACTTTCTGTGGCGTGTTGCTGCCATCAAATTAAAGATGAACTAATGTTCTTCATTAAATTAAATGTTTGGAACTGGGGCTGTACAATATCTATACTGTATATAAATATAAACAAAAAGCTGGAAGGAGGGGCTGGAATTATTTCTTGATGATGATAGAATTGTTTGAAATAATTTTGCACCTATTTCAGTTCAGTTTTTCACCCATGAAAAACAGCATGACGCACCAGAGCTACTTAACAATTGCTGCAGTAATAAGGGCCACACAGGAACACAGCAGCCTCACCAGCAAACAGCAGCCAGCGGTAGGAGCTGCTCGGAGTTGTCATTAAGGTTAAATTGACATCCAGAAGCTTGACCCTGTATGACTCATTATTGTACCCTGCTAATGCTGGTGGTAAAACGCAGCGGATGGGCTGCAAATACACACACGTTTGCAAATGTTTGCTTCCAGCCACCAAACGACCGCCTCCTTCAACAAGCAGACACACACCACACATACGTGTGCCTGGGGTTATTGGGGTGGGGGTGCAGGGCTTGCAGGAGGAAAAGTATCTGTCTGTAGTTGCCACGGGTTACAGAGGGAGAGAGCGTGTGGCGGTGATGGAGATGTGGGGAGTGCAGGGCGACACTCAACAGACTTTCACACCAACAGAGCTAAAGGCTGCAGCCTCATCGTTAAGCGCTGACAGCACCTGAAGGGACTTGTTTATAACTGAGGAGGGAGGAGAAAGAAAGGAAGGAAGAGGGGAAAAAAGCCAGAAAGAAGGAAAGAAAGGAAAAGAAAAAAAAAAAGTTTGGTTTGTGGACACTGATGTAGTAAAACAGTTCAGATTCAACAGTCGCAGCAGGGCTGGAATCATTTTGCAAATAATTCTTTGGAAATATACAACATCTCTTCCACTGAGCGAGCACTACATGCTCCTAGTAAACCATCAGGAGCAAAACAAAATCACAACCCTCGAGTCTCACGGGTGATTTTGTCCAGTCTGGGATGAGACTAAGGCAAGGCAAGGAAAGGCAATTTTATTTGTAGAGCACAATTCGTACACAAGGTAATTCAAAGTGCTTTACAGCTACATAAAATCACAAGAAGGCAATAAAATCATTAAAAAGAAATAAAAAATTTAAAATTAAAATGAATAATAAACATTAATTCATTCATTTAAAAGTGAAGAGTGCAGATAAAACACTTTCAGGTGTCATATGCACAGCTAAATAGAACTGTTTTCAGCCTGGATTTAAACATTGTCAGAGTTGAGGCCTGTCTCACATCTTCTGGAAGACTGTTCCAGATTTTAGGGGCATAAAACTGAAACGCAGCCTCACCTTGTTTAGTCCTGACTCTAAACATCTGCCAACAATCAGCCTCTACTGTGCTGGCTGATGGCAGCAAAATTGACTAACTAGGTTCGGCCTTCAGTGCTGTTGTCATTTCTTGTCTGGATGTTCGAACCTCAACTGTGAGCTTCATCAAACTCATGTATTTGTTCCCAAATGTCAGGTCATTTGTATTGTGTCTGTGTTCCCGACACTATTTCAGCCAAATTCCCCCAGCATGATTGTCCTCGATCCCAAAATGACACACAATCACGAGCTGTGATTTACGCGGTCGTGCACAAAGTTTGCAATCCTGTACGCAGTATCATCATCTTAAACAGTGTGTTACAAAGGTGGAAAATAGATCATTCAATCTTCATTCCACATAATACTAAACAAGAGACTTTGGACCAACAAGCCATACAGCAGAAAATGTCCAACATCTCTTTAAGATCAGCTTACCCGTGAAACTGGGGAAGTATCTCCTCAGGTCTGAGGTTTGGATCTTGTCAGTAAGGATGTCAGTCTTGTTGAGGAAGAGGATGATGGAGGTGTGGTGGAACCACGGAGAATGGATGGTGGTGGAGAACAGAGCCAGACTCTCCTCCATGCGGTTCTGAGGAGGAGACAGCGTCAGATATTTTTTACCTGGAGGCGGCGGCACTCGGTCCTTAAGCTCAACAGAGAGGAATTTTCTTAGAGATAAAAGAACTACACCAGCGTGTGGGAGATCATTTTTCGCTTGCAGACAGAAAACACAAGTTTTAATGGATAGCCGGTATTTTAACAGGTGTTTTGGTCAACTGAGGATGAAGCAGGATGAAAACGGCCCTTTAAAGAGAGGACGGAAGAGGATTACGGGGCCTCTGGAGCGCACAGACCGCCGTGGAGGTTAATGAATGTGGTGGCGGACCAAAAAGTGTCTGGGAGAGATAAACGGCTTAGTGACAGGATATGAGGGAAGAAGAGGCGGCAAGGGCCTGAGAGCAGAGAGAGAGAGAGAGAAGAGAGAAGATGCCTGGTGCAAGAGTGAGACCTGCTGGTCGAACAATGAAATTACCGAGGAGAGTTTCGTGTTAAAGAGGGAGTAGGTAAACGGATATTAGATGCATGCACAGATAGACTTATGAAACCTTACAGTTGTGCTGCTGTAGTAAACTGTAACAGCTTTAGTTGTTCATTCGAAGCTATCATTTAGCTTTGAAAGCATCATATTGATTCATAAAACACAATTCGATGACTCTGAGAAATACATAAGCAAAACAACCTGACATAAAAACACTAAAGCGTAGATCTGTGGACCAGTGTTTTTCTTTTCTTTCGCTCACTGACTTTGAGACCTCTGGGTCCTTCCTTGCCCTCCAAGTTGACTTCATAAATTTGACAAGAAGTGACTTCAGATAACAAGGCCATCAAAAACTTGGTGAGGCTTGGAAATTATTCTTACACAATAAGAATTTGAAGCAGGGCTTTAGGATCCTGCACGGTGCCGTGAATTAAGACAGAGGTTTTTGAATCATCGCCTCCGAGAGCCCAGAATCTCAAAAAGGGAAAATAATTGAAATGCCATCCTGCTGATTTTAACAAGCTTTTTCCCCTTCAGGTGAGCATACTGTGCAAATTCATTGTGAAACACCCAATTTTTCCAAGACCGTCTGACTCACTTGAACTTGAAGTTAAGTCTTCAAAGGAGAAGTCGTGGTAACAAGAAATCTGTAACTTTGAACGCTTTCTAACACGGTGGCTGAAACACGTCCGAATTTCTACTTCTGCGTGAAGAATAAATAAAGCACAAAAAATTAAAATGACTAATTCTGTTAATGTAGAAGTAAAAATAATCCAAATCTACACTGCATAACAACACAAGTACCAAGATGAAGCAGCTGAAGTACGTTTCTCTAACAGCAGTTGCTGCACTGAAGCACACAGATGGGGAAATAAACTCAAGACACCGTTGTTCCTGTTGTTTTGTTCACTGTCTGGAGCAGTTGGTGATAACACAAGTTCCCTTACTATGGTCTCCCTCTCCTCCAGAACCTGGTCGTACTCGCTGAGGGAGGCCAGGAAGATAAGGGAAGTGACGTTTTCAAAGCAGTGGATCCATTTCCGCCGCTCGGACTTCTGACCGCCCACATCCACAATCCTGCCAGAGGGAAGAAGAGGGAGGTAAGAGTGAAAAGTGGGAATTCAGCAAGCTAAAGGCCTAAAGGACAAAGTACCACGATTAAAGAGTATCTCAGAATCTGGCGGTTGTTTACGCACACTGTTGCCAAGGTTTTGCTCAGTGGGAACTGATTAATTGTTGGGTTTCTTCAGTCATTTGTGATGGCTTTTTCTAGTGAACCAGTGCTATATAAATATGAACGTGTTTACACTTACACGCATACAGAGTCGTCAGAATTCAGACAGTGACGCATTTTCTGTTTTATACTTGACATCAGGTTCAAATGGAAGTCTGTGAGGTGGAATACAAACTTTAAGCTTGTTCACATCCACAAATATTAGCAAGTAATAAACATTTGAACATTTGATGGTGAAGGACATTAGGATGTGCCATTCAAGAGTTTAAATCCTTAGCTCAGACTGTTTTAAGAGCAGGTGTCATATTATTTGGAAACACAGAGTGCCTTATGAGCGAGCTTTGGATCAAAACAAAACACACAAAGTGACACCTCGCTTCCCAGCAAGAGCTCTGCACAGAGGCAGCCAGAAATTTGATGCGACTGCGTCCGTACAGACGTGAGCAGACAAAGCCGCTGTCGGAGTCAATGGTGTTTTTTTCACCGTGCAGTGAATGGTGTCGGTATTGGATTTGTCCCTGTGAGACGCTGGTAATGTGAGGATTGGCCACCTTAGCGTGATGTTCTTGATGTTGAAGGAATAGTCGTGGATGCCTGTGGTTGGGAATCGAACGCGCAGCACGTCCTGCTCTGTGGGGATGTAGTCCTGGGCCGAGATACGGTCCAGGTGACTCATGTAGCTGAAGGTGAGAAAGTCGACAAGGAAAGACCAAACAGATTACTAGAAAGCCTGACTCAGAGACCTCGAGTAAAACATATGGCCTCTGTTTACTTTGCATCAAGCCATGACCATGTAAAACAAACTGAAGGAGCACAAGACACAGTGATGAGAGAAAAGCTATGATTAAAAATA
This sequence comes from Odontesthes bonariensis, assembly GCF_027942865.1. Taxonomy (NCBI): domain Eukaryota; kingdom Metazoa; phylum Chordata; class Actinopteri; order Atheriniformes; family Atherinopsidae; genus Odontesthes; species Odontesthes bonariensis. Next base: position 17,554,429 of record NC_134520.1, on the reverse strand, counting down.
CAAGAAGGGTGTGGAGAGAGTCCACACGAGCCCGTGTGCAGACGACCGCTTTATGACATGTGTTGATACAAGCTGTCATTAGCTAATGTTGACTGCCTGTCCCTTATCATGCACACACTGCTTGGATTGAGCTGACATGTAAACACAGGACAGAACGGCAATAGAAAAGAGAGACAACACTGGCAGGGTGATCACAGGCTTTGCACTGATAGCTGGGATACTTTTAACGTCAGGCTCACACCTACCATGCACTACACAATGATTGAAAACAGCCACTCTGGGGGGGAACTCTGCACTGTGACATTTAAAGGTTTTTTTGTCATTTTTTCAAAAACATGACGTCGCTAATCTCACAACACGCTTAGCTGTTTGATTCAAGGAATCCCTGAACACCTGATGGCCTCTTTAGTGTTTGAAACAAACTATCAAAGTAAGTAATACATACGTATTCTGTAAAAAAAAAAAAAAAAAAACAGTACAAAACGCAAATTAAGGACAAAGATGATATATCTGACCGCTCTGAAAAATATTCAAAAGTATAAGAGAGATCATCTCCTAAAAAAAAGGGAAGCAACTGAAAAGGAAACGACTAATTACTAACTACTAACAATTGCATCGGTTAATAATTTATCTGTTTTTTATCTTGTGGACAATCAAACTGACTCTTCGGCTCATAAAATGTAAGACATGGTCAGAATCAGAATGATGTTTACCCAGAGAGCAAATATTCAAATCAATACCAAAGAAGTATTGTTGAAATTTAGTAATAAGCCAGTTTTTATATGAACAAGTGTTTTTTTTTTAACATGAAAACCCAGTAGACATGATAGAAGAAGCACAGGTTAACCCTAACCCTAAAAATAAACTGTGCACTTGTGAGTGTTTGTACAAAGCTCTGCAATATGTTCCCTCATGTTTTCTTGTGATAAATTAGCTGATACTGAAGCTGTGTTCCTTCCTTTATTACTGAAATTCAACTGGTGTCTTCCAGCCTCGATTTAATTTGTCCTGCCACCACCATCAAATAGTAATGTTTCATTCATGTGTGGTTCTGAAAGAGTTACAAATCATTCCGCTTATACTGTACATTACTGCAGCTTCTATTGTCATGTTCTGTCTGAAATGCTCCATTTTAGGTCTTGTTTCCTTCATATCTTCCCTTCCGTAAGGTCAAGTTAGCTATGACATGACATCTGAACCGGTGAAAGCACATGGAAGCCTCAATTCTGTAAGTGCGGCCCCTGTGAGAGCAAGTTTAAATGCACACATCTTAACCAGAATCAAACCTAGAACAAGGTTGTGAGCAGCACATACAAATGAGCTAACTACAAGTAAATAAAAGCAAAATCTGAGCTGAAAAGTTGGGCTGATTTCTTTTTTTCTTGAGTGACTCAACACGTAGCTGACAGGTTTCATGATTGTTAAATAATGCAATATCTTCTCATGCAAAATGCCGGGTATTTTTTGCCTCTAGATTCAGTTTTTCCAGCTTCTCTATGACCGTTGGCTCATGTCTCAACGACCATCGATAAGCTGGAGAAAAACGTTTATCACACTGAAAATAAATGTGAGCTTCGTGAGTTATCTGAATGGACAGACGCTGACTAAATATCTGTCTCCTGTTTTATCCTTAAAATAAATATACAGCTGTTTATAATTCATGTTTTTGTGTTTAAAGTGTGTTTTTTTTTCACACATACTTATATACATACTAGGGGTGGGGGAAAATATCGATACAGGGACATATCGCGATATTTCGCGTGGCGATATTGTATTGATTCAGAGACACCAAATATCGATATTTTGGTCATATACACATATAAAAAAAAAAAAGCTGTCCATTTTGTTGGAATAAACATTTGAAGTAAGATGAATTGACTGAAAACTTTTTTTTAACAGATGAGCATGTTGATCAAGATTAATTATGTTGGTATCCTTTGCAGCTGAAAATGTTGCTATATATCGTGATAATATCGCATTGCGACTTAAATATCGTGATAATATCGTATCGTGACTTAAATATCACGATAATATCGTATTGTGACTTAAATATCGTGATAATATCGTATCGTGGCGTCTCTGGCGATTCCCACCCCTAATACATACACACCTTTGTAGAAGTATTTTGATATTGCTGCTGTGACAATGTGTCATCGTGTTCCATTATGTGACCCCCCCCCCCCCAGCCATCTATCTCCCTGTTTGAACACAGGCTGTGGCACAGCTTTGTCTTCAGCACAGCACAGCACAGCTACTCACTACTCGGTGGAGTCCAGGAGCTGGTACTCGCAGCGGCGGCTGTAACAGATCCGTATTCCCGAGTCTGCCCAGAGGCGGCGGATTGCGTCGACAAAGCCCCGCTCCAGCTGGGCGACCTGCACTGTGTCTACATCCTGCAGCCAGTTGGCATACATCTGGAGGAAAGACAATGTGACTGAGACTGGGTGACGCTACGAGCTATTTATAGACAATAACACACTGTGTGAATGCTTCTGTGTGATTGTATTTAATGACCCTTCCTTAATGTGGGCATAATCCCATGAAGCTGATGAGTGCACGTGACCTGATGCCTGTGTTCACACCTGAGTTTATGAGTGAGAATTTGTGTATAACTGTGTCCATCCATGCGAGTTTATGCTATCGCAGGTTTCTGTGAGGTATTTGAGTCTACCTCGTTCTCAGCGTTGGCATAGGGGATCCTAAGTGTGGTCATGGCTCCTGTCATCGCTTTGATGGCAGTGAAGATGTTCTGGAAGATACATTTGGAGAATGTCTTCCTCTCCTCTTCCGAGAAGCCTCGCCCATGGATGATCCTCATCTGCCGGATAAAAGTGGTTTTCCCACTTTCTCCAGTTCCTGAGGAGACAAAAAGGAGATACTAATTGCTAAAAATATGACAGAAACTACCATTTATTCATGCTGGCAGCAGATCGAGTTAGGTGATCCGGATGAGAGGCTTCTATGCAGAAACGGTCAGTTTAAAAAAAGTCGGAGACTCAAACAAACTGCTAATGTTGATATAATGACAGTTCATCAATTTTTTATCTTTAATTTATTAAATATCTGCTTGTTTTTTTAACAACACCAGTAAGAAACGAAAGACTGTAAATAAAATAATAATAATTAGCGTTTGAATTTGACTTGAGGAGATCAACGGCAGACTGCACGGTGGTGTGGTGGTAAGCACCGTCAGCTCATAGCGAGAAGGTTCCCCGTTCAAATGTCAGCGTGTGTAGGTTCCCTACATTGTTGTTTGTCTCTATGCCGGAAATGCGATGGACGGTCATTTCACTCTTAAATGAGACCAAGTCCAGAAAAGAGAAAAAAACTATGTTCGCTGAAAACCCATCCATCCACACTTATCTGAGGTCGGGTCGCAGAGTCCCACAGCAAAACATAGACATCACTCTCTCCTGCGACACTTCAGCTCCTCCTGGGGGATCCCGAGACATTCCCAGACCAAAACAGATATATACTCCTTATTGGCGAGTTCTGGGTCTGCCCCGGGGCCTCCTCATGATTACATGTGCTCCACAGGGAGGCCTCCTAATCAGATGCCTGAACCCCCTCAGCGAACTCCTTTCGAGCAGCAGCTCTACTCCAAGCTCCCTCCGGATGTGTGAGCTCCTCGTCCTGTCTCTAAGGCTGAGCCCAACCACCCCTCGAAGGAAACTAATTTTCAGCCTCTTGTATCCGGTCCCTACCCGCATCCTGTGACCGTAGGTGAAGCTTGGAACCTTTATGGACCGGTAAATGGAAAGCTGTCCCACATATTCTCTGAAAAGCCTTCAACTGATCCAAAATGCTGCAGCCAGAGTTCTGAGGAGAACTAACAGGAGAGATCATATTTCTCCAGTTTGAGCTTCTCTTCATTGGCTCCCTGTTAAATTCAGAATAGAATTTAAGATTCTTCTCCTCACATATAAAACTCTTAATGACCAAGCTCCCAAACTGCAGGTTTACTTGAGGTTCCCAGAGTTTCTAAAAGTAGAATGGGAGGCAGAGCCTTCAGTTATCAGGCCCCTCTCTGTGGAATAACCTGCCAGTAAATGTCCGGGAAGCAGACACCCTTTCCACTTTTAAGACCAGGCTTAAAACTTTCCTTTTTGATAAAGCTCATAGTTAGGGATGGCTCAGGTGATCCTGAAACATCCCATAGTTAAGCTGCTACAGGCTTAGACTGCTGGGGGGCCTCATCTGTCACACCTTTCCTCACTTTACTCTCTTTTTCCCCAGTTTAATTTCTCAAATGATATTATGTACATGTGACATTATTGTGGTAATTAACTCGTGTTTCTCTGTTCCAACAGATATCCTTTGAATGGTGTTACAGTGGTTTTTTTCCCCTCTTTTCTGTCTTCTCAAACCCCAGCTGGTGGAGGTGGATGGCCACCCTTCCTGAGTCTGGTTCTGCCAGAGGTTTCTTCCTGTTAAAAGGGAGTCGTTCCTCTCCACAGTCGCCTCAGGCACGCTCAGAACGGGAGATTGGACTGAAGACAAGTTTCGGTGCAATCTGTTGGTTTCCTTAGCTAGGTAATTGTTTTTGAATTGGCTCTATATGAATGAATTGGATTATTTTGTAAATAATTATGATTACAATTAATTGAATTACAATGGGCTTGAATTGGACTATACTATTTAAGTGCCTTGAGATGACATTTGTTGTATTTGGCGCTATATAAATAAAACTGAATTGAATTGAAAAGCTTCGCCTTTTGACTCAGCTCCCTCATGTCCAAAACGGATCGACGCAGCGTCTTCGTTACTGCTGACAAAGACCCAATCAAACATTTTTCCAGTAGAGAGCCATGGCCTCAGACTTGGAGGGACTGACAATCAGTAGTGACAAACATCCAGGAGTTTAAGAGTCACATAATTTCTTGGTATTATATTGTACAGATATAATAAAAACAGATTTAAAATCAAAGATGATCCTCCTCTGTTACAAATAAATCAATGCGATGTAGAGTACACTGAGCTCAGTGTGTATGTGTAAGGAGGAGCTGATCCTAAATGATAAATCATATAAATACATCATATAAAACAGCACAGTGCAGTTGCCTTTCGTTCACAGCAAGCACAGAATGAATCACGGATATTGTTTTTAAATAAGAAGCTTCAATCCAGACAACCTGAACTGCTCTTGTGGTAATTATAATTATTTAGTAAACACATGTTTCCAACTGAGCTGATTGATTCGTTTATTTGAGGCGCTTGTCGGCAGAGAATAACAGCGTGATTTCACTGCTACTTCTGTGGTTACACGATGGAAAGCCCTGAAAGCCGAGCCACTAAACCACAACAGAACAACAAGGTGACCAACAGATGCTGCTCGACTTATTTTTGGATGCAGATAGTCGAGCCAATGGGAAGATTCTCACAAGTTAAATCCGTACATTTTTATAGTCCTCTGTATTTACGGCCCACTGTCTGCTGGTTGCATGGTCATACTCACTTCCACTCGATTCAATTTTAGTCATACAATGCCAATTCGCAAACAGGTAGTTTCTGTAAGGTACTTAAAAGGAAACCAACAATGCAACGATTCTTTGCGAGTAACCACTTGGCAACAGCGGCAAGAGCAATGGCAAGTTCTGCTTGAGCGTTGTCCAAAATATAATCACACAGGGGACGGACTCTACATAATCCACTCAGTTGTAGACACGAACGCTTTGCTGTAATTTCCCAACAACGCTTTCCACGAAGGTCATATGACTCATGGATGAGACTGAGCAGATGAAATGCTAACGATGTTTAACTGGCAGCCCTGTTCCCGTACACAAACATTTCTGCTGTGTCATTTCACTCAGCGATACAGGCAATAAGACGGGGCAATAATACAATGATATCGCTGACTGGATCTACATATTATTCTAGGGTTTCCCCTAATCCTGATACAGGTTGTCTTGCCGTCTGTTTAATTTTCTGATAACAAACTAGATTAAAAGTGAGGCGCTCGTTAAATCTGTGTCGTTTATCAGATGAAACTGTGTCACTGATGTCTTTTTTGCACTTGGGAGCTTACATTTGGGTGTCTGAAGTCGCTAAAACTGAAGGAAAAAAAACGCAACCCTGTCACTTTGTTTCAAGCTGCCTGGGTTTGAAAGTGTGACAAATCGATATCATTCAGAGCCCTACAAATCTGCAGGGAATTCCCAATCTCATTCCCAAGCCAGAGTAGAGACGTCCAGCCTCCCCACCTTCATCTCTGCAAGTATTTCAGAGTAAAATTGACAGTCGAGTGTGTGCGACCTGTCCAGGAAGTACCCTGCCTCTCCCCCAGTGGTAGCTGGGATACGATCCAATCCTGACCCGCTAACCAGAATTGTTTAAAGCTGGTATAGAAACGGATGGATGGATGGATGGATGGATGGATGGATGGATGGATGGATGGATGGATCGTCAGTCAACTATATCTGTGTCAGTTTGGTGTGTGCTAGTGAGCTCTTGGGCTGCTTACTGTACGCTTCGACACACAGCGATGATGTGCTTGGAGGGTTGTTGAGTACCACCGAGCCTGTTGAATGGTCTTCTCTGTGCTATTCTTAAAGTAATGTCTGCCTTTCACAGACATTACTTTAAGAGCACGGGACAAAAAGAGCAGAATATACTGTTTCATTTCATGAAGCCGTGCACAAAGATGACCACTCATAACAACGCGCTTAAACAAACTACATTCTGCACATGTTACAAAGGCCTGGCTCAAACTGGTCCAAATTTGTAAAATTTGTCTCATTATGAAGGCGAAAAATATAACTAAGTGGGCTCTGACCCGTCGAGCCGCTTTCATAAGTGAGAATATGAAGGCATTCTGCTGTCAAAACTAGTGTTGTTAGAAGAGGCGTGGATGCAACACAGTGGTAAACACCACACTGTCTCGGAAAACAAATTATTAAATAAAAAAATTGTAACATTTCCCAGTTATAACAATTAAAACGTTGTCTTTGTACTACAGTATGTCTCAGTAAATAGCAGCGCACCTACTTTACCAGTTGTATTCATTCATTTTACTTCATTTTACTACTGACAAATGTGTTGTTCTGGAGCTCCTGTGTTGATGACTGCGGCTACGTTTAATCAACTTCCTTTAACTGTCATTTGCTCATTCGATTAACTGAATTATCTGTGAAAATCTCATAAAGCAGTAATAAAAGCATTCATCATCTTTCCCAAAGACCATCGCAATGTCGCCAAATGGACTGTTTATCCAGACATGAATTTACTTAAATATACAAAGGAAATCCATCATATGTAGATTCTGCTCTTATCACATGCATTAAAACCTACTTTACTGCCTTTTTAAATATCTTCTGCTTGTAAATTGGAAATATCTGACTGCGTCAAAGCATCTGGGACGCCAAGTTGTTAAACAGGCCTTTAAAATAAGCCTGCGAGTTTCGGGGCTGCATTCCAGCCGATCCCAATCTGGACCATTCTTCACATAAACACACGGTGACACGTGCCCTTAGATAGTTTTATGTCACTTATATAGTGGCTATACCAAAAAAGGCCGAGCAATATTGCCGTTCATATTCATATTTCAGTGTTATTATTATTTTTTTTTTTAAATGTGCGCAGGTACTGACCCAGCAGAAGGATTTTTATCTCTCTTCTCTCCTTCTTCTTCTGCTGCTTGAGGATCCTCTTGATCTCCTTGTCCACAGCGATGGTCTTCTTCTCCTCCTCGGACAGACAGCACACGCAGGTGCGGTGGCACCACCCCCAGCAGCCCGCCATGGACAGCGCCTCTGAAACCAAACTGTTGGTGGATAATCATTTGTAACGTATCTGTGATAACAGAAAAATACACGGTTTTTTTTTTCACTTTTTTACTCCTTCCACGCATGGTTTTTAGTATCACCGCACCTTGAAATGTTCAAGATGCTGCCGGGCAGATAATTACTGTCTTCACAGACCGGCTAGTTCACTTAAATGGAGCGGAGCACGAGCTCAGTGTAAAACCAACTGTATTCCGTATCTTTCTGTCTGTATGGGTTATTTCCTATCAGACATACAAGTTCGTTCAAGAGGAGCTTGGACTTTACATTTAGAAAATGTCGCTTCTTACCTCCAATCAGAGTCTCGTATTCCTTGAGGACGGTACAGGTGCGGGCTCCGGCTGCTGCTCGTGGTCCATTTCTCACCGCGTCCCCTTCCTACTCCACCTGAAGCTAACGGCTAACGGCTACTGTCATAAGCCCCCACTGAAACGGAGTTTTAACACCTTTCTGCGGTTCACAGCAAGCAACCTGCCGCCTGGGAAACTCCACGGCGCTTCAGAGGAATGTGCTGCCTCTCTGGTCCGCTCAGCGCTCTCTGTAACTGGAATGCGCTCAGGGGGAAGCTGCGGAAAGAGAGCGGCAAAGTACCGCAGCCGCGCCGGAAGTTTGCGCTTGGTGACAATGAAATAAGAGCATGAAAAGTTACTCCCACCTCAAGAGTCCCCGTACAACACTGTCACTCCTCTCCCCCTAAGTCTTAAAAAGGACAGTCTGTGTATTGAGTACTATTTCACACATGTACTGCACCGTGAAGCGACTCATTCGCTATGTTTTTAAGAGCCTTTTCACTTTGTGCTTTTATTTCTATCTTGAAAAGTACAAAAAGTTGGGAAAGGGGTAGAAATGAAAAAAGAAAAAAAAGCTGGAAAATGTTAAAGATGGCAAATCAAAAACACCTCACACTATGCCTTCATGAAATCCACAATCCATACCTAAAGTAACTATTTGCACCATAGTTCATTGTGTTATTATTCGTGGATTTGTCGTTTTCTCAGTCACTGGCCTAACCCTGTGGAATGAATTACCTTTGCACATCAGGCAGGCTGACTCACTTAATGTTTTTAGGTCCTCCCTTAAAACACATTTTTTGTCATTGGCTTTTAATTCAGTCTGAGGTGTTGACTTTTTATTGTTTTGTTATTATTTTTACTTTTTATTATGGTTTATTATTATCATCTTATTATTATGGTTTTTAACGTTTCACATGTATTCCATATATGTGTACAGCACTTTGGCAAACTATGTTGTTTTTAAAGCGCTATATAAATAAAGTTGGATTGGATTGGATTACAACAAGGAGTTGATCAACAGCTATTTCCAGTTGTATTAACAGCCCAACAATAGTGATATTACAAATGATATGGGTGCTACTTGCTGAAGACTTTGAGTCCATCCAGGAAATTGCATTAGTTTCCTGCCTCTATGGGATTCCTTCTTGATTATGACCACTCCTGTGTTATTCCACTGCAGCTGATATGATATTGACATATGAGAATGACAGGGCACACATGAAAGTAAAAGCAGCCCAAATCACAGTGTTGTGTAGACAGCCACTTTGATGTCTGTGGTGAAATGTTGACATCACACACATGAGGCATCATTACATAGTTGTGCTATTTTACGAGGAAAAGTAACGTTTGCGCTTTCACGTTGGCATCACAAAAACCACAAAAAAAAAAAAACAGAAAAACAGAAAAAGCAGCGCTGATGACAATAGGGAGTGTTACTCTTAGTTCTGTCTCCAGATTGTGATAATTTTTTTTTGCCAACCAGACACTTTGTCTTTATATTTATTGTTTTAGGTGAGGCTGAACTACTAGCAGAAAAGAAAAGCATTACTTTGAAAATATCAAACCGGCGCTGGATTTGGCTTCATTCTCGTTGGCTTGGCGGGGATTTAAGTGAGCGCGCTGCTTGCGGGGATAAAGTTTCGGCTGCAGCAGATCCTCCCTGCTTCGTGTTTCAGTTGACCAGCTTCTGTTGTTATTACTGATGGTATAAATAAGGAGGCTATTTCTATACGTCTTCGTGTGGACGTTTCATTTGACTGATGTTTGTGAATTTGAAACTTTGAAATGTTTTTACTAATTTTATCTAAAACAAAAAACAAAACTTAAATTCGGTTATAATTAAATACGATTTTTTTTTTTTTTTTTTTTTTAATGACTTAAGCGCCTACTGTATCTAACACACAATGCAGCTTAACACACTCGAAGGACTACAACCTTTGGTAGGGCTGAGTGATGTCAGAGGGGTTTTTCACGGTCCAGCAGGCTTTCAGGGGAGATATGAGGTGTGGAACAGGTATTATTTGTCACTCCTCCGCGGCTGTTATTTGGATGTCAGCCTTTTGTGCGAGCCAGCAGGACCGGTTTGTCTGGGCTTTCATGCTTTCAGATATTGAGATCACCCAAGCCCTCCATTGCCATGGGAACAGGGAGAGGTAAAAGAGTCAAAGGGGCGTGTATGAATGGGCCTACTTAGTGTTTTACAGTACGGGCAAGTGAATGCAGCTTTAATGCAAAACTGTATGAACTAATAGATTATATTTGACACCACGCACACTTTTAAAAGCTGCTTTGTGTCTTGGTTTGCCTGACATTTGAGTGCACTTACAAATAGTCAAGAAAGACAACAAGTCATGTAAAGATAAAGTAGATGAAGATGATACTAACAAGGATACCTACTGTTGTATTTTGGGTGATACTGGTAAAAAAAATCTCTTCGTGTCTGACGTTTGCATGTAACTCCGCCCTGGATTCGGTGCTGCTGAAAATGAGTCACACTCAACAACCAAAACTAGCTTTGTTGTCTTCAGAACAATCTTGCCTCAAAGATGTGTCAGGAAAGAAAGCACCACTGTCTGCTCCCAGTGGGGCAGAAGGGAATGTCTCATGCACCAAAAACGCTACTGCTGTCCTCTGAAAGCTTCCTGAGAGCTCAGCCTCATCACAGCCTCTGTGTGTAAATTGTTCCCTTGCTGCCAGATAATTAGATACCCTATGCTTTTGGATTTCCGACAGTATTCCTGAGTATTCTTCTTCATTTTCCTAACATATTCAGAGAGTAGAAAACAAGACAGGAGTCAAAGGTGGAACAGAGAAAGAAGACAAGGAAAGGTAGAAAGGATGGAAACCTGCATGGTTAGTGGGCGTAGACTGTAAGTATCTGACTCAACTACAGCAAATCAGACATATGAAGTCTTTACCTGCCTCCAGAGGGGAGATAAAAAAAATCTCTTGGAGTAATATGACACATGGCATAGGCAGGTCCTGTATTGTCAGTTTTTCCACGAATGTGAAGAATACACGCAGCAGAGGTAATAAGAGACTTTGTCACCGTCTGCAGTGGGAAACAGATGATGTTTCCACAGCATCACTTATCGGATCTCACTCCTGAGATGGAGGAAGCTTCCTCTCATCCTAACGTCACTCCTTGCAGTTCATTTTTAATTCTCCACGAATTAAGCACTCATATGCATACAACTGTTCAAACATTAACTTAATTTTTTTTGGGGGGGGCTTTTTATGCCTTTAATGGATAGGGCAGTTGGAGAGAGACAGGAAGCAGGGGGCAGAGAGAGGGGGAAAGACATGCAGCAAAGGGCTGTCCGGTGCGGGACTTGAACCGGGGCCAGCTGCAGCGAGGACTGTAGCCTCTGTACATGGGGCGGCTGCTTAACCCACTACGCCACCAACCGCCCCCAAACATTAACTTGAGTATTATTGTTTTATGTAAGGTAGAAGATATTCAAAAGAGGCTCAATGAATGATTCCAGATGCTGATTTCCCTCCACATCCTGCAGGGTTTTTTTGTAGCCAAACAGTGATTATTCACCGTTTCCAGTGCGTTACCTTTGAAGTCAACGAGTATAGTTTGCAACAATTGTACCAGAGTATTGAGGAAATGATTGTTTTTGCAGAAGTGAGAACCTCTCGTATGTTCCCACTTCCTTACCTTTGCAAGGGAAAAGAAACTGACAATCTTTAAAATGCATATTTAAAAAAAAAAAGAGATAAACAAGGGGATCTTAAGAAAACTACGAGGATACATATGAAATGTTGCAAGTGTGACACGTTTCAGCGGACAGAAGATAAATGCTGCTATCTGAAATCAAAGAGAATTTTGTGTTTGTTGAATGAGTTCACAGTGAATGAATAAGCTGCATTTCATATCAGTGGGTGGAGACTGTTGGCATGAGCTGAAGCCCGAGTGAGAAGTGAGCAGGCAGGCAGGACGAGCTGTGATGTCATGAGTCATGTCTGGAGATTTTGCCCCAATCATACCAAGCATACCAATGTCTGAGGCCGTTCACATCCGACGCGTCTCATTCTGTCAGGTTACCCTGTGGCACCTCAGGCCTTTTTAACCTCGGGAGATCACGTATGAAAACCAGAACCTTCGATCCAAACGGACTGTAAAATTTGGTGTTTTTTAAAAAAATATCATATTTTTAGCTTAGAAATGTTCAGGAGCTGTTAAATTACCAGGGCTCCTGCCACACCCTGGATAGTGATTTCTGTCTGTGTGTGAATGACTGAGGATTTGAAAGCGGCCAAGCCACCTCCTTCAATCTGTCCCCTCCTCCTAAATATCCTTTTTTTTAGTACGGTGATACGTTTCCTCAAAGAATTAAAGGTGGGTGTGATGAAGAAGGCCAAACACAGACACTGACATAAAAAAAGACGAGTCCCTTAAATTTTCCTTACTCCTAATTTTCACTGAGCTGTTTATCTTGAATTTAACCTCTGTTTTGTGACTGCCTTTGTCCACAATGTCCACAAGGTGTCACTTGACTCAGCAGTATTGCTCCTCAGCTCATTGAGTGAAATGCGGTTGTAAATGTTTGGCTGCAGTTGCGGTGGTGATGAGCGGTTCCCATCAAAAGTTAGAGAAGCAGAGCATGTCAGCAGAAGAACAGTAGACCTTTAATTGACGTCTAGAGGAGTCTCTCTTTGGGCTTGGATGGAGTTTTTCAATAGAAACATGATGCGCGTTTCTAACTCTGCATTCCCTATACAGAAAACACTTCAAAGTTAACAACTCTACCAAGGCTGACATTCTCTTTACCTTCACTTAACTTGTTTATAATGCTTAAAGTTTCCCAAAGCATGCATGTTAGGTCAACTGGTGATTCAAATTTGTCCATAGGAGTGCATGCGATCAGGTGTGGTTGTTTGTCTGCATGGCCCTGTGATGGACTGGCGACCTGTCCTCGCCTAATGGCAGCTGGGATAGGCTCCAGCTCCCCCATGACCCTGACTTTGATCAAATAAGTATTGAATATGGATGGAGTTTTTTCTTTTAATCTATTTCTCTGTTTCACAGCAATTTTAAAGGAATCCGTCAGGGGTATCACTTTGGGATGCAGACACTAATATACGGATAAAAAAAAGAAAAGAAACAGTGTCGTCTTCAACATACAAAATTGTTGGCGATGTATAGGAGAGTATATGATTAAAGCGGATTTAATTGAAATGAGAAATACTGAGGCTGCAGCCTATCGCTGACAAAAGGGAAGGAACACACTGGACAGGTCACCAGTCCATCACAGGGCCAACACAGAGACATGTGACAAAAACAACCATGCACACTCACACTCACTCTTAGGCTCAATTTAGAGTCACAGATTAACCTAACATGCATGTTTTTGGACGGTGGGAGGAAGCCGGAGTGAGTGTGAGTGTGCATGTTTGTGTGTCTCTTTTGTCTCCGTGTGGCCCAGTGATGGACAGGGTGTACTCTGCCTCTTACTCAACGACAGCTGGGATAGGCTCCAGTCCCCCCATGACTTTAAATTGGATTAGGCGGGTATAGAAAATGGATGGATGTGTATATCGAGATGAAAAAATTATTATTACAGCAGGAATAAGAATTACATAGAAGCACGTGAAAATTGTTTACCTTTCCCCTGAACTATAGACAGCACTTATTTCCTTGTCACTGTGTTTGGCTTGATCTCTGTTTCATTTGTCTACTGGTGTCCAGTGTCCCTGTGTGGGTTCACCACCTTGACGTGATCAAATGCATACTTGCATACTTCAGCAACCCCTCTGGCCGTGCCAGAAAGCTTGTGAAAGATTACATGGAATCATACTTAAGTAACAATTAAGATAAAATTCTTAAATTCTTTCTTTCACAGAGTTAACAAAACAAAAATGAAAGCAGCACAAAGTAGAATTTGGGGCATGCTGCTTTTTCATAACACCCCGACACAAGTATCACATCATGTAATGCTTTTTACAGCCAACTAAGAGCGTTTCAGTTCTTGTTTGGAGGATTTTTCTCTTTCTACTAATTCTTTGAGATTGTTGCACTGCTGAGGGTAATGGCAAGAACCTAATGTATTCCATTATGACTTTTAAGTCTATTAGATTATCATCCTCATGCAGCATTCGTTCTCCTTTTCATCTCTTTTATTAGAATAATCTGACGTTTACTGCCAGAGTAATCTGTTTCTTTTAAGTCAGATCTGTTGTACCCGCGACCAAATGTTCCCTGCTCACAGTCCCATAAGAGACTGAGACACGTCCCTTAATGTCCACAGAGGGGAGTTAATTGTTACTTCGGCTAACACCAAGCCAGCATACAATACAATAAATAGATACAGATATGATCAACCTTACTCTGTGCCTAACAGTTGGAGAGGTTCACCCCTTTTTCTTTTCTTTTGGCAATATCTCAGCTCAAATAGGGCTAAAACTTCAAATTTGTCATGAAAAAAAAAAGGAACTTTTAAAAACATCCGTTGCTATATTTTTCAGAAGGATGCAGGAATGGCTTTCCTCCAATAACTCCTTCATGAATAATTGTGCACCACCAAAATCTGAAAGTTTTCTTTAACGCTTGAGTTGTTTGTTTCTTATTTTAAAGTCAAACTGCCCTCGATTCTCTGTAATTCTCTCTGGAAGTTTCTCTACATCGAAAACTTGTCAGTGGGACGATATTTTCAAAGAAGCAAGCATTAAAATACCATTAAAAGGACACTGAAGGCAAATGATGAATGAATTCACACAGCTGCGGCTACGACCGGCAGTAAGAAAACATAGACGACATCTTGTCAATTTGTAGTTGAACTACTGTACAACTGACAAACTGAACAGTTTATTTGACTTGGTCCTGTGTCAAATGAATCACATGGAAGTCTGTCTTGTGATATACAATAAGCAAGTACTGCACACAAAGGGTTGTAGTGAAGTGCTGATCACTGAGGGAAGAAAATGAATTAAAGTGAAAATGCATATGGAGAGGAGGCCGTTTTTGTCACGATCCATGGATTTTGTGTTTTTCTGTCCGTTGGGCTCAGAGTTTTTTTTCTATGGTTTGATTATCTCCTACTCTCTGTTCTGTGTTCTTAGTTGTTATCATGTTTGAACGAATACCTTGAATTGTGTTTTAGTTTCTGTCCCCAGTCCTCGGTTCCCCTGTTTGGTCCTCAGCTCCACTTTCCCACCTGTCTCCACTCAGTCACAGCAGCAGTCACTTTCTCATTAGTTCCCTCAGTATATTCACTCCTCTGAGAATCTCAGGCCTCGTCAGATCCTTGCTGTTACTTTCATCAGTGATTGTCTCTGTAGTCCAGCTCTTCACTTGTCTGACAACCCCCTCCCCTTGTCTGGTAGTTTTATTATTTAATCTATTTGTTCTCCAAGTTTAGTCACGGCTTCCCAGCCCCGCCGTACTTTTGGTTTGGTTAAATAAAGACTTTACTTCTATCACCTGTTGGCCTCCGGACAGCCTTCCTCTGAATCTGGATCCTCTGTAACCGTTCAACACTGACATCTCGTCAGTTTTCTTCTCAAAGCGTCTTGAAATACCAGAAACTGAAGGACAGATAAGCACATCAAATATGGATGGCATCCCCTGTTTGGTGTCTTATTGTTTTAGAAATGTGAAACGCAGGGCTTATGGATAAAATTAAACAATTGTTCTTTTTTGCAGTGTGTGTGTGTGTGTGTGTGTGTGTGTGTGTTGGGGAACCTATTATCTGACACCTATACTTACACATCTATTATACATATATTTAAATTTTCATTAGAAATGTTATTCTATTATACATTATACATATTCTATCAAGAAAAATATGTCACATCTGTAAAGTATGATATTTTATGTGCAGGTGATACTATATGATTATTTTTACATGAGGGAAAAGTATTTATACAGCACATGCTAAGTTGCAAACAGGTTTTGTGTCTAAACTCGTGCTTGAAAGTAAGTAAACGAAAGCTGAGCTGTATTATAGGTTAAAAATGCTTCAGACAGGCGTCAAATATGGTCACAATAAGACCATATTTTTGGTCACAAATAAGAGTGTGACCAAAATGAGCCACACAGAGTTTTAACATTGATGCAGTTTTGTATTTGTAGCAGCTCAAGAGCTTTACTTTATGCGTCCACAGCGCACTAGATGAGCATGCATATCTGAATGTACTGATTGCAGCCAGATACTTGAATACACTGCGATTCTCGGTGGCCTGCAGATTTCCAGAAACAAACAGCTCTGTGGGTGTGCTGTTGCGCTTTGACAGGAGATGGGCGTTGCCCCTCCAGTCAAATGTCAGTCGCCTTCCCCGACACGCCTCCAAAGGACAACTTCCTCTCAAGCAAACTTGGGAAGTTCGCAATTTAGGAAAAGCCCGCCCTAAAGCGCGCAACATGCACTCCTTTCATTGGCCCTGCCCCTTTCAATCAATTATCTCCCAAGTGACGTCAGCAGCAGCGCCACACCGGGGCTGAGGAGTGGGTGACGAGGAGCGATCACCACCACCAGGAAAAATTGCCAGGACCGATAAAATGCACGGACGATAAGGGTTGATTTGACTGTCAGTAAGCTGTTCTTGCATCTCGAGTGCTCTGTGTCGCCGAGGCCCTCTTGGGAGCACTTAGTTAATGCAATGAAGGTCCTCTGTCAGTTCGAGCTGCCTGGTTTTTCGCTTGTTGGCTGCAATTCCAGGGATGGCTCGCTGAGCTAACCTAACTAGCTAACAGTTAGCCTACCCTGGCCATTGGGTGCCTCGGTGTGGAAGAGATAGCTCCCTTGAGCCCGTACTCTCGTTTGGATTAATCCGGGGTTTTGTCGTTGATAGAAGACTTGAAACGGTGAAGCAGCGCATCTGCATGGACAGTTTGACGGGGGCTCTTAGTCAGTGCGCGGGCGTAACTTCCAGGGAGGATTTCGGGGCGGCTAGGCTTGTACTCGGCCGGGCGACCAGCAGAGAGATTGTACAAATGTGGCCGAGGCAGCCTGTTGTTTCCCACTGTCTCTGGGGGCGAAGTTCATAGATTGTTAGATTTTTGTGTAAATTAAAAAAATAGCGAGAAAAGGCATTAGAAAGTGTTCAGCACACTGAAAATTAATCAACTGACGTTAGCTTTGTTTTCACGTTAGTAGCATTTAGCTTACAGGCTAGCTACTGAGTTAACGTATCCAAGCTGTTTTTAATTTTTTTTTTTGCTCATTTTGGAAGTGCATCAAATAAAATGCTTATTTGCACCTTTTGGAGTCATCTTGGGTGTGTGCGGACATGTTGCATTGCAGATTATCTGTAATCAGCTCACTGTCCCTGTAGCCTGAGTGTTTTCGTACGTTTTAAACTAACGTAAAGCTGTCAAATATTTAACACTTGACAGCAGTATTACCATCAACAGGGAGGCCAGATTCTGCACCAAACAGCGAGACCACAAAGATCGGTTATCCCTGTTTTTTCCCTTTCTTTCTTTTTAAAAATAATTCGTTAAAAACGGACTCTTAAATAGAGAGGGTGTATTTATTTGATACTTAGTGTGAGGTGTAGCCCGGCACCCCTCGTTAGACGGGCTTTTTCTGCTCATGCAGTGATGACTTTAGACTCCATGATGGCTTGTTGCCTGAGTGAGGAGGCGAAGGAGTCCAAACGAATCAACGCCGAGATCGAGAAGCAACTCCGACGAGATAAGAGAGATGCAAGAAGGGAGCTGAAGCTGCTTCTGCTGGGTAGGTCTGCACGATGCTGAGTGTTTTTTTTTTTTGCACCACAAATGTAACTGCGTTGCACACAAAAGCACCTGCGGGTGTGATTTCTTTCTTTTTATTGCACAGGTTTCACATGCAAAACACTGCAACCACAGTTGCAGAAGCCACATTTCCCAAATCGCCACAGGATTTGTTTGTGATGTGATAGGGAAATCTACATCCGCGTGTGGTTTCCAGCCGGACAGTTTGAGAGAGATGTCAGCCTCTCACCTGGGAATTTGTATGTGCGCAAAATGTGTCATTTGTGACTGAATGGAAATGGTTTCGGCCAAAGTATCTGGCTGTTTTCTTCGTCAAACGATAGTTGCATCACAGCAGGTATTTAGTGTCTCCTGGTTTATGGTAAGGGGAGCATCTTGTCAAACTAGATTTTTGAGGTGGTGAAGATCAACCTAATTGTTACCTGAATGTACAGGTCCTAATACTGGGCTCGCTTTTTGTTTTCAGTGTCGAATCAGAACTATGAGGCTTATTCGTGGTTGTACAGATGCCAAAGTGCTACTTTGGTCTGTTAAACCTTTCCTTAAGCGGTTTTCAGCAGCTGCCTCTTCTTTTCTTCCTTTAGCCATCTTCCACAAAACACGGATTATTCCGCCAGGGCCCGAAATGATGAAAAAGAGTTGGATTTTTAATTAAGTCTGCTCCTACTGAGGCAGGGCTCTATGGGTGTCTGGGCTTGGAAATGGCCCCGGAAAGGTGGCTCGCTTTGGGACCGAACTCTTTCCCCAGACGGTTGGCAGCGCAATCCTTAGACTAATTTATACAGTTATGGTACAGTAGCGAAGTTCACTGGGATGGGATATCGACAGAAAGAGCTGTTTTTCACACTGCACTGAGGTCAGAGTTTTGGTGTAGTCGCAGAGCAGCATCAAATGTCATATTAAGGGATGCCTTCAGTTGTCTTGTTTGTTGTCACAGGTGACTAAATATACACTTCCTGCTTCTAAGGATGTTCTCTTATAGCTGTGTCAACATCCAGCACCAGGAGCCAAACTAGCTAAATAGAAACAACAGTTTCTGTTAACGCACGTTAGAATAAAGAGTGTTAAAATATTATCAGCAGATAGCACAGCGGGTAGCCTTTTACACATGAAATACGAGCAGAATAACAATTTAAAGAGAAATCTTCTGTCCACAAAAACATTGTTGACTGTTTAGACGCCTGAAGGGAGATGGAACGACACTATGTCTCCATATCTGGCTTTAAAGTACATTTTCTCTTGTCGTTCGGATAGCTCAGAAAGTTTAAAAAAACGTCCCTCCAGGATGCATAATCTGCATTCCTCTAACCGTCTTGTTTTGCCTGACCAAAACTAGAAAACCCAAAGATTTGAAGTTTACAAAAAAATAAATCTTCGCTTTGAACACAATGGAACCAGCAGCTGTTTGGTTACGTGTCCAAAACATTCATTTATTCGATCATTTGGACGTTGAAATCATTTCCTGCTAAATTTCAAGACAGAATAATTCATTGAAAAAGAAAAAGTAAGATCAGTTGCTGTTCATGGCTAGTTTTTGGCCATCTACTGTTGAAAATGAACTTCAGCGACGAGGAAGATCTCCCAGAGTTCATTGTGTTATCTTCTTGAGTCCTGTCTGTTTATGACTGTGTGCTACAGCATGTCGGTGTGAGTTAATCCTGTGTCACACTGATACAGTGCTGCTTCATGTGTTTCTGCCTTACTGCTGAAACTGATTGGGAATCTAAACCTGTTTGTCAAACTTGTTGCTGTTGTCTTATTTATTTATTTATTTATTTTTCTGTCGACAAATTAGATGGTGGGAGGATGGCTTTTTGAAATAGAAGACACCCCTTCTGTGTTTTTTGCCAACTACTAATTTTCACTAAATGCAGCAAAGTACAATTTGCAGGAGCCATTTGTTTCAGTTTGCGGTGAGAGTCCGCTGTCACATTTGTCAGTTTTAGTGCACTCTGGTTGTCTCACTTCATTTGGAACCTATTATGGACCTCTTTCATCGTTTTTATAGACCTTGACGCTCACTGTGGCTTTTTATTATGGTCTTGCTTGCATGTGTATTATTGTCTGTATTGGCTTTTAGGTACTTTGTAAATTCACTGTTGGGTTTCAGAACACTTTAACGCACTTTTGGCTGCTTTGATTGCAGTGGTGCCGGTTCTACGTATGTGATGCAGGTGTAACGCCTGCTTTCAGTTGACCGTATTTAACTCCGGAAGTACTCTGGCTCATATTTGTCGATAACTTTGTGCCAAATTGGATACTGAAGGAAAAACTAGAAACTCTTTAATGAGGTTTTGTGGTTCTAGTTGTCTGAAGTTCTGGCTTGATGAGTGAAAGGCTCATCTGCTACCTATAAGGAACGTTGGTGGTTTTGTCTGATGTTTTAAGGGAAGGCAGCTGTTCCAGCTGTTTATCAGCGGCAGGTCGGCTTTTTCTTTGGTGTGTTCAGCGAGTCGGGGTACAAGGAGTGCACTGTTGCCTGTTATGTAGCTAATGAAAGTCCCCAGTAATTAATTAAACATGCACATTTTATGAGATTTCTTCAGTAAAAAGGCTTTTTTAATGTGGCACTGACAGTTTGGTCGCGCAAATGAGTTCAAAGCCGTTGTAGTTCTTTTTTTTTTCTTTTGGTAGCAGTGTTTCCTCGCTGGATCAAGTTCTACTTATTGTTCATATTCTGACGATAACAACAGATTCTTCCATGGGTTTGTGTCACAGTTTTGGGCACTGAAACAGAACTATTTGGGTGAAGATTAACACTGACCGCGACGACAGCATTTATATGCGGAGTGGAAAACCTGGGCTTTTGGTTTGCGACACCAGATTGTGCGCCAAAATCTCCTTGGTCTCGTGTCAGAATCCCTTTGTTGACATGGAAATGAGAGATGCCAGCGCTAACCTTAACAGGACTTTTTAATGTTTGCCCGTGCAAATGAACGGTCACTCTCCAACTGTATTAAAGAACAGAGGCATCAGAATGTCTCCCCAAATTCACTCACGTTGACAAGTAGATGAGATCACCTGTCTGTGCTGTTGAAAAGACGGAGGAGGGAAAAACCCTTCACTCGCTGTCCCAATGGGAGGTTCTCCCTCCACTTTTCCTAATTTTTTAACTTGATGTCTTAATTAAGTTAGATTTTATTGGGGAAAAAAAAAAAAGTACATTTGTTGCTAAATCGAGTTACTTTCTGGGCAAACCGTTGCTGGTTTCTGTTGGAAAGAAAATGATTGGACAAAATTCGAGGCTTGAGCATGTCTTTTGTTCGGTGAGTTTGCATAAAGTGGAGAATGACACCAAACCTAACTGGATTATATGTATACAATTCAACTAAACCCATTCACCTCAAACTGGACTTTGAGTTTTGAAATGTCTTGGAACAAAAGCCCCGGCTCATTGAAACACACCGAGTGTTTGATTAAAATGCTGCTTACAACACAATGAGCCCTCTTTCAGACAAAAACCAAGTGACTCCAGCATCCCTGTTAGCTTTTAGTCATATTGAAGGATTAAATCGATAGAATCAAGTTTGGTGACCACAGTCCCCATGATGAGCTTGGGGATGTAAAGAGGAAGCACATTGTTGCCATGGATTCAGTGACTTGGACTGTGAGCAACCACTTGAACCACATTTTCTTCAGCTGTAGTATCCATTTTGGCAAATTCCTCATCAAAGTGTACACGGATGGCTCGGTCGTGATCAGGTGAACCTGTGCGACTCCAAAATAGCATTTTTACTTTCATTTCAGCGGATGCTTTCCCACAGCTAAAGCGGTTTGTCTGGCAGCTTCTGAGTGAATGATAATGCATGTTTTGCGCTTCGTTTCTGACCGGTGTTGATGCACTTAAACCCCAAATTGCAGCAAACTAGCCATATGTCGTTTAATTCAACTAAAGGACTTTCTGAGTCCTCTACAGCAGCGGTCCCCAACGGTACCAGTACCGGGCCGCACAGAAAGAATAAATATCTTACATTATTTCCGTTTTATTTATTATCTGAGTCTGAACAATGTTTTATTTTGAAAAATGACCGAATTCTCACCGTTACATACGTCTATGACTCACTCTTGACACGTGTCAAGGTGCTTGTCTCGGTCACGTGATAAGCTAATATTAAACCCACAAGCTAGCAAAATGAGTAAAAAAAACAGTCTTTTAAAAGCTTCTTTCCAAAGGGGAAAAGGCCCAGCGAGGAGACGGAAGAAGAGCCTATGACCACTAAGAAAAAGAAAGCTGCATTTAACAGACAAATACCAGGAGACCTACTTAAAATATGGATGTATCGTGACGGGTGATTCCCACAGTTTTTTGTCTTGGTCGTATCATTTTACTTTGTTGTATTTATCCGGCACACCTTAAAAGCCGGTCCGTGAAAATATTGTCTGACATTAAACCGGTCTGTGGCGCAAAAACAGTTGGGGACTGCTGCTCTACAGTTAAACATCTGGAAGCCAAAAAAAAAAAACAGTTTTTAGTACAGCCACAGTACAGTGGAGCCCAGATTTAAATGTGCACAGTCAGGAGCACATTCTGTACACCTGAGCGAGCTAAGGCCCACGGGCAGTGCAGGATATTTACCTGAACTCATAATTGAAATGGAAGTCGGCACACTGTATCTGCACACACACGCACAGAGCACACACTTCATCTCTCAATGTGTGCACTGCTCTAACAGGTCAGTAGTATCTGGGTTAATGAGTATTTGTTTTTTGGCAACACCCAAGGATGTCTCATGCACGGAGCCTGCCTACACTTATGGTTTCTCTCTGCAAGTCTTGCCACAAGCTAAGCAGATAAGCCCTTTGTTGGCCATATTTGTTTGGCTACATGTTAGCTGCTTCCAAGGTAACGACAGGCATTGTTGGCTTTTGTTGAAATAACAAAAGTGCTGACAGTGCAGATGAAAAAACCCACACAACGTGAGGATAAAGTAACCCCCCCACCCCTAAGTAAAAAATAAGACTCTGGAGAGAGAGAGAGTGTGTGTGTACATACAGTAGCGTTATAGGGTCATCGTAGGGATGCCCTCTGGTATCCCAGCTATCCTCATAGGTATTTAGCTATACTGAAGGCAGAGTTGGCAGATGTCCTGCTGGATCCTCACTCCCACAAGTGAAAGTCTAACAATGCTTACTGACTCTCAGCCAAGGTTGATATTGCTAATAATCACCCATGTGAGCTTATTTCCCAGAAATCTCATACAGCCTGACCTGGCACACGGGGTGTGAGTGTGTCAACAAATAGCAGATTATTTTAGTGTAATTCATATTGGTAACATGCACTTTCCGTTGCATTACACTGAACGGTGAAATGTGTTTTTAAACCGATCAGGATAACCAGCCAACCTGGCTGGATATCACAGCTATCAGCAGAATACTGAATGCGTCGCACTGCTTAATGAATTACAGCATTTCCACTCTTTGGGTGTCGCACATTGTATTTATTGTACTTTGTGACAGGTAAACATACTTGTCATCTAGTGTATTACTGAAATGATTAGCCAATGGCATACAGTCTTTCTACTGTCCCACGCACCAGTCCAGAAGGTGATAGAAATGCTCCTATGAGCTGGTTGCCAGGTTTAAGATAATAATTAAGCAAGCAGAAATGGTGCACACTTGAGGGTTAAATATGCATTTACATTTCGCTGTTTAATTACGTATTTAAATGATGTTTAAATACATGTCATCAGATGTGGGGAAACACAAAAACACGACATTTGTTTGACGTATAGGCTGTCTGTAAATGGCATCAGCTGCTGGAAACCCCACAGCCCCCTACAATTGAATGGTGAGAGTTAAGTTATTCAAAGTGTCCATTTGTTCATTCTAGGCCTAAAAGGATTCCCTTACGATATTTAAGTTTTGTTTGGTTACAGCAACATGAAACTAAGATGCATTAAGCGGTTACTATTTGTAACTCCCTCCCCTTTGCTACAACTAGCGGGGCAGGGCTGTTCAGTGGGGGGACGAGGAAGCGCATTCGGTCACAAAACAAAGTAGTAAATCAGAAAGACGACATATATTTTGAGTATTTTCGCAGTGGTTACACTCTGAACAACAATTAAACTTGTCACATCACCCAGTGGGAAGGTGCTCCGTCATCGTACTTTATGTCGGAGCACCCATTAACTAGCACGAATGCCTTTGTAGCGCAGACATGCACACAAAGAACGGGGAGGGCGCAGCGATTTTATTATTATTTTTTTTTAAGCTATATTTTTATCGTCCTCACGCCCACACGCTGCTATTGTTTTATGTCTGAACATCCTCTGCCCGAAGGCTGCAGACAGAAATGTTCCAAAAACAGTTGGATATATTTAAACGAGGGAAATGCACTAAGAATATGGCGACTTTCCAGAGAAATGCACCGCTTAACATTTCTAGTGGGTCATTAATTGATAACAATGCTGCCCTTGAGTCATTGGTTGACGTTTTCGGTGCACCCTCAAAGACAGGCACACGTGGGGCTGGTTAAATTGATACTCGTATATTATAGGACATCATTTTCAGACCAGGTATATGTAGCTCTCTGTATTTCCTCAGACAGTACCAGATTGCTAAAGAAGCTGATAAAAATAAACAAGCGTTGCGATAAGGATGACTGGCTGTGTGTGTGTGTGTGTGTATGCAGCGAGTCTTATGCGTCCTTACTAAGTAACAAAAAGGCTAACAAACTATTTGCTTGCCAAGCTGTGACCACACGCTTAACTTTTCCTGCATCGTATCAAATTAAAATCCCTTACGAGTTTAATTTGATTAAAACCTGTTCATGGCAGCGCATCCATAACGTATGCAACTGCTTACCGCTCCGATTCAAAGGGCTTTAATTTGATTTATATTTCAGTTGACTTCTTTCTAGAGGTTTTTGTCAAATAAATGATGTCTATAGTCAAATATAAACCACCAGAAAAGGGCAGATGACCAACGTACAATCAGAGATCTTCCATAAAGGCTTTGTTTGTCCACTTTGTTGATGTAGTGCAAATATGCTTGCACAGAATCGGCCATCGCAGCCATTTGTTGCATCAATGTAAACCTAAGCACTTGTATCTAGTAGATGAATAGTTGAGTTTCACAGTGCAGGTTGGTGTTTGTAGTTCTCTGCTGTTTGTCAGGCGGCTCTGTTGATTGAGCAAACTGTTGACACACCCAGAGTTTCGGCAGTTATGTAGCAGTCAGACCTGTGAAAGACGGCCCGGTCCCTCTCATGTTAGTGCCTGCCTATCACTGACACCAGCGGCTTAATCTAAAACTCGGTCACCCCAGAGAACTGGTGTTGAACCCAGTGTTTTGGGGGGGGGGGGGGGAGTCCAAATATGAGTGGAGTTTTATACCTGTGCCAAAAAGAGTGGCCAAATTAAATTCCAATTAACAATAAGATGTGTTTGACACTTAAAGTTAGAGCTGGCAGTTCAGACCACAGGCTCGGGATGGTTAACAGACGGTATAAAAGATTTAGAGTATACTTTGTTTTTGTTGAGATGAATATAGTAGTCCGAGACCTGTCATTAGGCGGCATCATTACCAGAATCTGGTCATGCTCCTGATCGTGGAAATAAGGCGGTTGGTGTTTTGCAGTCGCCCCGTCATGGTGACACTCAGCCCGGCTCCCCTGCACAGTTTCCTCTGAAAAATAGAAACACAGTTGTACGTCTATATCCTCTTTGGAAAAAAAAAAAGTCTCAACTTTCAGTTAGTACAGAAAAGCGTGCGGCTTGTGAACCGAGATCGGCATATTAAGATGGCACCGCAGGATGTTTAAAACGGCCATGTTTCCAAATACGAGGACCAATGTTAGCCGGTTTCGCCGTGACCAAACATGTGCAGCTAAAATGAACACAGCCAGCCCCAGTCATCAGACAAGAATGAACAAGGTGTTGTCGACTTTGTGCTCCAACCCAGAGAGACCACATCTGAGGCAGTTTGCACAGCTAAGGATCAATCGAGTTATTCAGTCACAGATAGCCTCAGGTTTCACTAGCTGCTGATGACCTTGAAGCTGTTGTTTAACCTGCTCACCATCGCCAAACTTCCCGTGACAGAAACGGCTATCACTGCATCGTACAGCCAAAGTAAAGTCTAGGTAAAGCGCTCGGTGAGTAAAGTTTGTGCATTAGTCACTACATGTGATTTAAGACTGGAACTGACAGCACTGAGGTGGGTCACTCAGGCATTGATTCTGAAAAGATGGAGGTTTTGATATTGAAGACAGCTGTCATACTCAAAAAATAGGAAACGTGGACCGGTCTGACTCATTGTATTTATCAATGAAGACATGGCTGTTGGCAGATAAGTTTGACACATTTAGAAGTATTGATTGCACATATTGAATTCTGTATTCAGTTACTTATATTATTTTATGTTAGTATTATTTTATTTTACTTTAGTACTTTCCCCCTTGTACCTTAACTGTTGCACAGCAATTCCCCTCAGGATAAATAAAAGCTTTTTGAATCTTTGATACAGATTCTAAGACGTTCGGATACAGCGTTTAGATGCATTTAATCGTCAGATGATGAATTCTGATCCAATCATGTGCTCTGCAAAGATTCACTTCACAAGGCAGCTGAATTTTGGCAAGATCCAGATCACCAAGTTCACACCAATCAACCTTCTGTACTGGCAGCTCCAGTCGATCATGGCAGCTCGTGTTCACTGACTGGCTTAGCTTGTAGCACTGTGTTGATCCGATTGGTAAATTTAGCTTGTGACTGTTATGGGGATATCACAGTGTCCATCTAACTGCTTCCTGAAAGTGTGTTCTATAAAACTAATCTATCATCTGGTACTTCATCCACGGTGGTGGATGATGATAAAGAAAACAAGTTTTTTTTGTTTTTTTTAAAGACATATATGACTGTTGGGTGCAGCTATCAAAAGGGCAGAATTGCTGAAGTTACCTCGAGGCTTTTACTCGAGAAATTACATATTTGTAAGTGGCACTTGTTTCATTCGTCATGCACCCTGGTGTAATTGTGGGCGTGATCGTGTGCTTGCGTAAAAATGAGAGTTTTACAAAGCCGTACATCATCTTTGGGCAATTTTTCAACAAAGTCTGGGCTAGGAAGGAAGAGCTGAAGTTTGAAGACTTGTTCAGTTACTTGAGGGATTACAAACTACCAAACTCCCGCCCAGTGGGAAAACTGCCATTCCTGTTCAACAAGCATTTTGATGAAATGGGAACCAAAATAGGCAGAATGATCAAATTGACATCTTAGTTCTTTAGAAGGAAAAGCATGCCAGGAATTTTCTCAAAACTGGAATGGAGATCGTGCAACCCCTCCCCCACCCCCCAACTTCTCATTATTTCTCTAAGCAAAGATCTAGATGTGCTCTTACAGTCCATTTGCTCTGTGCAGACACATATTAGACGTCTAAATGCAGCACAGCGGAGACTTATCCCTCCCACTCTTTCCTTCTCGTCGCCATTCGTTCAGAAGCTATGTGAAAAATGAAACATGTCATTTGCACCACGTATGAAGTCAATAAATGAGGTTATAGTCGTAAATGCTGTAACACGGATGGTTATTTATGGGAAGGACCTGGCCTTGCAGGTGTCTGCTCTGTCCTCGTTCTTTCATTTTCTGTTTGCTGCATTTGGAGAAAGTTTATGGCCAAGTGTTTTTTATTTATTTTTTATATTTTTTCTTTTTTTGAAGGTGGGTTTCAGACACATATGAGAGGCAGAACAGGCTGCGGTTGTAGAATAGATTCATCATTTTTGATAGACTCGCACACACTCGTGCTCAGCTGTGATATGTCATTGTAAATAACCTGTTTCTTAGCTTGAGAAATGGGCAGCCAAAAAAAAGAAGGCCGCAAAACTGTAATAACGGTGCAATAAATGATTTGAGAGCATAATGCTGTTGATTCTATTGTTGTTGAAATATCATCTTCAAAAATCTCTATATATACATTTCCTCCACGTGGTGTTTTAAAACCTTGATACGACAGGAAACTATTTGCAGTAGATTGTTTTGTTCTTTATCAATAACACACTTGTCTCTCTGATTGTCATCAATCTTTGGCCTCTTATTCCTCAAACCCACGACCGTCAGGAACATCAAGAGCAACTTTAAAACGTCCGTCTATTATTATTATTTTTTTTCCCCAGATGATTTGTTATGTTAAATCGCTGATGCGTAGGAAGATTAGTCTGATTGGCTGTCCAGCGCAATAAATCAACTCTGTTGTACGTTAATGTGACTCCTAACGGTCATTATTTTGGATGCATGAAGCTTAAATGCTCAATAAAAGCACACATGCACAAAACAAATCCCTATGATGTGTTTGTTTAGATCCAAATGCAGGATTTGAGCCTGAAAGTGAGCCGGAACTATGTTGGATGGTAAAAACTGAACTAATAATCACCTGGCTTTAAATGTGGTTGTGTTTTAATGTTTTTACTTTACTGAATAATTAACGGACTCCTGCTCTTTTTGTTCTTGCGCGTGTACATTTTCTATCAGAGTTGGCAGGTCAAGGTTTTTATCGCTGTGTGTTCAAGAGCAGTTTTTTGCTGACACGAGGAGACGGGTGGGTGCGCTCTTGTTTGGTGCGTAACTTCTCCTTGATTAGTGCACGTGAGTTCCTGTCATCCAGCATAGAGACGGCAAACTTCCAGATTGACCTCCAGTGAATGATCATATCGGTGGAGTCTGCATTGCATTGAGGTCTGTGAGTTGCTTAACAGGCTCATAAGTAGCTTTTTTTCCCCTTTTGTGCCGTGTTTGTTTTTGAACTCCACCAAAGCAGTTCCAGTTAGCCAGAGGCTGACGTAAAACCAGTTCTTTCTGTTTCAACTGGTAAACCTTTTGCTCGAGCACTGAAAAACCGGCACTACACTAGCATGAATTCTTTGCTTCGCCAGAAAAAAGAACTACTTATATCTGGGGGAGGGGTCACGGAGACCAACCGGATCAACTCAAATATTCTGACTGCTATGTTTAAAAACCCCAGAGTCGGTGTAGCTTTCCTCTATTCTGTTCAAGAGAGAACAATAAAAACTGAGCTGCAACCTGAGCATGAAGTCTAAGCAGCAGTGTTTGAAACGTTTTCCTGCCAGTTGCATCTGAGAATCTTTTACAGAGCTTCGAAATGGAGCTTCACTAACTGGCGTTTGGCGGTTTATAGATCGAGCTTAACACGACAAAAATCCCGATCGTTTTGTCGATCATAAATGCCAATTAGTGTTTTTCCAGAGAGCGTTCAGAATCGCCAACTTTGATTCGACATTGGTTTGCTGGAAAAATTAAGACGAACTCTGGTGTTGGTTGTTTTTGTGAAGATAAACTGTCTCCTTGCCCTGTTGTCATCTTCAGAATCTCAAAATAAAGCAGAGGGAGAGTCGAACGATATTACAAGAGATGTTCAACGTGACCAGATTACTTGGCTCTCTGGCTGTGGAAAATCAAACCAGTTCTCAGCCAGATCCAACTCCAGCACCAACCCTGAACCAGCATGGCAACGGTTTTGGTCGAAAAGGGGGTAGAGTTTCCACACCAGAACACACAGTGACTTTATCTGGTCACATATTGGACCCAAAGGCAAAATTCTTTAAATTGTTGTTGCTGCTTCTACTGCTTATGTCAATATTTTGCACTATTTATTTTTTACACGCCAAATGATTAGAGCTAAAAAGAAAACACACAGACGTGGAACCAACTACACAAAGGCTTTTGCAGAGGAAACGAGAACAAAAATGAAATCATTGGACTGTATCTGACCGCAGGAAAGATGCATTTATGTAACTATGGGTTAAGTAAAGCGGTTTATGGATTATTTCAGAGGCATGCGTATGTCATGATATGTTTTTTTCCTCATCTATTAATGCTTTGTCAAAGATCCGACTATGTGAACAGCCTGGTAGAGAAGTTAAATTCATAGTTGTGATACAGCGAAAGTAGCGTTTTAACAGCCAAAATGTTGGTCTTTGCTGTAAGCCAGAATATCAGCTGATTCAGCACACTGGCATCTATACTTGAATCCGCAGATGGCGTACTGTTTGCTCTGTAACGGACACTGTAGAGGCATTAAACTACTAAATGTTCCATTGCTTCTCACTTCTAGGCTCATTTGAGCAGAATCCATTTCAAGTTCCTGAAATTATTCATGGAAGAGTCCCTACAAGCAAAAAATGGCCACTGGACAATCATTAAGTGTGTTGACTGTCAGCGAGGCTTCCGACTCTGAAGTCTTACTCAACACTGCGCTGAAGCGGACACAAGCTTCCTGTTCGATGTGCTTGGAGAAGTTTTAAGGAATCATTTACTTAAATCGCTGTTCTCCTTCACACTGTCATAGTTTGTGCCTCCTTCGAGGATTGTCGAGGCTTCGACCCACTGAATGGATCTGTTGTTTTTTTTTTTCTAACCACAAACCTTGGAATTACGGGTTATCAAGTTAAGCTTCATTGCATGCACGTGAATACATGTTTGCTGAATGTATCCTAACGCTGCTCAACTTTGACCCACAAGTCCACTGGTCTAATCCCAGAAATATTCGACCATGCTGCCATACTGTGAAACTTTATGAAAAGCCTCACTTACCCTCTGTAATACGCAAGCCGTAAGCTATCCAACAAGTCTGACCCATCTCCTGACAGACTCGGCTGACCAGGAGCAGGACAGATTTGACAGCCACTCTGCATGCAATGACACAAATGTTTGTTAGTTCAGAAAACCAAATGTAGCAATTACTCTAACCGAGGTTTGAGAAAGGGAAAGTTTGCTCTTGCGTGGTCTCGCTCTGTGAAGCTCTTAGCTTAGCTCTTAGCTTAGCTCCCTTGTAATGATTCATCTTTTCTGCCCTACTCGTATGTATTTTGCACAGCCCTACTTTTAAATAAATATTCATTTATACATTATGTATTATGGATTTTACACTTTTACGTCATTTGTGCACAGTGGAATCTTCACTCGATTGTTCCACGTGTATTTGCTTGGTTGACCTAAAGTGAAGTTTGCTCATTACTTCGAGAGACAGATGCTTTATCCAATCACCTGCTCTGAGAATTTTGAAGTTTTTAAAAATGTGTCTATTTTCAGTCTATATTTTTCACAAAATAAAATTCAAATATGCGTGGCCATCATTGGCTTCTGTAACCTTAGCTTTCCCATCCAGTGGCCTGAGTCCTGGCTGACTATGTTTTGGAATGGAACGACGTCAACGTTAAAAGTTGCATCTTTGACTGAGCTCTCTGGATACACATTAAAGCCTGTCAGCTGGTACTTTCTGCCATGTTTTCAGAAAGTTCAGTGAAAGAGTTGCTATGGCAACTAGCATTGGCTCTCAGGAGTAGTTCCAATGAGCGTATAGATGCTCGTCTGTTAGAAAAAGCTTCTGCTGGCTTTCTCAGCTAAACGGCATATCTGTTGGAAGTTGAACTGGTCACGCTGGCAAAAAGACGCGCCCATTTCCTCTGGTTGATTCTTTTGGAAAACCCAAATTCTCATGAATGCACACCTTTGGTGAACCTTCGAAGTGGATTTATCCATGCAGGCTCCAAAAACAACAGCCACTGAGCTTTCAGACGGTGCATCTACGCTATGTCCACTTGTATTTGTAAGTTGTTGTTTTTTTTGTTTGTTTTTTTTACCCTACAATCCATCAGCAACAGAGGGTAAAGAACCACAAAAAAGAAGGTTCTTCTTCTTCTTTTGTTTCTACTCAGTCCCTCACAGCCCAGTCAATGAGAAAATGAACTCTCCTGTGGTGTGTCTTGACAATTGCTATTTATGTCATCCTTTAAAGACACTCTCTGTCTGAAGGGGAAACTCCAATGTTGCTTGACCTGCTTTCCACAGTTAAAGATCCTGTCTGGTTAGAGGGCAGTCGGTGCTCAGGACTCTCCCTCACTGTACACTGGGCTCCTCAGTCAAAGAGAGTCAAACTTGTCTCTCTCCAGCCTGGGTTATGCCAGCTGTAGTACTCAGCACAGCGTATATTGTGTTATCTAATGAGCTATTATGGTTATGCTTCAGTTAGATGGCTGTTGATATCTGTGATTTCTTGTGTGAAATTCAGCAGTCCAGCTGCAAATGAAAGGCAGATTACCAGTAGTGCATGTGGACGACCGGTTATTTAACAGCTGCAGAGCTCCGGACCACAAAAACCAAAAGGGTGTTTGTTCTTTACTTTATTACAGATGTTTTTTTGTTTTGTTTTTTGCTGCAATGGTGCATAGCAGAGGTTGTCCCTGAAATTCAAACACAAGGAAAAAGAATATGAGAATTTCCACCTTTTTAGTTCCAACATTTATGAATGAACCTAGTGACTCGAACAGCCAGATGCTAGTAAATTTGTTTTGTTGTGGGAAAGGTGGACAAGTAAAAGCATTCTGAAAGTATGCGTGCTTCAGCTCCATGCGTATACTTTGGTGAGCTCATTTGAAGTTTTAAACGCATGATTTCTGAAAAGGGTTGATTCTGCAAATTGATTCTTGAAAGAAATTATTGGCTACAGCCCTGGTAGAGATGCATGGCATAAAAGCAAGATTGTATGTTGTATCAAACTGCTGTGACTCAGACATCCGAGATGGGAGAAGTGAGAGAGGAGCGGTGGAGAGCTGGAGCAGGGTTGTAGAGGAAGAAAAACGGGTGGTGGGATGGGGGTGGAAGAGCGGGCGATTGCTCCGAAGAGAGTGCTGCTTGGTTGAGAGTAGAGATAGTTTGGCTTCTGCCAGTCTTGTCTTTTTAATGTTCCTCTTTAGTAGATGACCATAGTGTACAAAATTCTGACTCGGGCGTCTCCTAAGCCAAAAGTGGTAGTTTGCTCACAGAATATGTCCATATAAAGATACAGAGGCTGCTGGAGACTCTGTATTGTAGAGGTCGTGAGTGTGAGAGAAGGATCTGTGGGGTTTATGAGAAGTTCTCTCTCTGGCCTACGACTGGGTCCTCCTGTGCAAACGTTTATGCACGTACGCATATGCACGGTGACTGATACAAAGTAGGAAAAGTGAACTCTGTGTACCCGAGTCTTTGTTGAGCTGAGGTGAACCGTTCAGCCCTCGTGTGGTCCGTCGGTCCTCTGAGATGAACGCTGCCAAAACAGCCATTGTTCCGTTGCCCATCTCGGGACACAAGAACCAAGATGTCGAGAGACAATAGCGTGACCATAATTAAGTTCAGAAATGTCTGTCCATGTATATATTTTGAGCTTTTTGTTTAAATTCTTGCGTAGTCACTTGCGCCAACGTTTGTAGCTCTTATTTCTTCATCATCAGAATTCCACGCAGAGACTGCTTAGGCGGTGAGGTCTGGATCACGGCCTGGGGGGGGGGGGGACGACAGATTTCTTTTGTGCATCAGCAGCACTGGGTTGTGGGTGGACAGACGAGGTCAGCTTGTTGCAAAAAGCCCAGCCATTTCTTTCTTTTGTGTCATACTTTTTATTTTCTGCTTAGTTTGTTCTTGTGGCAGCAGAATTTTATCCACTGACTACGTGCGTGCAGGTCTGAACTGCTTCGCCTTTTGAGTTATTTCCAGTCGGAAGTAGACACTGCAGACCACTATATCTTTCCAATTTGTTCCTGAGTCACTGCAAGCACGGTGAAAAATACCCATTCGCGTCAGCACTTTCACGCAACTATATTGATGACCTTTGCCTCGGCGGTCGGCTAACCGTCTCTTTCCCATCTTGTGTTTCAGGTACTGGCGAAAGTGGCAAGAGCACTTTCATCAAGCAGATGAGAATAATTCACGGGTCAGGCTACACAGAAGAGGATAAGAAGGGCTTTACCAAGCTGGTCTACCAGAACATCTTCACCTCAATGCAGGCCATGATCCGTGCAACTGAGACCCTCAATATCCCCTTCCAGTATGAGCAGAATAAGGTGTGTGTGTGTTATTATATTTGTTTTAGATCACTTTTTAACGGGTGTGTAACTGGGGGGGATGAGATTCATACAGTACAGTGATTTGAGTGGAAAACAAGGCTGGAAACATGTCAATGCAGTGCATCTACCACCAAAGTTCTGGCACTGACTCTTTTTTTTTTTTTTTTGCTAGATACACGTGTTGCCATGCAACTACTGACATCATAAAGTGCCGTAAAGTCCCTCAATTTTCTACGCCTCAAATTAAGTTGCTCATTTATGAGTAATTGGAGCTGATAATAACACGGTTTTCTGCCAATGTCAGACGAGTTGGTATTTCCTCGCCTGTTAAAAGTGGGCGGGGCTGATTTGAAACCATTATTGTGACTTGTTCGGTCACTATTTGATATGTTTTCATTTTGTCTTTTTCACTTTTAAAGCTGCAGTCGGCAGGTTTTCAAAATTGCGAGTCTAAAGTCGGAAAATTCAAACTGATACAACTTTCAGGTCCCTCCCCCAACCTCCCCCAACCCGAATCGCCCCCCAAACCCCTCCCCCTCTGTGGACGAGGTTGTGCACGTGAGTTCACACCAGTGTGAGCGCACACAAGCTGGGGCAGACTCACGCTCAGCAGCGTGTGCACAAGCTGTGATTGACAGGTAGGATTCCTCCACCCTAACTTGATTGGTTAAAAACAGCCGGGAACGCTCGGTTTTTGCAAGCATGATTACAGGCTTCAGAGGGAGCTACAGATTTCGTTATTTTTCCTAAACAGCCTATTTAATATTCTACTTCCAGAATCCCATGACAGTTCAAGCTAATATGACTAAAAAAAAGTTGCCGACCGCAGCTTTAACAAAAACTGTTTTTTTTTTTGTTTGTTTTTTTATTTGACTTTGCTTCTCCCAAAAGGAAATTCTATATTTTTTCATATTATTTAGAAATGTGATATCCAGCTTAACAACTCTTTAAAATCTTTTACAGATAAATATTTGGTATTGATCGGCTCAGAAAAAATACTACAAAAAATGCTGTTTTTTTTTTTTTTTTTTTTTTTTTTTTTTTTTTTTTTTTTAGAATGAGAAAACATGTGAATTGTTTAATTAAGGTGGAAACAACTAATGCTCGCTGCATTTTGTCCTGGTGCCTTTATTTTCAGGTTGGATCATCTGTGATATCAGAGCAAAAAGTTTGTCTGAAACCTTTTTTTTAGGCCTTTAACTTGTTATTTTTACCTCTTGGTTTCTGAAATGGTATCAAGGTGGCATAAAGCGGTTTGACAGAAGTTAAATGCAGTTCTGTTTTTTTTTAAACACTTTTATTTACATTGCTTTATATTTAATTTGTGAATCAGCGGGACTTTCATGGCTCATTCTTTAGTGTGCTTTTTTTTTCTTTTTTCTGTCCATTCAGAATAACGCCCTGCTGGTGCGGGAGGTGGACGTGGAGAAGATTTCATCATTCGATCAGCCGTACATTAGCGCGATAAAAACGCTGTGGACCGACTCCGGCATCCAGTCGGCGTACGATCGCAGGAGAGAGTACCAGCTCTCTGACTCCACCAAATAGTATGTTTATGATCTGTTAATCCACCATAACGACTGATTATGTCATTTCCTGTGATGCGCAGAGGTGGAAAAGCACACTTAAACCTTTTTTCAGCTGTTTTCTGCCAGTGCTAAAAAAAAAAATACTCTCGTCTGGGGAATGGCAGGGAGTTTGGGCAGATGTGGAGATGCTGGGAAAGGAAAGTATTGGAAGCTTAATGCTAACTATAAATATATGCGGGCCCACAAAAATTAATTTCAGATTACTATAGCTCCTTAAAAAAGTTTATGTCTGGAAAGAGGTCCAATTTCATTGTGAATGTATTGGGATTTACTTTAATGGAACTTTTAGTTGGTATATATCAGCATTTTTAAAGCTACAGCTGTTCTTGGTAATTCCATGTATATGTAGTCTTGTAATGGTGAGACTGTTGGTTTGTCTACATGTGCATTTGTGTCATATTTTCCTTCCCTCCTCACAGTTATCTAAACAGTTTAGAGTGAATAGCATCACCAGGGTACGTGCCCACTTAGCAGGACGTGCTGCGGGTTTGAGTGCCCACCACTGGCATCATTGAGTACCCGTTTGACCTGGAGAATATTATCTTCAGGTACTGGTGCCAAGTGCTGCCCAATGTCGGTGGTTGGCTGGCTGCAGCCAGCTGGAAATCGTCGATGCCACCATCTGCCATTCCTACCCTGTGCTGCACCGCAGGCTCAGCACTTTAACAGGTCCCTGATGGTACACTCTCAAAGGCACGGCCTAAAGAACAAGGCCCTATGCTCTCTGTCAAGATAAGCTACAATGGCACTGATCTTTATTTACACTTGGGCAGATGCTAAATCATTGTCCAAGTCCTCTCCTTAAACCCAGTGCTTTGACAGAGGTGGTCATTAACTGAGGATTGATTTGTCTTTGGGAGCTGCCATCAAGGATGAAGCTGTATTTCTAAGAGAACGTTTGGGGGGGGTGGTATGCAATGTCATGTAAACCCCTCATAACTCTTGGAATTGGTCTTCTGTGGTTACATTTGGACTGATGCACTTGCTTTTGGAAGTGTTGTGCTTTATCTACTGTTACGCTTCACTTTCTGTTTTCCTCCCTCCCTCTCTCTCTTTTTTTTTTTTTTTTCCCTTTCCTGTCTCTAGCTATCTAAGTGATCTGGATCGTATCGCTGAAACGTCCTATCTACCAACCCAACAGGACGTGCTTAGGGTTCGAATCCCAACCACTGGGATCATAGAATACCCTTTCGACTTGCAAAGCATCATTTTCAGGTAGAAGAAGAAACACTCTACTTTGACTTACCCAAAGTTTGTCACATGTTCCCTGTTAAACCTGTGTTAACCTGCTTAACCACACGTTCGGTTTCCCCATCTGTGCGTACTGGTTCTGCCTCTGATCCGCTGGGTGATTTGCAGTCATTTCAGCCTGCGCTGCACACATTTTTAAAGTCTTGAATGATTAATCAGTCGGATGATAAATTGATGATCTGTAATTGTTCTCGTGATCCATCAATAATTTAAACTTCCACTCTCCAAAAATATTTCAGGCTTGGTTCATTTTGCAACCCCGAGGTTACCATGATAAAGGCAAGCACAACACTAGAACTGACACAAAGCTGCTGTGTTGTCAGAAATATCACAGAGGAGCAACTTGAGCATCTGTTTACAGTGCAGCCAAAATGTTATGCTATGTGTGGTACATCTAATTTTCCACACAGT
The DNA here is from genome assembly GCF_027942865.1 of Odontesthes bonariensis. Lineage (NCBI taxonomy): Eukaryota > Metazoa > Chordata > Actinopteri > Atheriniformes > Atherinopsidae > Odontesthes > Odontesthes bonariensis. The sequence continues at coordinate 17,517,563 of NC_134520.1, read as the reverse complement.
GACGAGATACAGCAGCGGCAGTGGGTTTCTGTGCTTTCACCAGCAGTTCCTCACCACCCTGTAGCTGCTCTGTCTCAGTCTTTTACTGCCTTTAAAAGTTCTTCATTGTCTGCCGAGAAACAAATCTCCAAAATTGACCACTGCACCGCTTTGTTTCATGGTTAGCTAACCTCGGCGACAAATGTTATCCGTCATGTAGCTTCTTCCACCTTATGTTTGACCAGGTGTTCGCGGGTTATGCATCTCACCCCACTTGGCTGTTGCACTGCTGCAGAATTATCGATGATATACAGTGTATGAATGATAGATCTGTTCTCACTTAAATAGTGTGAAATGTGGTGTAATAAAAACATGTCCAGGGTGAATGAGTCCTTTTGAAATGAAATGCATTTAAATCTATATGGATGCTAAGTTAAGAGCTCAAAAAGACAATAATTTCCATGGTATTCCTCCCTACTTTACCTGTGTAGCCCAGAGATGGAGGCTGCAGGAGATTGCACAGAAGCTGTCTTAGAACCACCGCTCTGTAGAGCAGGTTCCCTTCTTCCTTCTCCTGAAAAAAAGATAAGGAGATGTAGAGATGGACCCAGGGAACGAGAGCGATTTACAGAAGAGTGCAAATCGATAGGAAGCCATCATGTCAGCCCCCTCCTACGCTTGGCAAGGCTAGAAATAACTCTGCTTGCAATGAGGCTGTGCTGAAGAGGTTCCCTGCAGCCCTGCTGCAGCGAGCTGATAGGCTGTGGTCTGCTTGACTGTGCTGCTGATGGTGAATCACTGAAATACTCTTAGTGACATCAGTTTTGAGCTGTTAAGGTGCAAGGATTAATATGAAATGACAATAAATGTGAGATCTGTTTTTTTGATAGAAGAAGAGCGTGATAATTAAGGTCTCAATTTAGAGGTTAATTACAGGAATGTGACACCACATTTTCATGAAAAGCGCTGCAGACCCGATGCACGACGAGGTGTTTCCCAACTCGGTATGTGGAGGATAACTCTCCACATGTGGGACTGCACAGCCTCTGCTTCCAGTCGACTGGGATGCAGCGGCAACAAGGACGCCTTTCATTGACAAACATCTCCATTAGGCTTGCTTCCTTCTCTTTTAATTGGCTTTTGATGTCACAGAAAATGTAATTTCATTTGGTTTATCCAACATAGGAGAGCTTATGGAACTAAGTAGGTCACTCATCCTTGCTAGAGGGGGAAAAGGGGAGGGTGTCTTGATGTGAAGGAGTTTTATTTTTGGCTGGTTTCTGGAGGACATGATTTATCAATTTCACCCCTTCATCTGGCAGAATCACCGAGCTCACCTTTGAGTTTGTCACAGTGTCGTCGTGTAGATGTCAAACTCATACCGATGATTGGTTTAGATTTCCGGTGGAATACTGAGTCTGAAACTCTCCCGACTTAAGAGAAAAGAACAAGTAATTCATTATTGTACCCGCCTGAGATTTGCTCTTTAACATTTCATCAGTCTGCGTAAATGCAGTTGTAAACACCTTGTTTCGGCTGAGTAAAGGAGGAGAAAAGGTGGAGTTTGAACTGCACGTAAAGAGCCATGATCCAGGCCTGCTGCCCCAGAATCAAAGCCACCGCATGCTTCATTTCAGTTGTCTCCATCGACACACAATCAAGTGTTTCTCCTTGATCTCAAGTTTTTCCTTTTCTTCTTGTTCTCCTCCCGCCTCTCTTCCTCTCCTTATTACCCTTCCATTCAGCACTTTAATTGGCGTTACTAAACAGGGAAATATTTCTTGCTTCAAACCTCCTGCATGTGGGGTTGGGAGGGGTTGTGTGCATGTTTCCACTTTCTAAGAGCTTCACCTGAGGGAATGTTTGCACCGTCTTCACTGTGATTTACACCACGTATTCTGGTTTCTGTCTCCTGAAACCTTTAATACTTTTAGTAAAGTGTAATAAATGCTATTACATTAACTTCTTTCATCTGGGACATGTGTGTATCCTGGTTTTATGAATTCGAGTTTAATTTGATCAACACTTAAGTAACGGGAGTTAAATCTTGGAGATAATGGCTGAAATGTGTGATCGTCTTATCGCTTAATAACTAACACTGAGCATGAAGACTCAGGAAAGTCTTTCCTCTTATGTGCGATTCTCTCTCTGACCCTCATCTCAACTCACCACGTTCATTTCAGGATGGTGGATGTAGGGGGTCAGAGGTCAGAGAGGAGGAAGTGGATCCACTGCTTTGAGAACGTCACGTCCATCATGTTTCTGGTGGCGCTCAGCGAGTACGACCAGGTCCTGGTGGAATCGGACAACGAGGTGAGATGTGACTAGAAGTTATTTCTGAACACGTCATTGCAACAACGTGGAGTCTTAATGAAGCGGAGGGTTAGTTGCATTGTATCTGATTTCATTACAAAACGTTTGCCGGTTTCGCTGTGTGATACTTTTAGGAATTCAACAGATTCTGTCTGCAGGGACACCGCACGCAACTCTATTCACAAACTGAAAGTAATTATAGCAGGGAAGCAAAGGGTTTTTTCCACAGAAGCCGTTCCAGAGCTGATTCAGAGCCATAACTTAGAACCAGTTCTATCTGTTTTGATGGCCTAAGATCGGGCTGCTGCCCTGAAAAACAGGCGCCACTCGAGCACAAACTCTTTGCTTGAAAGTGTCTGCCGCATTGGACGGCGTTCACACTCTCACTGTTCCAGCTAAATTTAATCGCAACTCTGTTTAAGATTGTTGGTTGTTAATCACAAGCTGGCGTTTATGATCCTGCTCAAGCAAACGTGTCTAAATCCCCATTTATCGCACCATTATAGATGCTGTTCAGCAGTTGAAAACGCTGTCGGAGTCTTCACAAACACCGACAGCGTTTGTTAACTCGACGGGTTTATATTAAGTAGGGAAACCGCATCGGTCAAAAAAACGGGTAATAGAGAAGTATCCAACCACAGAATCCCACCTTTAGCAAGCATCAGGTAACAATGGAGAGCAAAAGTAGGTTGTGGTGTCTGCTCGGGGTGGGGAATCTCGAAGCCCCTCACGATTCGATGAGATATTCATACAGACCTCCCTCCATCCGTCTTCCAGACCACCATTCTTGTTTAACTGGTATTTGTTCATTCAGTTCAGTTCACTTTTATTTACGTAGCGTGTTATGAGATGAGGAAACGGCTGCCTAAAGAACTTTTTGTTTTCAGAGTTTTGTGGGCAGCAATTATTCTAATTTCCAGAGTGAAAAGCAGTTGATTAGAAAAGCCCATGACTTTGGATTTGTTGTATATGTTTGGTCCTTTCTTTATTTCTTTGGGCCTAATGTGATCAGTCCCTTGGAGATGAGTTTATCTTTTACACCTCCCTACTTACAGTAAGGACATTTTTTTTTTTTTTTGAGTTCAGAGATTGTCTGTCATGCAAAAGGTGTGGCTCTGACAGAAACTCCGCTGTTCCTTTCAGTTCTACATTGTAGATCGTAGCTGCTGTGGCTCAGCGTGAAGCTTGTTCAATCCCCAGTCTCTCCGTATGTGGAAGCACTTTGTACAACACAGATGTGCTTTTGGTTTGCCAACTTGCAGAATTAACTTTAATGTAATGGTTCAGTGTTGCTGCTCTCGTCCACGGCAGTTTCCTGCCATGTCCAGCTACATATAAGAGGCTGACAAAGGCAGCATCTGCTTGGTGACGACAGTTCTATGTAGAATAAAGCAACAGTTATCTTCCAGGTTACCTCATGTGTGCACACCCTAATCATTTGTTGGGTTGAATGTGATTCCTCCGTCTGCTTACTTCAGAAATATTTTGCTCATATCGTTAGCTTTGGCTCCTCTGACTGTTCCGGCAGAGTTGCAGCTCATAAAGCTAATGTGATCAGGCTCTGCGTGCCCTCTGCTCCTTCTGACAACAAACTCATTCTCTGACCTGGTCATATGATGACTGGGTCACATAAACCAGACACAGTTATAGGAGCTTGACTCGCCTCATCTGCTGCTCCATGGTCCACAGTCGATCTGAATCCACATTTGAAGATTTTAGGTCTCCGTTGTTGCCGATGGCCGCGCGTTTGCTTTCCCTGCTTGTGCTCTCTGCATCATAACAAAGGGTGTGCCACAGGAGCGACTGTGTCTGTTATTGAACTAAATTCTCCTTGGTGGTTATCAGCTAATGCAAACGCAGACTGAATTTGGGCTTCCCGCTGTGCAGAGATTATCCTGTTTTGATGACAGGCTTGCGTCTGCGATTTTTCACTCGTCGGAGCCCGATGAGATTACCAAATGGGAAACGCCTAGAATTTCATCGAGTCCAGTCTGGCGGGAATTTTATGACTCATCGACGCTGAACTGAGAGAGTGATGCGGGCAAAGACAGAGGAAGAAGACTTTTGACAGCAGCTTTCAGTCCCAGAAGCTCTTGTTTTGAGGTGTTCATTTTTAAGTAACATAACTAAAAAGGTTTACGGTTATGTTGGGGTTGTTTGCACAGCATGATGCAGCACCGTGATGCTATCTGGCTTCAGTCCGCCACTATTACCACGTTGCATTCTCTCTTGAGTGAACATGACGTGCAAGTTTAGTATGTGTACATGATAACCTGGTTTATGCTGGTTAACCTTGTTTTTTCTTCCTTTATCTATCCCTCTCCCTTCTTGGTAGAATCGTATGGAGGAGAGTAAAGCTCTGTTCAGGACCATCATCACATATCCATGGTTCCAAAACTCCTCTGTTATCCTGTTCCTCAACAAGAAAGACCTGCTGGAAGAGAAGATCATGTATTCACACCTGGTTGACTATTTCCCAGAGTTCGATGGTAATTTGATGACTTTTTATCCCCATTTTATTTTGATCATTAAGATGAGTAAAGAAGCATGATAAAGTAGTTGAGTAGTTACTGTTCAAGCAGTGAAAAGTGGATGTATCTCTCAAGTGTCCATCTTCATTTTTCCCTTTAAATGTTAAACATTTGTAGAGTATTTTTATGTTAGAGTGACACCTTGTGGTTGTGATGGTGCACTACAGTGAATTTAGAAGAATTGAATAGACTTGAATGATGCCCACGCTTCTCTCTCATTCAAAAGGTACCTTTTGTTTTTCTGTAGAGAAGAGTTTCAAAGACGTTAATAAAGTCGTTAATTTTCAGCGTGTTTTGCTGCCTGGGAAATCACGACGAGGCAAATTAAAAAGATTTGAACTGTCTCGTTTCCAGGTCCCCAGCGGGACGCTCAAGCAGGTCGGGAGTTCATCCTCAAGATGTTTGTGGACTTGAACCCAGACAGTGACAAGATAATCTACTCGCATTTCACATGCGCCACCGACACAGAGAACATCCGCTTCGTCTTTGCCGCCGTCAAAGACACCATCCTGCAGCTCAACCTCAAAGAATACAACCTGGTGTGATGGAAAGCAAGCAAGACCCCCAGCAGCCCCCCTCCCCAAACACACACACACACACACACACAACGCAGAGTAAACTTCCAGAGACGCACATGTGCGTGAAACACACTGCTGCTCAGAGACGAGCAGTGCTTTACCAGAGCCACACTATCCATCTTCTGCCCCTTCTTTCCATGCTGTTCCTCAGTTTGTCGGTTCACTCAAGTTTTAAAGAAGCGTTACCCGTGTCCTGGTTTTGCTAAACAGTCACACATGGATCACATTTTAACTAGAACACTTATTTTTTTTTTTTTTTTGGAGTTTGTACAGCTCCAGCTCTCCTCTTGTCCCTCTTTTGGTTCTACGGTATGGCTCCTGTTTAATTTCTCCTACACTACATTATCACTTTCGCTTGTGTGTTCAAGATGGGTCGGGTGGGGGGGGCTTCTCTGTGTAGACCAAGCTTTTATGGACAAAGGGCTCTCTCCTGTACCCATGTGACCCCCATGCATGCACACTACAGCGTGAGGTTGTGAGGCAGGGCTGCAGACTTCCTGGATTCTGCTCTCATGCAGAGGGTGACTAATCATGACGACTTATAATCAGGCGATGTTGGGGTACAGTGAGGTACTTGGTTCCCCTGGAACTTGAATAGTTTTGTTTTATTATAATTATTATTATTATTAATCCTGCCCCAAACCAGAGAACAGGAGCTCTATTGAATGTAAATAAAGTTTTCATGCTGCCCACACAGAGTGAGGGCCTTACAGAGATGACTTAATATTCTCTGTTCACTTTAGATATTTTCAGCAATGTTAACTTCTTGGTTATATTATTATTATTATTATTACTATTGTTTGTCTATTAAAACTGATTTGAAGAAGACTACTCAAAGGAGTGCAAGGAGAAAAGTCCAATTTCTTTCTTCTAAAACTGCCCCTCCTTTTTGAAATGTTAGCATGCATTATTTACCTAAAGATTAAGTGAGAACACTACCAGTATTTCTACTGTACATCAATGTATCACACTTCCAAATGAAAGCCGCCTGCGTTTCTGTGTAAATACCGTTTCGTTGCTGGTATCACGCTCATCCTCGAAGGCATTTCGGATACTGGGAAAACACAATTTGGCAACTGGCATCGTTCAAATGAAGCAAACCTTTTTTTTACTGGCGTTGGATCGCTCAGATGCCGAAGACGTAAACAATTCACTTTGTGTGACGTTTCTATGTGTCGACAGATGTCTGAATCACACTCTTAAATGTACTGTGATTTTTTTTTAATTTTTTTTTTTGTTTAGTTTCCTTTGGTGGTGAGAATAACTTTCCTGTGCACAATGTGTGATTGATGATTCCAGATTAGCACCGTGCGGTAGACGGCTGTAGATAAAATAAAAGCTTTTTTTGTGCGCTGTTTCAGCTTCAGTCACAAGTTGGTGGAGATCGTCCATTTGGTTTCTCTCTGCAACCGCCTTTATTTCGCCATATTCTCAGCCAACATTTGATAAATGGTCAGACTACGAGCAAGTAGTTGTTGTTTTTTGTGTGTGTGTGTGTGTGTGTGTGTGTGTGTGTGTGTGTGTGTGTGTGTGTGTGTGTGTGTGTGTGTGTGTGCGCGCGTGCGTGTCTAATTTATCAGTCAGTTGTTGAATCGGCGAATGAGAATTCCTCCCTAGTTTGGACAAGTGTTCCATCTTTCTAATGATACGTCATGTGTTCAGCTGCTGCGGCTCGGTTTCGACGTGCTTGATGAAGGAGAAACATGTCAGGCTTGTGCTTTATGCAAAATGGGGGGAAATGAAAGGACAAAAATACTTGGTGGTTAAATATTCACCGTTTAAGGATGCTTGCTTTTCTGATTTTTAGGGATATGCGTTGGCCCTAGGTACCAATCCCATATCTTACCTGCTCGATAGCTGATTGACCGTGTCATTAAAGCTGAGAACCGCTAGATTGCTATTTTTAAATTTTTTTTTTTTGGTCTTCACAATGTAAGTTAATTCAGGTAAGTTTTCATAACTTTTTCATCACAAGGGCTACTCTTAGCTTCAGTAGAGATGAAAGGACTCTGTGGATGGCGTAGAGCAAAAGGTGCAATTTATTACCCGGGCGTCTGAATTGAGCGCGTTGGCATTCGGTTTGGGCGACGGCTGCAGGTTTAGTGAGCGGGTGGAGGACTGCGGCAGTCCGCAGTTCCTGTCGGGAAGTCTGGTCACAGTCTGGCTCTTTGTTCACTTTTTTTTTTTTTTGTTTGTTTGCCTTCGGAGGAGGAGATGGTTGGCTAATGTTAGAAGAAGAGGGATTTCCCCGAGGTGCGGTGGCACATCTAGTGTCCCTCGCCACGCCCCTTCCATCCTGTTCCTCTTCTGATGACCTGTGCGTTGACCTTTTTCCATCACGTGCGTATTGGGCCTCTTCATTGGTAGCGTTTCCATGTTTTTGTCTTTAGCACTTGCTGATGGGGGCGGGGGGCCGTGCTGGGACATTTTGATCATTATGTTCACTTTAAAAGAACTGGCACAAGAGGATATAAACATAGATGATTTCCAGGCACCCTGTGGTACTTTCTCCTCTGTAATTAAAATGTTTTGCTAAACGGTTTACATGTCGACTTTTCTACGGCGAAGCTGTGTGAACAGCTCAGTTTTAGGGGAATCCGTGTCCGTTATTGAGCCTTGATGTCAGTTCACGAGTCACCAGTGAGAGCAAACGTAGGCACTTTGTTGTGCAGATGTGCTCATCGCTGACAAAGCCGCCATGTTTTCACTCTGCACTTTCGTAAACGTTTGGTGAAGAAGTGCCACATTTTTCCTTTTTTTTTTTTTTTTTTTTTTTTTCTTTTTTTTTTAAAATCTTTTGGAAGTCAAGAACCTTCACAGAGCTCTGACTAAACAAAGTGGAGTTGATTTGGCTGCAATCTTAAGTTTCCAGCATGCTTTGTTTAAGGGTTTATCTGTGGTGCTTCAGCCAACATTTAAAGGCCTTTTTTGTTGTTGTTCGGTTTGTTCCTGAAGATGCTTTTCACGCTCGCGGGCTAATTTTGTGGAAGCTACAGTCGTGAATTTTTACTGCGTACATTAATAAACTGACAGACTTGAGCTAGAAGGGATGTTGTTGTGTGCTGCATTGCAGGGATAACATGGTAATGTCTGTTTTTTGTTTTTTAAATTCCTGGCTTGGCTTCAAGAGGCACCTGCTGATCTTCAAAATCCTGGCTGACCACTTTTAAGGGGACATGCTCACCTTATGTGTGTGTTTTTTTTTTTGTAGAAGAGTTGTCTTGAAAATTAACTTGAGTAGGCTTCTAGAGAATGGCGAAGGAGTGTTTGATGTCAGGATGAGGGCTTTATCTTATTTCAAAAGAAAGAAGGTTGCATCGTTTTGACTGTAGCTTCACACCTCATCAGAATACGAGGTCAGCATAAAGTCACACGAGCAAGATGAGTCATGCTAAATCTTTTCCATTGATCGCCACTACTTTTTGCTTCGGTCTACGTATTGAATGCATTCTAAACGGGGTTCGTACGGCGATCCTATGACCTGACCCGACCCAGCACTCTGGTTAACCTCAGTATTAAAGTATTTGTGAAGATTTGCCAACTAAAGGTACAGAAGTGTGTGTATTTTGGTGGTTTGATCAGCAGGTGAGCAAGTAAATGAATATGCTGCGTGTATACCTCTGCCAGTCTCCACTCTTTTTTTTTTTTTTTTTTTTTTGTTCCTCTATTTGATTGGACTGTGGACTCGGCGGGTCGACGGCACTGAAATCTGCACCACTGCGATGGGCCTGCATTCATGCAACGTAGACGTCCATTAAAGTGTTGTTGGTACTCTAAAGGTGTGTGCGTGCGTGCGTGCGTGCGTGTGTGTGAGTGTGTGTGTGTGTGTACACTTGTACACTATTGCTTAAGCTTGAGACCCATTCTGGTTACAGGGATTTGGGCATACGGTAATCATAAAAAGCTATCTTTGCTTCCCGTCTTTGCTTTCTTTTGTCGGGTCGACACATCTTTAACACGTGTACTTAGGACCACTTAAGATGATGGACTTTTATTTTGAGAAGAAAAAGAAAAAAAAAAGTTAAACTTTGTGTAGTGGTGTACAAATTGAAAGTAATGTATTTTTATTTGATTTTTTTTTTTTTCTCCTTCTTTTTAACTATACCAAATGTAAATTCTGTACAATGAGTGTGCCAATCCCCCCCACCACCCCCACCACCTTTTTTCTTTGTAAAGCCCAGACTCTTTAACAAAGTGCCAATGTTGTGAAAAATCGGAGGACCGGTGCGTTCCGTGGTCCACTTTTTAAAACAAACATTAAGTATGTGATTAATTAACTAAAAAAGAAAAGAAAAAAAAAGAAGAAAAAAAGAAAGGACAGTTTTATTCTATATTTAAGATTAATAATGAACTGCTGTTTTTAATATAAGTGTCATTTTAATTGCATGTGTTTGTCAGGTTGGGGGAGGGAGTGGGTGGGTGAGATACTCTATTCATGCAACGCCCTCGAGAGAGAGAAGGGTTCACATGGTTATTGATTTACAGTATTTTAGCCATATTTCTCTTTTTGTATGTTTCATTTCAACCACTGTTGCCTGAACCTCATTCAAACATGAAAATGATTTTTACATAGCCTTCTCCTTTAAATGTTTTAAATTGGAATAAAATATGTTCCTATACTCTCCTCTTGCCTCCTTGTAGAGTTTCTCTGGAGTGTGAAATTATTGCCTTCCCCGCTGTTAGACTTGCACGTCTTTAAAAGCCACCGGGGCGTACCCAATGTACAGCGAACGCATCAAACTAAATATCGAGATGTGTACCATTGGTGCAAATGATCAAAGATCGGAGTTCTAAACATGTGGCTTCTTAAGCCTTTGATTTTGATCTGTTTGCCCCAGGTTAAGGGTAAGTGGATCTGGGGAGGGGTAAACGGGGCAGCTGCTTATATCTGAAACTGAACATCTTGCCTTTAATCTGAACCAAAAGGGAGGATTTTAAAGGTAATTACCTTTTATGAGCACAACAGATTTTACAATCCATTTTCCTTTCCTTTATCTCCATAAAGCAAACCAAACATAATATGAAGTTGAAATATCAAAACCTTTAGTTATTTTGCACGGCTTTATACTTGTATACTAATGTTTTTAAACCTGGATAAATTGGCACTGATGTGTTAGCCGTTGGACCTCAAATGTCTTTTGTTTTTAATGCGTCAAATTGCTGCTTACTTCTCCCGTGTGCAGCTTCTTTTTACAGTCTGACAGAAATGGTAGATGCCTCCAAAAATGACTGGTCACTTGACAATAAATTGCATGGTGGACACAGAGGGTGGGTTCCCTTTACCCACTGGCTCATCCAACCACACTCCCCCTTATATATCCCATTACTGCCACATTTTTATTTAAATAAATCTATGTATATATTCTTTTAATTTAATTATATTTGATCTTTTATTCTTCAGTACGTATGAAATGGACTTAAATATCCACAAATGATCCCTCAGAATATGACTGGGAACTGCTGTAGTTTTCAAAGTGAAAAGCATTCACTTTTAAAGTTTAATTTGCTGCCTTTGCACAACTCAATAGAGGCTTAGATGATTTCTAAATTATGCTATTTGAAAACGATGCTATAGCCGTTTTCAAAAATAAATAGCACGAGGGGGAAAAAAAGATTATCTTGTTTTAAACACAGGTCATTTTAACAGTTTGCCTTGGCAACTGTCTCATGTGTGGCCACAAACCGTGAAATGTATATTGACTGTATATTGGCTGTATATTAGTACAGTGGGACGTCCTGGCAGCACTTCCATCTTCTCAACCCCCTGTGCTGACTGTGCTGACTGTGCTGACCTGTCCGCTTGAGGCGCTATTTGCTAAGACATCAGACCGCTGATGATGAGGTAGATCCGCGGTGTGTAGATCCGCTCCCCGCCCATCTAGCCGCTGTGTTTCTGTGTGGGGCGTTCAGCTCGGCTTCGTCGCGTCTACCTTCCACCTCCAAGAATGGACTGACTTTCTGGCTCCACTACCCGCTGCCTCGTCCTCTGATTATCCAGCGTCGCTCGGTTCCGGGGATAAACGTTTAGAGTTGAACTCAAGCCGGCTGACATTTCAGGTTCTGAGCTGTTCCGCCTCGTCAGAGGAGTCGTGATTTATTTTTCCGCGATAATTTGTTGCCGTTGGCTGAAACTGGATTCAACTTAAACGAACCCGCAGACATTTTGTTATTTCTCAGTATTACATGGTGTTTCTTTCACTTCTTCATCACAGCGGTCGCAGATGGTCTAGAAGAGCGAGCTGAACGCTTGTGAAGGGCCAACTCGAGGCGAGGGAAGAAAGCGTTACTATCCGCTCGCTAGCTCAGTCCAGACGCTTCTTCAGTGTGCAAAAACGTTATTAATTTACTTGCGTTGAGCTCGCGCCGCGGCCGCTCGAGCGTTAAGGCGGAAAGCTCGCAACGGCGATAAATCATATTGACTGACAGCTTTTTGAAGAATTAGCTAGCTTAGCCAGAAAGGAGCCAGCGCCGATGGTGGTTTCCTGCTCGCACATACAGTAAATACGGAGTCGGGATAAGTACAGTTGAATGGTCTTCCATCAACCAGATAACACGCCGACTCGTTTGTCTCGCTAACGGCCGCAAAGTGCATCACTTATATACGGCTTGAATTTCTTTTTTTGGGGGGGGATCCATTAGCTACCGTTAGCTAGTCACACTGCTAACCCTGGACAGCTCCTGTACAAGGCAGGGCTAGCTTTGGACAAAGGACCAACGCAAGGGGCAAATATAAACACCGGGCACATAGTTTGTCGTGTTTGGGAAGGACAGCAACAAACAAGGAATTGACATGATGTTTCCACAATCAAGACACTCAGTAAGTAGTTTTAATTTGACATTTGTTCGGCAATTAGGGGCAGTAAGTGTTTATCCTGTGCATTAGTTAGGCAGGGGATACATGCAACTTGTTCGCATACAAAGGTTTCGTTATGAGACAGGATTATTGTGTAAAGTAGAAATGTTGGGTTTATATCTCTATTGTTTTGCTCGACGATAAAGACTATGAAAACGTTTCCTATGTGGTTAAAAACTGTTGGACTTTCTTCTAGATGGTGGCTTTTAAATCAAGCCAAGCACCTCTAATGAACGCTGTCACGTTTTACCAACATGCTTGTTACACCCTTTGGTGACATTTGTTTCCATCACCGAGCCAGAGGTTTGTCAAAAACAGTGGTGTCCACTCAACGTAACAACTGTAGTCTGCTCCATGCAGGTGGAGGTGGGGGTGGGGGTTTATGACTGGAAAATGCTCACATTTCTGTTCCCCTAAATCTCAAGTTTCCATGGTAACAGAAACTCAGTCCAGGGCATGCATTCATCAGTGATGTGGGCTCTCTCTGCCCATTGGTCAGACATTCATGTTTTAGAGACTGGCAGAACTGTGTCACTTGTCACAGGGGAACTATCCGGATGTGTCAGAGCTGTGATTCGATAAATCAGGGGCTAAAGTTAAATGATTATCGGTTTTGGCTGGTGTACTGGCTGAGAATGAGAATAAAAGCCCGGCTCCATCTATTAAGGAACATGCCCGCATCTTAGATATGCTGGGGTCTTCTGTATTTTCTTTTATCAGACGTCTGCAAAGGCGAAATTAATAAAAAATCTGCCTTCTGATTTTCCATTGCAAAATTTTTTTCTCCCCACCCATCATTGGTTCTTTCCCAGTAGAAGGGGCAAGGGTTGTTTGCTGAGGCTAAAGCCTAAACGTCTTGTGACATGAATGCTTTGCTCCTTTGGCAGTCAGTATGTGTAACGGCCTGATTGAGCTGCTCCGTGGTGCTGCTGCTGATGTGAGTTTTCAGACAAGGAAACGGGATGTCTGGTTGTGGGTGTGTGTGTGTGTGTGTGTGTGTGTGTGTGTGTGTACAAAAACGAGGCTGCTGCCTGAATATACTGAACAAGCAGGTTTTAACAATAGATTTATTTATTCTTTTATTGTCTTCTCTTGTGGCGTAGAGGATTTGTCAGACGAATATTGTGCAGGGATGGTTGAGGAAGCATGAGGAGGCATTGTTTTCACATAAGATCGACCACCGCAGAATCCTGGCCTGAACCCCGTTGAGAATAGCTGAGATCTGCTCAAGAAGACTCTACGCAGTGGTTTCCTCCTATTATCGATGCATGGTCTTTGCAAAAACAAGTGGAACTCTAGATGGACATAAATGTCTTGACATTGCATAAGCTTATCGAAATGTTGCCATGACAAATGCATACCATAATCAAAGCTGATGATGATCCAAGAAAATACTAGAAGTGACTTTTTTTTTTTTTGGCCAGGCAGTGTATGATTAATAAAAAAAACAAAATTGTTTCAGTATAAAGTTGGAAGTGTATCAGTTCTCATGGCGAGCATAGCTGGAACAGAGTACACTCCCGTTTGGTTTCTTTGTTACATAATTGAATTAGCCTCCTGAAGCATTGTGGAGGAACACGCAATAAGAGACAGATCAACAGCGCGAAACGTCGTGTTATTTTAAAGCTACGGCTGCACGAAAACGAAACGAGGTTTTTTTTTTAAAACGGGTACGAAAATTATTGCGGCCATACGGCAACGCTGTAAAGACGATGAAACGATGCAGTACACACGAAACACCTCTAGGTGCGCTGTAAGCCAACCCCACCGGTTACACCAGAACAATAGAAGAAGCAATGCGCATGCGTGTACGCCCCTACTTCTACCAGCGCGAAGCTCACGTTGTTCCTTCAACAACGCCGCTGTAGTTAGCAGTGTCTGCAGCAGTGCTGCTATCAATGTTGTGGGGTCCATGATGATCGCTGTCTGTCCTTGTTGTGTTGTCTTCTTCTTCCGGATTTTGAATGGAAGCCGCTTTTTGTTCTGGTCACTGACGTATGTGTATACGTCACTGCGTTAGCCATGTGGCTGACGCAGATATAAACAAATCCGTTTTCGCTGTAACAATGGAAACGAAACGACGCCGTTTTCAAATCTTCCCACTCTGGAACCCGTTCTCAAAAACTATCGTTTGGGGGTAGTGGGAACGCCGGCTCCGTGTGGCCGCGACAGCCAAACGATAAGAAAAAGTATCGTTTACAGTGAAAAACGTTTTCGTGTAGCCGTAGCCTTAGTGGGGCATCTTGTAGCCCTGCTTTCCATTCCCCCACCCCCCCTTTCCTTTGGGTTGAAATGGTGGAGGTGTCGCCTCCTAATGGGCTAAGACTTCCGTCACCTTTTCCAAGGTGAGAGCAGATGGGCGACTCTACTCCTGTCTGAATTTCATTGTTTTAATCCAATTGAGTGCCGTCGTGCTGCTCGATTGGACTATTACAACCACGGGGCCGCAGGATTAAAACTGGGGTTTGGAATTTTAACATGTTTCCTCACCAAGGGCTGCTTCGGTCTTAAGCGACTACAACCAGTCACTCCAAATTTCATATATATATATGTCTTTCATCTTCAAGTCCTACCTGTCTTCAGCTACTGGTGCTGTTGGGCTCCAAGGATGGGGTGGGGGAATGGTGACACCCATATAGATGTGAGAGTTACAGATAAGGAGCTGGAGGATAAGAGAGTTACTATGCTGCCTCATAATGACAATTGATGGATCTCTCAAGCTCTCTCGGTCCCCACTGAACCAGCTTTCCTATACGTATTCCTTTTCTTAGAATGGTAACATTAGCGTTGCAGTTCCACTCTACATTACATTTACACACTGAGGAATCCTCGCATGTCAGATGTGTTTAATCTACAGCAGCGAGGACTCGAAAGAGGAAGGTGAATTGGTGGTGGCGGCAATGTGGTCATGCTTTATTTAAAATAATATTGAAGCGTTTCCTGTGTGAATCTTAAACACTATTGCCTTTACTGAGATACTTCCTGAAATGTACGTGAGGGGCTTAATGCCAGAGGATATTCTGTTTTTAGCTGTTTTTATGTATTTATGCAACTCAGGCCGATTCTCTTGTCTGATTCTAGGCTTTTCCCTGTGTGGAGGGTCACTGCTTTTTAATTAGTTTATTTTTTCCCAGTAATGCTTGGTCGATATGTGCTAATGGCTTCACATTTTCCTGGTGTGGCATTCTGTTGTAGTTATATACTTGCATAGGTTTTAAGCTTTAACACTCAAATAAAAAGTAAACTTACTGTTTCAGACAGCATCTTCTAAGAGTCTCTTTCTGGGCTGTTTTTAGTGAAGAAAAAGTACCTGCTCCCGAATAAAATGCAAGGCAGGATTCGGGGTCCATTTGAAACTTTTGGCATTTCCAAAAACCAAGTGGCCGACCAGTTTAAAGACAACGAACAACTGTTCTCTCAAAACTTGCAATTGATGATGTAAACTGACTGAAAACAACACAACATTTGAAGTCCAGAGAACAGTTTGAGAATCAGTTGCAGACTTTTTTTCCACACTGGCCCTAAATAGCATTATTAGGCTCTCTGCATGAGATGGGTCGCAACAACTACTAACCAAAGACCCATTGAGACCAGATAGCTCAAGCGGCCCTCTGAGAACGTTCCTTCATCTTATCTTGTTGCAGTCGCATCGCAGATGGGAACACGCTGACGTTAACAGCCAGCAGGTGCTACACAAGTCAAAATTATGACGCAACTCCTCTGTCAAGTATAGGCCTTATGAAACCGAAACCTCACTGCCGGTTCCTTAGTGTTTTTGTTTATTTTCGTAACAGCGGGTTCCGATGTTGGATTAGTATGTTCAGTTTACATGCAGCTGCATCATCTGAACCAATCATTGTATAGTTACATAACATACACCCCCCCCTAAAAAAAATATTGTGATGGCTCCTTTCCTGAAATAGAAGATAAAAGAAAAAGAAATTGTGTAAACTGGAATCGGCCACAGTGCCTGAGGTGTAGACTCAATAAAGAGAGGGGGTACTCCTCCTCTTAGGCTGCGGCTACACGAAAACGTTTTTCACTGTAAACGATACTTTTTCTTATCGTTTCGCTGTCGCGGCCACACGGAGCCGGCGTTCCCACTACCCCAAAACGATAGTTTTTGAGAACGGGTTCCAGAGTGGGAAAGTTTGAAAACGAGGTTGTTTCGTTTCCATTATTACAGCGAAAACGTTTTTGCGTCAGTCAAACGTTGACGCTGTGAGACTTATCTATTGTCTCACAGCGTGGCGTGACACAGTGGCGTGTGTACTGCATCGTTTCATCGTTTTCATCCGTTTTCGTCTGGACCTGAGTCTTTACAGCAGCGTTGCCGTGTGGTTGCAAGAATTTTCGTACCCGTTTTTTAAAAAAAAACCTCGTTTCGTTTCCGTGTAGCCGTAGCCTCAGATTGTAAACTATGTAAAGATCTCTGAAGTCCGAAAACACCTAGAGATTCCTGAGTGGCACAAGGGTGGAGCGTATGAGGCAGGAAAAATCCGATAAGCATCTGGTGGAAAATGCAGTGTTTCGGCATGTTGGTGGAAGAGGCTCCCTTCCTATTCATAATGTTGACTTTTTAATTTTTTTTCATATCAGTATTGCATGTATTTAGACATATGGCCAATATCAACAAGTGAATGGGAGGCGGTATACAGACAAGAGGAAGAGAGTATGAAGCAGCAACTGCTGTCGGCACGGTCACTCACTTTGAATTCAGCAGAAGATTACCTACTTTATTCACACATGAGCTCACTCTGGTCATTTTCTGTTCTTGTTACAAGGGAGCTGACTGGATAAACACAGTAAGGTGCTGTTTACACATACCCGGGTATTTTGATAAACGAAGACCTTTCCCTTCGTTTGTGCCTTTCGTTTATACACAAACGGAGTTTTTTCCTCTGAAAACGAGGCATAAAATTACTCCGGCAAAAGTGAAGTTTTTTTAAAAACTCCGTTTAGCGTTTGTGTATAAACTGGTTGAACGAGACAAAAACGGAGTTTTGGGTAATATCTGCGGTAAAAGACCGACGTCCATTGTTTATCTGGCAAGCATGGAGGTACTAGCAGCATTTCTGTTTTTAAGAGCTATACTCGCTTGTGTGCTTTTGAAAATTAAAGTCATACAGTGTATTGACCAACAAAGACGCATTAGGGCTCGGAGGGCAGCAATTGCGGAGCTTCTTTTGGCAGACAGAGCCTGGCCATACCACCGCCAGCGACGGCGATTCTGGGTTAGACCCGGACGGACTGCGTATTTATGCTGATCAATGTAGACGTGTTTTTTTTTTAAAAACGGGGCTGTGTGGACCTAGTTATTTTTGCAAACGAAGGTTAGAAAATATGCGTTTATCAAAATACCCGGGTATGTGTAAACAGCACCTAAGTCTGGACCAAATGCCCCTGACATTTAGGCTTTCACATCCAGCCCATTCAGAAATTGAATACAGAATTTAGTGGGATTTATTTTCTTAAAAACCAAAGTATCTAAAAACAAAGTGTCAGTGGTTATGTTTATTTCAGACCGTCTAGAAGACCTACTGTAGCTTTAGGAGGTTTAGCAGGGATTTTTAAATTTTTTATTTCAATGGGCACATTTTAATCCCCTCCTGCATGTCACAGGCACAGTTCATTGGTTTAAGAGCAAAAAGCCTCATTTAATCGTGGCACTGTGCCTGACCCAGTTGACAGCATTTGCCATATTGTTTGGGTGTTGATTAATCTTAATGCAGCTTCAAACAAAGCTGGCTGTGGTATGAAAGTCCGGCTCTGGCACCAACAGAAAGGCTTGGTGCCAGAGCCGGACTGTAGCACGAGTAATATGGAAGGGAAATCTCTGAAGTCCCTTGAGCTCATGCTTGAATGCAGAGATGGCCACAGGTTGTACGCACACACAACCACCCCTACCCCCTCCTCCTTGTCTCCCTTTATCATGCGCTTCCTCCCAGATCTGATGTAGTGGTGGGAGGGTCAGGGGCAGAGGGTGCACAGGCATTATTAAGCCCACTTGAATTAACAGAACAGCCCCCAGCCTTTCCTCTAAAGCCTCCAGCTGGGGGGAGCTTAATCCCCATGGTCCCCTGTCTCGCCCATTAAACAAACTCCCCCCCGCCCCTGCTCTGTCGCTCTGCTGCACACATATACACACACACACTTTCCTGTGTGTGTGTGTTAGTAACAAACCTGGCAATGTGTCTGTTGATTGGGCACCGGACGTTAGTGCGCGTGCACACAGAAGAATAAAGCATCAGAAATCTACAGAATGCCCAAATATAAACTGTTGCTCTCCTCCCTGCAGGTAATTATTGCTCTGGTACATGCGTAGGAATAAAAGGATTTCTTTTTTTTTTCTTTACATCAATAACGAGCACACACACACACACACACACACACAGGCATTCTTGCCAGCCTCAAGGGTCTTATCTGCTTTTTGTATCTGGGGAACAAATTGAATGTGGGTCTTGACACACGCGGGCCAGCAGATGTCTGGGTTGTTGAGGTTAGGCCAGCTGATTAGCATGACAAACACAGCCCTGCAGCCCACCATCCCCCCCCTTACCCAAAATCATCACCAACCTGCAGGAGGCCGTGCTTCAGAGTGGTCGAGTGGAGGCCATGGGTCACAGGTGATGTTGATTTTTGTGAAGGGCCACAGTGCATTATTGTCTAAATGCTTTGTTGAAAGGGAGGGGTGTAGACTGGTGCAGCTCTTCTCTTGTTGAACACACACACACACTCGCACACAAACACAGTTGGCAGGGTAACATGCTGTGTCAAGGCGAGCCATGGTTACAGCTCGACTGGGCCTTTTTAACTGGAGCACCGTCTTTGTCCCAGTATACATAAACAGGAGCAGAACGTATTTATCGACTGAAGCGTGTCCAACCCTGCAACACCGTGGCCTGTATACGTGAATGTTCAAGACATTGTGCTGCTTCTAATTCGCTCTGTGGGAGATCATTGTGCATATAGCTGAATCCACGTTGCGTTTAACTTACTTGAATGGTGATTCTTGTCAGATGATGCTGCGGTTATGAAATCAGGATTTTATTAGAGCAGATCGACAGTGTGTATGTGCTTTAAGAGGCCGCACGCGGCTATTTTCAGTCGCAGTTTCTAATGCGTTCAGCTGTATGACAAAAGAAAATATCGCATATTCACTCATATTTTTCAGTTTCTTTTGTCGCAAAGCTAAACGCAAATTCATCTGACAAAATCACCTTAAAGAGAACATGTAAATAAAGAGTTGGTCCCATTTAAGTTTAGTTGAGCGTATACATGCAGAGTGATTCGATCCCCAGCCGCCTTACCTGGGTGGTACCTGTAGTTCCTATAACTATTTAGCTCCTTCTCCGAGGTCGGGTCTTTTCATAGTTCTTATAGAACGAATCTAACGGAGGTGTGTGGTGGTCGGTAGCTACACCCCATGTCATGCTATCACGGCTGAAATGTTTCCTCATAGACACAGACACAACCTGCGGGTGTTTAATAAGTTAAACTTACACTGGTCTCATTTGTCTGCAGCGCTCTGCTCTCCTTTCTTCCTTCATGAAATGAAAAAGTATCGTCTCCTGACTCTCTGTGTGCTCTTCCAGCCTCGATATTAGACGCCTGATGTGATTGTCCATGATTAATATCACCATCATGCAGACCATAAACACAGTGGCCTCCCCGCTCTCCATATTAGCTTCTTGGTGGTGTTTTTTCTACTCTCCTTACTTTTACCGTTTTGTTTTGTGTTTGAATGTAGCGCTAAACGGCTAACGGCTAACACGTCACTGAAGCAGACGGCTGTGCGTGGCGCATCAGTCCCTATCAGGTCCCGACTCATGTGCGAATGCAGACTGAAACAGTTCCGCTGGGGAAGGATAGTTATCAGAACGAAATTCGAGGAGGGTAGTTCTGATAACTACTTTCTTAGAACGGTCTGTCCGAAAGCGGCTTTTGAGTAGCCAAAGAACACATCCTATGTGAACACATGGCTGATTATTTTACATTGTAGATGATCTTAATTTGGCACATGATCTGCTTTGTAGCTTTTCAGTCAATCGATAAATCAGTAAATAACGGCGCCGTCTAAGCTTGGAAAGGGTGTATTGTCACCTCATTTGAATACGTTTCATGCTAATTCTTTACGCGCAGAATATAATTTCTATATACACCAGGTCCATTATAAAGCTGTTTTGAAAAACACTTAAAAATCAGTGCTAATAATGTACAATACAAATGATAAAGATTTGATTCAAATATACGATCTTGTTGCCTGGCTCCAGCTCAAAAGGCCCGTTTCCACTATGCAATCCGGTACGGGTCGGTCCAGAACGGTTCGCTTATTTCAGTGTTTCCACTACCACGAAAGCGTACCGGTCCCATGGTACCCGTTAACATGTTTGTAACCCTTCTGCTTGGGATACCTAGCACACAGGACCGGTTCCAGACTCTGCTCTCCGTTGTTGGTGAGGAGGCTGTGCAGCGGGAGCTCGATGGCGCTGCGCCAAATGAAAACGTTTTCCAGCTGATTGCCGCAAAAATGGCAGAGTGGTTTCAACTGGACCGCGAGCCAGTGTCGCATTAGGCTGAAGAAGCTTCGGAGCCATTACCGGCGGATCAAGGACCAAAACAGCAGGAGCGGCGTGGACCGAAAACACTGGAGGTGGTTCTAAATTATGGATGCTATTTATGCTTCGGCACGCACTCCGCCCACCCCCGAGGGTCCCCTTTGTACAGTGGGAACGCAAAGCTGACCCGAACCGTACTGACAGTGGAAACGAGGCTAAATTAAACTTTTACTTCTTTTTTCTTTTTATTTCACTGGTCTTACATCTGCAGCCATTGACCATGACAACAAAACTGGCATTCAGTTGTTTGAAAGAGCATTGTGCAAGGAATATTCCTCGCTCTGTGATTTAAGTGCACTTAGCTGACGGTACAAACCAGGTCGCCTCTGGCTTGCAGGAAATCTTTGTGCTTTAAAACATGTTCTATGAGTGACGACGCACCCTGCTGGGAACTCACACCTGGTGGTCTTTGGAAACTTCTCAGGAAGATGAATCACAATTTTCATATTGGCAAGGACAAGAACCTGCAAGAAAGCTTGTTGCGAATGTGGTTTATTGCTGTTGCACATATTTCTACAATTATAATTGAAGACAAATTCTTCTGTGGTATCAACTGTGGTGTTTTTGGAGAAACCCTAGGACAGGAACTCAATTGCCGGGCGAGGTAGGACCATTTTTTAAGTGTAGTTGTATCCGAGCTGACGAGCTGTATCTGCTCCTCTTGGACAGCTTGGGCCTCTTGCTTTACACAGTAATGCATTACACAGTGTAATGCAGCAAATTTACCAGAAGGAACATGAATATGAATTAAAAACAGATGTCAGCTGACTTGTACCATGGTTTTGATTTTTCTCAAGTCTGCAGGGGATACGGACGTAAATCTGAGTGTCTTTCTGCCGCATCCAGGACAACAGCAGCTCGTCATTGTGGAGGTGAAACTTAGTATAGGCTGTCATTTTACAAATCCTTAAGTAACTGACAGCTATATGTGAATGGGAGAATCTTTTGTTGTCTCTTTACATTATGCTCCCTTAGCTTATTTGTATGTGCAAATGTGTCTGTCTTTTCATGCAAGGCTTAAAGATGTTTATGAGGGGAGAAAAAAATGGTAATGAGGTGCGCTTATGTGTGTTTGCGTGCATGTTCACACAATCAAGAGCTTACTGGGTTGTGTGTGTGTGTGGGAGGGAACGCAGAGGGTGTGTGGAGTGGGGAACTGCATCAGTATTCAGTAATGGATTCCTAGAGGGGGAATGTGGGAGGTGGGAAGTAAAAGGAGGGTGGTTGTGGATGGAGTAACCCCCTCCCCAGAGCAAAACGGTGCGATGGGCTGGAATAATGCTGCTCCACGGGAATTGGCTTGATTGGACCAGCCTGACCAAAGCCAGCAGACCTGCCAGAATGAAAGCGACTGCACGAGTTAAGAAAGGGAACTAGCTGCTGTGTTTATGTACAAAAGAGCAGTAATTCTGTGTATGAAGGAAACGTGCCCCACCAAAGCACCTTTCACTGTGAGGATTCCCAGTAAGGTAATGAAAACCAGAGGAAATGGACATCCACTGGTTTGTGTCGTGTAGTTTACAAAATACATGTCACCGCCTGACTAGCAGTGCTGGGATTTGCACACCAGGACTCGGCAGTCCTATCATTATCGAATATGCTTGATGTCATGCTTCGCGTATCCAGTAGGACAACCTGTTAGTTTTGTCACCCAGGCTAAAAGAAATTCCTCAGTGTTATAAGATGCAAGCGTTACACTGGTGAAGAGACGTTGCGTCGGATGTGTGTAAGAAGAGCAAATATTATGTATGAAGTCCAGTTTGAGTGGGAGATGTGACATTCATGACTTATCAGACTCTTGAACACTCCACAGTGTCATCCAGCATTACCTGACACTGTTTTACAACTGCAGGTTTTGTCAGTTTCAAAACAACAGCAACAAGAGTGACGACCGTGAACACGAACGCAGTGCTTGTCAAACTAAATGTAATTTTATTGGTGTAAAGGATTATTCATCTTTTTATTGGTTAAGCCCTCAGCTAAAAATCCTTTTAAGACTTTTGATATGCAACATTGAGTATGTTTGCATGCACACTTAAATCAAGCTGCGGATGCAGGCGTTTCATTGAGCTACGCTTCTTCTCCCAGTGTACGAGCTCACTTGAAGAAACCATTTATTGATGAGGTGATAAGAAGTGCAACTCCACCACAATGTGTGGTGATGGGCCCTCTTATAGTTATTTCAAGGACAAAATCGACTTTGCCTTAAATTAAATGAAAATATTAAAGGTGCAGGCGAAGGCATCTCATACACTCTTTAAGCACCTTACGTGACTTTAAACATCCATTCTAAGTGACATATGGAAAATATTGAGATTTCAGCTATTGGTATGGAAATGATTGGGACTCGTTTGCAAATACTCAAAACTCATTCATTTGGTTTAAAACCGAGGGAAAGAAAGAGAAATAAAACTTTAATACCACAGAGTTGGCGCTGGGAACCAGGTGAGATGATGAAACAAAAGTCCCCTGCTGTCAGCCAGATGCCAGCACTGCTTTTGCTGTCCACTTACTTGTTGCAAACTTTGGGACTAATCATCTTTTCTTCCCCGTATTTCCTCCCTCGCTGGCTTTTGTAAGTAATAACCTTGGTTTTTACAAGCAGGCATCAATCATCTGCACAACCATTTGGGGTGTAATCTTAAGGCGCCCCTTCTGCGAGCCTGGCTTTAATCTCAGCCATGGTCTCCAAACCAACAGCACTGTCAGCCTCGCCACTTTCCCCACTCTTGACAAATTGCCCATTTCCCTTGGCTTCGCAATCTCTGCACTCTGTCCCCGTGGTGTGTGTGTGTGTGTGTGTTATAGCGTGCCTCCCCCACCTTATGTTTGTGTATTATGTGTAGTCAAGTGCATTTTTTGTGCATAAGTTCATCTTTGTTTGCAGGGCTGTGTGTGTGTGTGTTTGTGCTGAGCGCTTGGCTGGCCTTGCGCGGGGGGGGTCAAGATAGTTCTGCAGTGGGGAGGGAAGGCAAGCTATGCCAATCCTGTGTTTGCAAGGGCACTTCACTCGAAGTGATAAAAGTAGAATAATCCCCTTTAAAGCGTCTTAACGAGGTCAAATCTGTTGGGCTGCGAGAGGGGTGGGTGTGTGTGTTGTGGGGATAACGCTGCAGAAATGGGGGTAAGCCTCTGCTTAGTTTGCGAGAGATAATAATCAAAATAAAATTCTTGGCCGAAACAAGATTAGGCTCTCCCTACGCTGTAAAACCCCTGTCCAGAGCTGGCTGAAGACACAATCCTCTTCCTCCGCCTCTCGTCCTGCACACATACAAACTCTGAGCAGCTAGCATAGCAAGGCTTCCTTTTGGCCCAGACAGTTGGCCAGGGTTAGTTTGGATATGGGCCAGTTAGCTCTGTCCCCCTCTTAGATCACTGGGCTCATATGCTTCAGTCCAAACGCTAATCTGGGATATTTAGATGGAATTGTTTGGTTGGAGCTATTCTTAGATGGAGGATGCGATCTTGTTTGGCACTGGTGTATTAGCAAAAGCCTTAAGCCCTCAACGTCTGGCTCGGCAAGTCATGTCAAAATTAACTTTTGCCCAAAGGTGAAATGGAAACTCTGTGTTGTGTTGACCAACACAGATCAGATGTGAATGGGTGAATGGTTTGAATGTAGGCATCCATACTGACAAAGAAAATTGTCATATCTTTGATCACCTTTATCTGCTTATCATGCTATGTGATGCTAAATGCCCTCACATCTAAACTCCGCTTAATCTGTCCACTCTCCGTGCTTTAAATAAGGGCATTTATAATGTATGCAACAGTACCAGATTTGGGTGTCAGGTCTGATACACTTCTGCCTGTATATTGTACACAAAACCCTAGAAATTCTCACATACAGTTAAAGCAGTAGAACTGTGTGGTGATATGACACTTAACTCTCATTGGCTGAGCAGGAGATGGATTTTAAAAAGCCAGTGGTTTGGACGTATTTAAGATGAGCAATGATGATTTGTGTAAAAGATCAAAGACGTTTGATAACGCATCATTTGGCCCAAGTTTACATGGAGTCGAAAGGTTTGCTTATGGTAGAAACCGGACAGAGCAACAACCAAACGTGGCAGCAAAGAATCAAGAGAAAATGTTTAAAGACATTTTAATAACTGAAGCTGAAGCTTTTTTTTTTTCTTCTCTTCTACGATCCTTTCACCAAAATTCAGTCACTGTTGTCCTATGAGTCACTAAATGATAGAAGTTGCTTTTTTGATAAAAATATGTGGACAATGTCACAAAGTTGGCTTCAATGAGGAGAAGCTGTAAGTGACAGCTCCCCTTGTTGCTGACTAATACAGATGGAAAGGCGGGGGTGGGGCTGATTCTAGAGTGACGAGAAAGACGCATTGCGTGGCTTTACAGGAAACTGATAGGGTGAGATTATATGGGTTCTTAATGATATTGTTCGATCAATATCTTGTTTTAAAAGTAAAAAGATATAAATCATAAAGAATGTTTACGGCCCAGCCATTACTCTCACGCTTGATAAGTGGCTGTTAGTGATCTGGGATTTCATCACCTTTTCAGTCCTGTGGAAGCCAAGTATGAAACTCCAAGTTGTCACCATCTCATAGAGGCTGTCTCACTTAAAGTACCTTATATCAGCTTCACCACTGCTATCTGGACTAAATGTGTCTGACCAGTGGTAATGATAGTGGTAACCTTCATGCTACAAGTCCTGCATTATCATCGTGTTCCTACATCCATACTTGGCAAAAGGAAGTGCACAAATGCAAGTGTGTGTACTTGCATTTGTCAGTAAGTGATATCCTCGAATAATAATTTGTTAGCGTCCATCCTTTACACCCAAAGTGAGCAGTGGGAGTCTGTCATGGACAGAAGAGGCGTGTTGCTTAAATGGCATCCTTGAGGCTGTTGCCACAGAACAAACAGACAACCTGGCAATGAAAATAAGCCAACTGTTCGTCATTGGGGATCTTCTGCATTCATTTAAGAGTGGGAGTGAGATAACATCCAGTCATTAGTGAGTGATTACAATGCCAAGGCTCCACCACCGCCCACCCCCCCAAACACACAAACACTCACACGTATAACGCACACAAACACACTCCAACTGAGATGTAAACAGTCAGGGAGTGCTCCAGGAAATACAATCCCCTCACTGCAGCTACCCCGAGGCAGGATTTATACTGAGGAGGATGTTTTCCAATGTTTCCTGCTGTTATTCTGCGCCTGTCTCTGTCTGCACCCTGTTTTTGTGTACTCAGTTTGTGTGTCTAAATGCTTAACTGTATTCATTTATTGTTGGTGTGTCTAATCACTTGTGTGATCTCTGTGTGTGTGTGTGTGTGTGTGTGTGTGTGTGTGTGTGTGTGGAGCTAAGTCCCTCCTGTAATCTTCATCCCTTCCCGTTGCTTTTGTCAACTGATCTATGAAGTAGAGAACAGCCTTAGTCTGATTCTTATTTAAAATAGACATAATGGTTCACAGAAGATTTCACATGGATTGAACCAGATGATGAGGCCAGGAAGGGTGTGTGTGTGTGTGTGTGTGTGTGTGTGTGTGTGTGTGTGGTATGTGATGATGAGTGGGCTTAGGGTTGGTGGGTAGGGGGATGGGGGTGGGGCAGCAATTTCCTGAAACGATGAATCCCATTTATTCGCTGAAGACTGTCTCAATTGCCTCAGCAGCCCACAAAGCTTTTTAATGCTTTAATTATGTCTCAAAGGAGCGGGGCAGAATCAAATTAGAGATTGTCCTACATTTAGGTGCTGTGCGTGTAAATGTGTGTGCGCACGCGCTATGCAAATTTCACGTGTGAGGAGTCGTATCGTTCTGTAAGATTCACGGCAGTGAGTGTTTGTTGCCTTTGCTGCCAGGCATCATGTATAGAGGCTTATAACGCATCCACACACAGATGCTGACGCACAACATCATGCCCCTCACACACGCCTCCTCAGGGGTAAGGCCGTTGCTTTGCTCTCGCGCACGCGTTTCTCCCCGGGTCCGTTCACCTTGTCGAGGCTAGTCCTCTGCAACGCTAACAAACACATTAACACACACAAACATTTCAGGCCAGCCTCTCTCTTGCACAAACACATTTTCATTCACCCAGCGTGTAGCCGTCTTTTTTTGGTCACAGCAGATGGCATGTGTCACAATATTACAGCAGTATTTCATTAACATTATGGGCATCCATCTGTTGTGTCCACTCAAGCCCCCGTAGAGCACCTTGTTTTGGTCACTGAGAGAGAAGGAGATGATAAACATTGTTAGCGCTGTATATTGGATGGGGCTTGGCGAGGCGCACATTTTCTGGTTGTGTGGTGGCAAAAGTATGCATCACTGTGAGAATTGTCCCTCTAACTCTCGCACGTGGAGATTTTGGCCGTTTTTGATTATCTTTATTGAAAATTACTGCTGGAATATTTCAAAACGGTCTCATATGGCTGTGCTCATGTCTCTGCCAGACGTATATGTTACACATTAGGAAAGACTTGTCATGGTGGAACAAGATTCTGGCTTTTTTTTTTTTCCTGGAGTAGAGGTTCCTTACTTGATTTAGTTTTCAGAGTTAAATTAACTCTGTTCTCATTCCATCCGAGTGTATTTTAACATTAACCTCCTGCCAAGCCTGCAAATGAATACCAGCTGAAAGCCAAATGTGGACACCTTTTGAGTTGGGGTCAAGAAATGTAACCTTCTTGCTTTACACTTCTGATCTGTGGTCAGATTTGTGAAATATTTTCATGTCAAGTGTAACATTTATCTTGTCTCCCAGATGTTGGCCTCTGCCTACCACCTTCTTTGATCTGGTTGCCCCTGGTGGCAACCGTTGTACCAGTATTTTTAAAAAAATCAATAAAAAAAAATACCTTGCCTCTCTGGTCCTCAGGGGGAAGAGGTTTACTCTATCAGATGTACCAAACTGAAAGTGCGCAGGGAATGAATAAAATAGATAAAGTGTGGGCAAGATGACAACTAGTTTAGCTTGTTTAGCTCATTACAAGATCAAGCTGTTATTTGGTATCGAGCTAAACTAAAAGAACCTTTTGGACACACAGTGTTTCCCACACATAGACTAATTTGTGGCGGTGCGCCACAGATTAAACACCGGCCGCCACATATTGCGTTTCGTTATTATTATTATTATTTTTTTTAACGCCATTTAAAAAATGCTCGTATTCCTTAAGCTGCATTTCCTTTCCCTGCTCTCCCTCCGTCTCTCTCACATAGCCTACTCACACACACAGCCCCTCCCCTCCGTGCTTCCCTGGAAGCGTGGAAGCTTGCTAGCTTCAGCGTCGCGTTAGATTAGCTCAAACGAAAGAAGACGGCTGGCGAAATTCACGAAGGTTGGTATCATGTGCATCTTTATAAAATCACACATTAAAAAGTCCTATAAAAATATTTTATATTTTGAATACAATGTTGTCCCGTCACGACCCATAGTAAGCGATTACGCCTTCTTTATAAAGTTAACTAGTCGCAAGTTTGCCGTTTAAAAAAAAAAAAAAAAAATGTAGTTGGGTTTGTCGAGGTCAAAACACTATCAGCTGTGAATCAAATAAAGTAGTTTTTTAAACTCTTACACTGAATGTTTGCTGCTTCAATCCAGATGAGTATTGAAAAATATTTTCCGCGATTTGAAAAAGAGACGTGCATGTTGAGGATGAGGACCAGCCTGAACCGGAGGTATCAGTCTGAAACAGAGCTGAACAGTCCGACCAGTGTAATTAGCTATGTTATTAATTTGTTTACAATGAAGATGTGAAAATCTGCAGATAAGCCGCACCTGTGTCACCCACCGTGACACAGGTGTCACACATCCTTACGTCCCCCAGAATTTTCCTTGATGGAGAAATTATCCAGGTTCTTAACTCCCAAAATGACATATACGTCACATTACAGATCTCTGACAGTGGGGGGTGGTATTTTGGAAAAAAAATCTGAAATGGGTTCTATGTGGTCGATTTAGTCTGTGTTATAACCCCCTTAATTTTCATTTAAGTAGAAATGGGTCTGGGTTCTTATGGGTTAATACAATAAAGTTCTGTGTGACCAATTATTAACGAAGGAATTATTTTGAAGAATTTTTATTTTTTACACCCCCCCCTTTAATATATGGGGCCTTGATCCTTTTTCTTGCTTTCCCCTGTGTCTCTTTTTAGGCTCGTGTCCTCTTTTGTTTTGTCTTCATCCACCTCCGCTTCCTTGCACCACCTACCTAAGGCAGTTGACTCAAACTTTGGTATTTTAAATGTTTGCATACTGCACTTTGCAGTGAGGAAATCGGATCTGGAGCAGCAACGCTACCCTCCAGCATAAGGGGGGTAATCTGGGCCGCACACTCTCAAAGCTCACGCATACATCGCAGTCAGTTTCTGCGCCGCCCGTTGCCAAGTGCCTTATGTCGACACAGGCTCTGTGTGGCAGAGACCCATACAGCCGAGCTGGTGTTTGCTGAATTTGGTCCGTGCCATATTGGCGGAAGAGATAATGAAAAAAGGGTTGTTCTGCTTTACAGGAAGAGCGTCTGTCTCCATGCAACGGCCCGTTTGTGAGGACTTGGGGTTATTACATGTGGTGGCAGGATGATAATGTCAGCAATTCTCTTGACATTTGAAAATATAGTAACTGAGTTCCCTGTTTGTTACAGTCTTGCAAGTCAAACAACTTGATTTACTGCATTTAGCTCCTCCAACCTTGACGTACTTTAATTTACCAAATTAATATATTATTGTTTTATGTCCTTAATAACACATATGTATGGTCAAAATGACATTTACTTTGATTTGTGTACACTTTGTACTTTGGGGGACCATCCATTCACAACCCTAAACCATAACCCACTAATGAAACAAAAACAGAACTGCCTGCTTCAAAGGCATCTGGAAATGTTACGGTGAATTTAAGCGAGTTTAAAAAAAGAAGCTGTGCAACATGTTTTGGAGAGAAGGGCACATAGCTACAGGTCTGTCCTAACAGCTGTGACTAGTTTCCTGTAAGTGCTCCAAACAGATTTCTGATGCATTTTGTCCTTATTTGGATTGAATGCCTGCTACGCACTACACTCAGTGAGCCCATCCACCGCTGCCTGTGGAATGCAGTGTGAACAGAATTACAATAAGGACTAATCTAACTGGGCTAACATCCAGACTACGTGAAAGACCCATCATGTCGCCTGCTGCAAGAGGGTCATACGGTCTATTAGGCATGACAGGATTTGCATTTCATACAGTTTTCTAGAAAGTTTTCATCAGGATTGTTATAAATTATTTATACTTTTGGAGTTCCTTGCTGTACTGTTTGTGTTGCCGTAGTGACACGGTGATGCTGTCCTACGCCACACATGTGGCGCTCGACTGTATTAAAGAAAGGCTTACATCAGTAACATCTAATTCTGGAGTCAAACATTTTCAGTTTCCTACAACAATGTTTATGAACGTGTGTTACCATCATTGTTTATACAGAATAGATTTATTCTAACGAGCCAGTAGGTTTATGTTTAGTCACCCAAACTGAATGTTGGGAGATCTACAAAGAATGCTGGAATAATAACACATATTGGATTATAGGCTTGACTCACTCAGTAGTCATCAATCAGTACGCTGTTAGCACTTACATCACGAGTTATTGTTTGTAATGGTCCCGGGTGATAACGCTTACAGTTGCTTCAGCGCTGTGGGGACGCTGCCAATACCAGGCCACGGACGGCCTGAGCCTGGGTTATGTCTATAGAAGGTTAACTAGAGGTGTTTTTTAATCTATTTGTGGCTTTTTATGGCTGTGTCAGTGAGGTTTGCGTGCAGGCGTTCGATTTCGTAGCGACATATGATAGAACAGTCCATAGCGAGGGTCTAAAATCTGGCTCGAGCCACGACTACGCATGTTTCTTGGTTTTAATCTTGAATCTGCTCAGAGTTTTGAACACTGGCCCTCTTGTATGTGGAAACATTTTTGGCAACCACGTTCTTAGTCATGCTGTACTTGTTGGACTATGGCAAGTTGAAGCCTGCTTGATATCATGTTCATGTTTTTAATTACTTCTCCCACCCAGCTCCCTTTCTCTTTCACCCCATCCAACATTTTCTTAATTTTGCTCTCTGTTTTTGGGTTCTCAATGATTCTTGTCTCATTTTTTTTTTTTTCCTTTTCTCTTTTTTGGCAGGCCTCATCGCAGCAGCTGAAATTCACAACCTCTGACTCCTGTGACAGGATCAAGGATGAGTTTCAGTTCCTTCAAGCACAGTATCACAGGTGAAAGCAGAAACCCCGACACTTACATGAACATGCATGCACGCACACAGATATGATGGCTTGACGAGTGAGCTTCTTTTTAAAAGTAAATGTTTCCTTACGGCATACATAAAATGGGAATAATGTTAAAAAATTGTTGGTTTTTCTGTAAACGGTAGCTATTGAGGAAAGTGATAAAGCTGCAGTATGACTGAAATCGTCTCATATATCTTGACCAGAAAAGGTTTTTAGTAACAATCAACCTACACACATGTTTGGAACCACAGTCCGACTGTTCCAGCCTAGCTTTAATATTTTGGGACGTACCGCCTTGGTCATATTTTTAACCATCAACCCAATAGTCACTATAGATTAAATCCGGAGTTTCTTTGTGAAGAGGGGAGAATCTCGCGACGGTCGGTACAGCACTCTACCATCAGGCTACCAGACAGAAGCCATGCCTATCTAAAAGACATGACAGCCCATTGGGAATTTTTCGAAAAAGGCACCTGAATTACTCTAATTGTTGAGGAAAGTAGGCACTGAGCATCATCAATATGACAAAATATGGACATCTAGTCAAGGTCCGTAATTGTCTGTCTAATGTTTCTCAAACAGACGGACTTATTGGTACACATCCGTTTACTTAATTTCAAATGATTAGCGCAAATTACCTAATTCTTTGAAGGAAACGTTGAAGAGATAGTTGGTAGGGAAAAAAAGCAGTCTCACTTTCAGAAAAATGAAGTCAACAGAGCCCCTAGTAGTGTGATAAACTTGCGACTTCAGTCTTTCTTCTACCCTACGTCTGCACTCAGTCTCTGCACTCAGTCTTGTTTTCCCTTAGCATAAATCTTCCTGTACTGTTTAAATACTGGTACAGTGCCAGGGGCCTGAGGTACCTCCAAAGTCTTGACCTTCGCTGATCAGTTTGATAGCTGTTATAAAGAGGGGGATGTCACTCTCTTTGTGAGCATGGAGTATTTCCTTCCGGAAAAGGTTTGGTTTGTTCCTCTGTGCCTGCACTCCCAGAACCTTCCAGAGGCTTGCCTCTGCCAGTTATAGAGACAGTCGAAGGCACATGAAAGCCCAACATATTCTGTGCTAAATCCCTGCCCGGGTCTGATCGCGCTTGTTTGTAGAGGATTCTCTAACTGCAAAAAACGCCCTTCGTGTCTCTTCCTCGCCTTTGGTTTTGTTATTCCCACAACAGTGAGCAGCACCGTTTAACCCTCTTCAGAGAGTCGGGGCACAGTTGAAAGAATACCTCTTTTGTCTAAGCATACAGAACATGCATACAGTGCCTATTGACTCAGGAGGAGGGATGAGAGGGGATGGGGTGGGGGGCTTGGAAGCCACAAATGAGGCTTTGTAGCGCTCTGCTGCTGTGCTTTGCTTGTCTGTTGCTGAAGACTTTAAAAGGCAAATGTACTGCAGGCGCTCCCCTGGGTATAGTACCGTACAGTGTAGCAGTCGTTGTCTTCCTCTTTCCAACCCCCACCTCTTCCCTCCCTCCCCCCACCTCTTCTAC
This sequence comes from Odontesthes bonariensis, assembly GCF_027942865.1. Taxonomy (NCBI): domain Eukaryota; kingdom Metazoa; phylum Chordata; class Actinopteri; order Atheriniformes; family Atherinopsidae; genus Odontesthes; species Odontesthes bonariensis. Next base: position 17,484,957 of record NC_134520.1, on the reverse strand, counting down.
CCTCCCCTTTTTCACGTGCATAAATAGATCAGGGAATACATAAATCAAAATAAAGATGACAGCAGGAGCGATTTAGAGACGGAAGAATCGGCAATAAAACTCCATCAAAGTGTCGCTTGAGAACAGCGGCGCAGACCCTGGGGCTGCTGAGCAGCAATCAGAGGAGGCACAGAGCCAATCCAAGGTAGGCTGGCAGTGAGGACACCTGTCGTCATGACAACTTGCTACATAGCCTACGCATATACACAGGGATAGCAGGCAGGTTTTTATGTAGGTTTGACAGGGATTGTTTTGGGTTAGTGGAGGCTGCTCGTTCACACGCATGGATTGGCACCAGAATAAAATCGCCCCATATACACCTCCATGTGAGTGACGTCGGCTCGGATATTTATTGTGTGCCGTGTGAGGTCACAATCAGCTGAACTTTGAAGGGGACTGACATTTTGTTTCCATACACAAGGACACATCCTCATCTACACAAACAAATCTCTTATGTTTTACTGTAACTAATAAAGTTTAAATTATTTTTACATTGATTATTGTTAACTTGTTAACAGTGTTACAGAGCGAAATACAGGCTAACGGGGTGAAATACAATCTTACAGGGCAAAACACAGGTGAATTTGGGCAATTTTGAGTTATTTCTCCGTCTGAAAGTTACAAACTGTAGCCTACAACTGTATGATAAACGCAACTCAAATGTGCACCCGTCTAGCTCTGAGGCTAACGTTAAAGATGTGTCCCGATTAGCTCCACACTAACACCACTGAACGAACATGTGCATGTGCCGTAGGCATCTGTTTAGATGATTGACACGTTATTAAAAAGTTAGACAGACGGATCATTGCATTCTGCTTCAACCCGATGTCCCCACACCATGCATTTATTTATGCATTTGAGCTGAAACGTTACCGTTAACTTACCTTGCATTGGCTATACAGTTGTGGGTGATCACGGAGATGAGCAAGGAGATTTGACGTATTGCCACCTTTAGCGGAAACTTTTTTCCTGCATGTTCTGCAGACAGGATAACCATCTTCTATCAAATGTCCCCCGGCATTCTTATAAGAACCAAAATATGCCCATACTTCGGATTTAGTCCTCTTAGAGGACTGATAAATGTCCTGACTCTGAGTGCTGTCATCTACACCTTCGGCCATGATTCCAACTTCAAGAAATGCACGTTGTAGGCTGCGCAGTGAGCATGCGCGACAAATTAAGAACTCGGATGAGGCTGGGAAGGATTAAACTCACGGTTTTCATACCGTGTTATTAACCGTGATATTAATGATATTTGAAATGAACGCGGTAATTGTTATCGTCAACACTTTTTATCGTGGTTTACCGTCATACCGTAACTGTTACATCCCTACCTGGTATATCACCGCTTAACATGATTTTAAATTGTAAAAGCCTTTGTTTTTGGTAACGTACCATCACTGCAGATTATTTTCAACAAGAGGAATTATACATGTGGCTATTTCTTGGTCACGTTCCATTTCAGAAGAGGTAAAAAACTCTTCTGGGACGTGTTGTGAATGAATGAGCAGTTTTCAAATCAGAACCTATTATTTGTTTTCAAACGCTATTCCAAACTGGGTTTTGTGTTTTTGGACGAGCGAAAGACTCAAGATGAAATGGAGAGAGATTTGTTTCTCTTCGAATGCCAAACATACAGACCCTACTTTGTTTTAAATCGAATTGTTGTCCGCTCCTAAATGGGATATTTCAAGCGATGGCTCAGTAACAAACTTCAGAACAAGGATGAGCCCTTAACAAAAGCAAAAATCTAGTCGGAGCTTTGATAATTACACCAAAAGCATGGTTCTGTGAGTATTAATGTGTTGGCTGTGTGTAACACTGCGTTCAGACTAACTGCAATGAAGCCTCAGCCAGTGCTCGCGATAATCGAGCTGTCATTCCAGCAGACAGCTGAGAATAACATCCCAGCATAAATATACACACACCATCAAACGGACGACAGACTTATCCTGAATCTAAACCTTTCCACCATGTGTCTGTGAATATTTTGAGTCTTATGAATCCGCAGAGTAGGTGATGCCTTCTGAGACTGGCACGCTCTAACTAGCTGCCTCTATCAACACAACGGAGGGGCTGATTTTTGTCATTTTCATTCTACAAACGAGGCTGACTTGTTGACGTTTTCCCTTTTGTCCTGTCGCCTAGCGTGACACACGCGCTGACATGATTACAGCTAATGGCTGTCGCCAAACAACGCCATACTACTGCGCTGAGAACGTTTAGCCGCACTGCCTCTTCTCTAAATTAGAAAGCAGGCATATAGCTGAGCTAGATTCTAGAGTTCAGAGCGAGTTCATCTCTGTAGACCCAGATCCATTTCAGCCCCATCCTGTCCGCCATCACCTTTCTGAGAACGCTGCCACTGACTTGTAAAGGTGAGGATTATGCCGCTGATGATGATGGAGGTGGCAATGCTGTTATAGATGGTAGCGGTGAAGGAAATGATGAGAATGAAGGCGGTGCTGATGAAGATGAAGGAGGAGGTTTAAGTGATGATGAAAGTGATGACAGTGCCAATGGTGGAAGGAGGTAATGATGATGAAGGGGGGCAGAAACGTCACCTGGTGTCAGCGCTTCAGGAGAAAGGCCGTCAAGCTGAATAACAAGGTCTGACTTCGTCCCTCTCTCTCTCCCTCTTTCTCTCTCCAGTTTGAAGCTTGAATGTGACAAGTTGGCGAGTGAGAAGTCGGAGATGCAGCGCCATTATATCATGGTGAGTTGACCTGCGTATGTGTTCTGTGTGGCAGAGAAATGGCATTTTGTCACAGCATTAATCATTTGTTCTGTGCAGCTACAAAAGCTGCTGAGATAATAGCTGAAATGTTTATATATTTACAATATAACACTGACACAAAGAAAGGTAAGGTATGGGAGGTAAACCTTAAAGGGATAGTTCGCCTCTTTTGACATGAAGCTGTATGACATCCCATATTAGCAATATCATTTATGAACATTGACTTACCCCCCGCTGCGTCCTGTGAGCCGAGTTCCAGGCGAGTTTTGGTGCTGACGAAGGTAGTCCGGCTAGTTGGCTGGGGCTAAACAAAAAAGCGTCTTGCTTCTCAAAACAATATGCGTTCAAAAGAGTAATACATTTGCATCACAAAATCGTTTTGCATGAAAAAGTCAGACCTCACATCGCTTGGCGCTATTTTTGCCTCCCTTGATATCAATGCGTCCAGCCACCTAGCGATAGCTTCACCTGTTAAGGTGTTTACTGCTCGGAAGCAGGGGAGTGCTCGGTCTGCACTTTGGTCTGCACAGTTTTACATTGGACGCATTGATATCAAGGGAGGCAAAAATAGCGCCAAGCGATGCGAGGTCTGACTTTTTCATGCAAAACGATTTTGTGATGCAAGTGTATTACTCTTTTGAACGCATATTGTTTTGAGAAGCAAGACGCTTTATTTGTTTAGCCCCAGCCAACTAGCCGGACTACCTTTGTCAGCGCCAAAACTCGACTGGAACTCTGCTCACAGGACGCAGCAGGGGGTAAGTCAATGTTCATAAATGATATTGCTAAAATGGGATGTCATACAGCTTCATGTCAAAAGAGGCGAACTATCCCTTTAATAATTTTAATGGTTTATCTTTTTCTTTTTTTCCCAATAAATTGAATTCATTGTGATTTACTACCCTGTGTGCGAAATATTAGCATCCTTCTGAATGGGAGTTGGATGGATTGTTTTGGGGTTGAAGTCACAAAGGATCCATTTTGCTGTTTAATTTGATATTTATTATTCATTGCATGAATATTATTATGGATAGTGGAACTGCTGCCCCATTAGACTTGTTTTTAGTGCCTTTTTTCTGCTCCAAATTCAGTATATATCAAAAATATATTCCCATCAGCGAAATTGATCTGAATTAGTTTCATTGCTCACTTCCTGTGTTATTTCTGGAGTTACGGTATGCGTTACTCCTCGCTTCCCGACCCCTTTCATTTCACTAGTTTCCTCATATCTTCTCCCTCTCTCAACACACATTCATGTTCACACACAAACACGCACGCACTCACGCACAGATGTGCTCGCCTGCTCTCTGCTCCACCTCGGGGCTAATCTCATTGTTGCTGGCCGTAGCTGTGTAGCCGTCTGATGTTTTGCCTCTAATTGATCCTCTGACTGGCTTTAATCTCATCTAATCTGCGCTGCCGCACTGCTCTCTCCACAATCATCAGGCCAGCAGGGACACAAACTGTACACACATGCGCACACACACCAAACACACTTCCTCTGTGTGTCAGGCAGCATCTCGCACTGTATCGCGTGCACACACTCCGGTATTGTCAGCCTCTCAGAGGCCATGCACAGAAACACAGTGATGAAAAATAACAATAATACAGAGCAGAAATAACATATATATATGTATTTATATGTATGTGTATATATATGTGTGTATATGTAATGTTTTTTAATTGCTGACCTAAGCATTTATATGGTCTGAAGAGACCCAGCTTCCCTAATTACCCCAAAAAAAATTTTTTTTCATGGTCAGGAAAACGTTTCCAAGCCCGCAGGCTGATATTATCACCACAAAGAAGTGAAAGGAAAATTCTGGGTTTTCATCTATGTTTACTATTTGCCCTCCTCTGTTTGTAGTGCCCTGTGAGGCAGAGTATAACTTTGAGCTTTTTTGAGTTGTTTTATCATCAAGCACGCGAAATGGCTGAATTGGCCCTGAATTGGATTTTACAGGTGAAAAAGTACGATGGCTGCATGCTTTATTTGTTCATTTTTTTGCCTATGTTGGGCAAAGGGATTCGTCCTCCTGCTAAAGTGCGCGAATCGAAAATGGAGCTTTGAGTGCTGCAAAATGGTCCGTGCGAATCGAACCGAGTGTCCGCGTTTTGTTCGGTTTGTGCAACGCGAACTGAAAAAGAAAGTATGTAATATACCAGAAATCCTGTCAGTACGTCATACTGCGACACCTTTAGCACTATGATAGTTTAAAAGAAAATATTAGAGATGAGCTGCTAGCTTCCCATCCGTACAAATAGTCTTTTTCTAAATGTGACAGACCTAATTAGGTCCATAAAACTTTGATCTATCAGTGTAAGCCAGGCTCTTCTTGGGGTGTAATCAAATTGTGCATGAAACCATCTTTAGATTGGGCTCAAAATGTTGCTATAAAATTGCACTACAAATGCAATATTGCTGAACCCTCTTCCCACTTGCTGTTTTCGACACGCACACATTCAACCTTGCCCATAAATGCACAAACACAGACGTACCGTGAACATGCACACACACATTTCCACTCCATCAGTAGCCTGCCCGGTCTTGTATCCCCACAGCAACCTCCCCACTCCTCCTCTAATAGCATATCAGGTTGCCCCACTCCCCCAGCCAGAGGCAGCACCTCCATTTCCCCAGTGCTGTAATTACTTTAGGGAGCTTCCGCGTGGGCAGCTACGGAAAAGAATACAGTGTGTCTGTGTGTGTGTGTGTGTGTGTGTGTGTGTGTGTGTGTGTGTGTGACGGTAATCGAGTGACATAAATATGTGTGTGTGTGTCTGAGAGAGGGAGAGAGAGATCAGTGTGTTGTTTGTTTTCCAGTGACAGAGCCAGACCCCTGCAGACAGAGTGGGTGATTAACAGGGTTGATGCCTAGAAGGTGGCCCTCTTATTTACAATGAACACACACATACAACAAAGGCTCTTTCTCTCCCGTCTCTCCTTTCCTTCCTTTGTTGTTCTTCTCTTTTTGTTTGTGTGTGTGTGTTACTGTACGAGTACGTTTGTCAAATCAAAAAATACGACGTCAAATGTGTCGTAATGAGTCGAGGCTTCCTCGGTTTGAGGGAAGAACTTTACTTTTAATATCATTAGTTTTGTTTTTTTTATCTGAATTTTACCTCCAAGTGTGTAGAGTTTGGTTTACAGCGAGCGCTGCTTGGAAAAATAATTATTGCTTTTATATTACACACACATTTAAACATGGTTAATTATGATAAAACAGTTGCTTTAACAACACTATTTTTGTCTAATAACACTTGTTTTTAGGAGTAAATTTTTTCTACATGCAACCTATTAGGTTTATACACTTTTTACCATGTGCACACAGTTGCATGCGACTGTAACGGTACACATCATATATGAGACGACTTACAAGAAACCACAAAGAACTTTTTTTATGAATGAATACACAGAACTTTCTTCGTGCTGGCCTGCTAAAAAAAACTCCAAAAACCTACCATACAAACGGCTGCAGAAAGAGAACATAAGCAGGAAGAGACGTAACTGGTAATCCTGCACATCTATGAAAGTGAATATGATCGATGTAATGCATCGACACTGTCGATGCGTGCAAATACGCGTTGAGATGACAGCTATACATTATTTAGAAAATGGATATTGCTGAACAAAGAACTGGTCAAAGTATTTACTTGAATATGAGAGTAAATATGAAACAATCTGCTTCCTCCTTCTTGTCCCAGTCTGCCGAAAAGTCTCGACCACTTACGAAAGATTAAGAGCTTTGCTGTAATCTGTGATTTTTCAGTCACAGCACTTTTGGAAACGCCTCTCGGCCCGTTGGCTTTATTGTATTTTCACTCATTTATTTATTTCCAGCTGTAGACGCTTATGGAGCCCAGATGTTGGGCTGAAAAACTTAACCGCTCAACAGAATTTGATGTTTGCGTGAAGCTTTTCTTAAACGAGCTTATTCTTCCTCTTTCTCTTTCTAGTACTATGAGATGTCCTACGGGCTCAATATTGAGATGCACAAACAGGTAAGTCGATGTTGGATCTTATGCTGTCTGCATGTAAAAGCTGTTAACCTTGTTGTTATCCTTGGTGTGAAAATGTAGACTTGTAGATCTTGTACAGTGTTAAGTTGTGATGGTATGTTTTGAACATATTTCTGCACCAGGATGGTGCAGCGCTGCAAAGTATTCAAGAATAGAGCCCTGTTTAGGGTAATCTGGACTATTTTAAAATTACTTTGGGTCCATTTCCTGTAACAAATGGCTTTAAATACTCCAGAACCCATTCCAACGCTTGTGCAAATGGTTAACAGCAATCATACAAGGAAACACCGTTTGCTGCCCGACAGAGAAAGCATTCATCTAACGTTGATAAGGAAAACATTTTAAGTAATTTTAAGTTTATTTTTAAGTAATCTAGTATTTATGAGTTTATGGTAAAAATGATGTGCGTCTCTACCTGGACATTAATGATATTACAGATGGAAATGCCCTTGTTCCTTTGCTGCATTCAGGCATTAGATTTAGATTTGTCATGAGGAGGCTGGCTGCGTGGGTTGCCATATTATGTGTGCACCTCTGCAGCGCACGTGTCCCTTTTTGATGTGAATGTCGGGTGGTTGTTTGCGAACGAGCGCAACGTCCGTTTATCTGCAAAAATTGTGTGAGGACCGTGCACTTAGAGCCCATGTTTAGCTTCAGAAAATACGATGCAGAGAAGCCTCGATTCAAGCTTGGAAGGGGAGCTGCTGTCCATACATCAGTTTGTGTTGCTGTTGCCGGGGGAGTAATTTATGCTTAGCCTGTAGGTGGGAGAGAGCGATGGGCCTCCAAAGGGCCAACCCTTATCGGTGACCTCGTCTCGAGCTGCACGTCCACGTCCACGCACACACATACACGCACAGTCCTAATGATTGACGGCACACGCTGACAGCCATATTGGAGGAAGCGGGTATGCTTTTGACAAATGGACACACGCGCAAACACAGAAGTAGCAGCTTCCGTGATTTAAAGACCTTCACATTTATGCACCCACACAAACTGTGAGGTTGGAAGCCAAAGACGGGCACTGTGATGCATGCTGGGTACACACACGCACACACACCCTCGGAGCGCTGTGTGTGCACTTCATCACACTTTTTTTTTTTCCTTTATCTCACTGGAAGGAAATTCACAGGCACAAGTCAGGTTGTGTGTGTTTCATATGTGTGTGTCCAGGAGCTTTTGTGTGCATGTGATATTGGACGTTTGCTCGTGTATCGGCTGTCTGAAGTTTGGAAGAGGGGGGGGAGAAAAAAAAAAATGTCAGTGTGTGGGTTGAGCCTGCCAACAGGAGCTTTGCTGTGTGTGCCTGTGCCTCCTTCCTCAACGAATATGCTTGAATTTTTGTGTGTGTTACTGGCACATGTTCACAAGCAGCTGTGTTTCTGTGTGTGTGTGTGTGCTTCTGTTTTCCTATGTTTGCTTCCTTTGTGCGCCGTGTGTGTGGGTGCGGCGAATGGCTAGTTCCATTAGAGAGTTGAAATTGAAGGGAATGTGTGGAAATGAGTGTCGAGAAGCATTCATGTCTCGGCTTATTGTGCAGAGCCAGTCCCCTCTCTTCTCCTTCTCCTCCTCCTACTTCCCCTCCTCCCTCTCTTTCTCCTCTTTCCACCTCGATCTCTTTTTCCCTCTTTCTTTTCCTCTCACACAGTCAGTTGCTCCCTCTTGATCGCTCCGTCCTACTCGATGAGAAAAATGCCTCTCCACTCCTGTCTCTTGACTCTTTATTCTCTTCTGTCTCTTCTCTGCGCATCTCTTCGTTTTGTCTTGGAAAGGAGAAGCGAGGTGACTTATAGATTGATCAGGGAACATGTTAAATTGATCTGTACTGTTCCCAAGTCCAACTTATTGATCAAGAAAGGCAAACTAGGTATATTCAGTCTATATTGAGGGGCCGGTAAACACCTTGGGACTAGATATTACTGTTTCGGTTGAGTTCCTGTATTTATCCTGTATTCATAAAATGAAATGCAGCTATACAAATACAATACTAACTGATCACTTTAAAACATTTATAACACGTTTAAAACAAAAGAAAACATCGTCATTCAATGTTCCTTTTTTTTTATTTTTTAAAATTTTTTTAAAATTTTTTTTTTTTTTTTAGAAAAGCTCTGCATTCAGAATTAAACTTAAGTTGATTAATACACTTTTAAAAAATAAAGTCAAAGGATCTCTTTGGAAATATAGCACAATAAAAAGTACATACTCGCCTCTTGCAGTAGTGGGACGGCACCACAGTTATGTTGGGTTAAAAACAACAACTATAAAATGAGATTTAAAAAGACCGTAGAACTCGAAAGGCTCGTAGAATCAACACAATAGATGCAATGAAAAAACACAGGTAAAAAACAATCCACCTGAGTTTTCAATCTGATGCGGGGATCCACCGACAATCTGGTTGGGTGTCCTCGGGGGTCAGAGTTCATGAGTACGGCTTTAACAAGCCTGAAACAAACTGATGGGCCTAACCGTTCAAAGCCCTAAAAGTTTACACCAAGACTTTAAAATTCATTCAACAATAAACTGTTGAAGAGATGATGAAACGGGAACCGTGTCAGATTTTTCTCTTTTTTTTTTTTAAAATTCTTTATTTAGGTTTTTTTGCTCTGTGTGTGTGTGTGTGTGAGATACAGATTCAGTTTGTCTATTTGAAATTGCACTCAAGGGAAGAATCATTTTGGGGTTTTTCTTTCTTTCTTTTTTAAATGATGAAAAACTATAACTTCACCTGGCAGGAAGCAGTCGTGCTCGACTCGAATGGTCGAAGGCCGTACAGAGACAAAACCAGGACACTGAGGAAGTCTGTGTAACGTTATGTTTGTTCAGGCTGTCTTCCATACTTCCTTTTAAACATATTTTAAATCAGCTTGAGCACATTTTTTGTCTCCGTTCGCTCTCTCCTTTGAGGCTGCATTTTAATACAAAGACAAAGCTCATTTAAAATGATCAAAAAAAAAAAAAAAAGCAGCTTTAACAACAATTCCAACAATACATTCAGCGAGAAGCCGAGCCTTGATGTACTGATTTGACATTCCAAGCTTTATATCATACTTGTTATATTTTCTGCACGTTCAAAAGAAAAAGCATCAAATAGAGCTTGAGGAAAGCTAGAAAGAAGTGAGATGTAAACAGAGGACTCCAGAGAAGGCGGCATTCAGAAAGAAGCACAGAAGAGAAGATGATGGAGCCGAGATAAAAGAAGAGACAGAAGCTGGGTTGAGGGGGGAGAAAAGCAGAATGCAATAGACGGACTAAAGGGCACAAGAAAAGAGGGAAAGCTGCTGATGGCATGGAGCGATTCCCGCAGAGACATTTTAAAGAGACATTTCAGAGATGTCAGAGAGATTGTATGTGTAATGATGAGCGGTTACGAGTGAAGCGCTTGATGGGGAGCTGTGCTCTGCATGCCTGATGAGTGTTAGGAGCGCCCCTCTTCCCTCATCACGCCATGAATTAGGCTCTAACACAATTACTGCTGCTTTGCATATCTCAGACGGATTGGATGATTACCAACCAAATGTGATAACAGACCCGCGTGTAGGAAAGATGGGGAATGTGCATGAGGTGAACCAGAAAGGATTCTGTTTGCTTGCATCAGTTATTGTTACTTTGTGTGCGTATGTGTGTGTAATTGCTTGTGTATCCAAGGGTTTCCAAAGGGGTATTAAGTACAAGCAACTTAATTAATGAGGTGAATAAAATAAATTTTGATATGTCTGATACATGTATGTGTGTGAGTGTGATGCTAGATGTATCTACCAGATTGGTAAGGTCACAGAAGATGTTTCCCATACTAATGAGTGTGTGATATGAATCTCTGGAAGGCGTTTAGCATTAGATTAAGACTGATAAGGCGTACAAGCTGACCTGTACGAGCGAGTTTTGTTTTCCTTCGGATAAATACGTATTTGGACACACTGTTTTTGTTACTTTTGTACCTCAACACAAAGGATTTAACCGAAGCGATCAAGGTGAGATAGAAGTTGTGACTTTCAGCTTTAATTCAAGAGGTGTAGCTAAGATTTAAGTTTCTTTGGACTTTTCAGCCTTCTGTTGTGTCTTCTGCAGGCGTGGCCTGGCTCATTGACACCAGGTGATTGACTCAGATATACTTCAAAATCCATCCTGCTGCTTGTGTCAGCAGTCATCGATAAACACCAGCGATCCCGTTGCATTGGTGCACCTTCCCAGCCATGACTTCCCCACTCCCGTGTTGGAGCCCTCCCTTTCTCTATCCTTTGCTCTCTCTTGCCATCAATGCAGAGAATGTTTTTCCAGAGCTCGAGTCTTTTCAAGCAAAGTCTGTTCCTGTTTTTCTGGCACCAGTGGTTTTATTCTTGTTTTGAATGGTCACTGTTTATATTGATTAAACTTTAAGTCTGAATAAAGTTTGGCACACCCCACACCAATGTATGATTAACCAATCAGCCAAACGCGGATGATTAAAACAATAAAAGTGCCAAAAATGGGGGAACTTAGATTCTAATGGCAGGTATGTCCCAGCAGTTGAGGATTCAGCAGGCGTACGTGAGGACTCGAGAGACTCAGTCCGGCAGTCACTGCAGTGAAGCTGTGTGTCCATTAATGCCAGCTAGCTCCAGGAAATTTTGGGAAAGGGCTTTGTGAATAATGAGGCAGGTGTTGGCAGTGATCCTGAACTCTCCACCACTGCAGCTCTGCACAGAATTAATCCAGAGCGTTCACTGACCGAAGTTAATCCTGAAACTTCAGCTGATCAAGTAAGTGCTCTGCCCTGGAACCTCTGCGAAGTCCTGGCCCTGCTGGTGTGTTGCAGTTTAACAGTCCCAACTCCACAGTTCAGTAACACATTGTTCTCAGCCTTTTAACGTGTTTTAAGCATCTACTTTTTTTTGTTTTTGGAAGGAGTATACTTGTTGTGAAGGGGTTTAACCCTCCTTGGTGGGACACATCCTTTTATTGTTGTCGTCCTTGTTCTTAAGAACTGATGACTTGGCTATTCCCAGATCTCTTCTATGTCTCGATAAGGCTGTTTTGTAATTTCAGCCTGACGATGGCCTCATTCACTTGCATCAGCATCTTGTATTGAGAGCTCCCGTAAACGGCTATCACATACATATTCCCCTCTTTATATAACACTTTTCCTCTCCCTGATTTGTCGTGAAACGAGGAAAAGGGCGACACCTGGCCGTGTCGCTGCTTCTATTAAAATGTACACTTCACACGTTGAATTGCCGTGAACAGCTGACGCAGCACCGCTGTTAAACCCTTTGCATCAAAGCTGAGATTCTACTACCAATCTACTAGGGGTGGAACGGTACAAAAAACTCAAGGTTCGGTGCGTACCTCGTTACGGACCCTACGGTTCGGTACATTTTCGGTACAGTGCTGAAGGAGGCGTGTAGCGAGGTTCGAGCACATGTAATAGATATCTGAATCCTGCCTCTTCTACAGTGGAATATGGGCGCATAGCAGATGCGATGTAAATTCCAATTGCTTCGGTAATTTTTTTTGCTCTGCATGTATTCGTATCCAGGGGTTGTTGTAATACATTTGGGAGACGTAATTGGTCGGGTCTTTTCATGGTTTCTTTAGAACACACCTGAGGGAGGTGTGTGGTGGTCGGTAGCTACGCCCCATGTCATGCTATCACGGCTGAAATGTTTCATCATACCACACAGACAGAACCGGCGCGTGTTTAATAAGTTAAACTTACACGTTGTCTCCTTTGTCTGCGGCGCTCTGCTCTCCTTTCTTCCTTAATGAAACGAAGAAGTATCGCCTGCGCTTGATCCTGACTCTCTGTGAGCTCTTCCAGCCTCGATATTAGACGCCTGATGTGATCGTCCATGATTAATATCACCATCATGCAGACCATGAACACGGTGGCCTCCCCGCTCTCCATATTAGCTTCTTTGTGCTGTTTTTCTTCTCTCCTTACTTTCTGTTTTGTTTTGTTTTGGTGTTGAATGTGGCGCTAAACGGCTAACGTAACACGTCACTGTCGCAGACGGCTGCGCGCGGCGCATCAGTCCCGACCTGGTCCCGACTCATGTGCCAATGCAGACTGAAACAGTTCCGCTGGTGAAGGACAGTTATCAGAACGAAATTCGAGTAGGACAGTTCTGATAACTGCGTTCTTATAACTACTCTGTCCGAAAGCGTATATCTCTATGGACCAATCAGAGCATGCATGTGGCAGTGTTTAAATGGGTCCTGAAGGAAACTCTTGCAAAATAACAGTTCCGCGTTCAGATCAATATTAAACTTCCGTACCGTGTGTATTCTGCGTGGCAATGCATGTACCGAAGCGTGACCCCCGTACCGTGACGGTTCGGTACGAATACATATACCGTGCCGGCTCTACAATCTACCATTATTGTGCAACATACTAGGTGACATTTTGGGATTTGCATATCACCAAAGCAAGTAATAGACACTGTCATCATCAGGCCTTTGTCTCTGTGGGAAAAGCAGAGATGTCTATGCTTTATCTTCGTGCCCCCGTAAATGCGGCGAGCCAGACAAGAGTCGTGGTGTGTCTTTAAATGTCTTTAAAGCTTAAAATGAACACATCAGCTTGTGAGAGCATTGTTACTGGAAGGCATGTCGGTACTAACGATCGTTCGATTTTAGCTTACCTCCCCTGGTGAACCCCATTGTTAGCGTTCTTATTCTGCTTCGAAACAGTGTTTCAACCAACCAGCATTGAGCCTACACAGACATGTAGCCTGCTGATAGCTTGTTGGAAGACTGCAAAGCAGTGCGGCTTCTTTGCTCAGGTTGCACCCTCAAAGTCAAACCTTTGAGTAGGCGGTGAGCCACACAAACGGTCAACAACAAGGAATCCCAGTTCTAGTGGCAGTGTGACGGTGTCCAGCATGAACTATGGGCAGACTCTGAAACTGAAGCAGCTAACACTGTAAAATGAGCAGCAGAGAAGATACAAACTCCCAGGAGGATGACGACAGTAAAGCAGTCGATGAAACACCGTACGAGAGCAACTTTTTCCACCATTGTCAGGTTGATCGTCATGCTCGCTCCCACATTTTACAGTATCCTCCCCTTAGTTTCTGCCAGCATTATGTAAGTCATTTTAGCCATGGCGATCAGACATCAGTCGGCAACAACGCTGCTTGGGGTGACGCATCATATCATTTGGATGAATATGCTCTCTGACCACCAACAAATGTGTTGTTGTAGTAGACGGTGGCGAAAACAGATGAGATCCAATCTTGTCTTTAAAGTGAACAACTCTCTTTCCACAGGCTGAAATAGTGAAGAGACTGAACGGGATCTGCGCACAAGTCCTTCCCTACCTGTCTCAGGAGGTAAGCACACACACACACGCACACACAGAGTCGTCACTGACCCTCTGACCCTCAGCACTATCTCTTACATCCTGGAATGAGATCAGCCTCATTCCCGCCTCATTACCTCTCCACCTCTGTGACTCCTCGCTCAGCATCCCTCCTCTCTCCTCCCATCATTCATCATCACTCTCTTCCCGTGCTCTCTTCCATCTCACTTTCATTTTCCACCCACCCCCTCCTCAGTTCTCATATGCCTTATTTTGTCTGACCCCCCCCCCCCCCCCCCCCGTCCAACCTTCCAGTTTGACCTCCTCTTCCTCTCCCTGGCTTCCCTCTATCCCTCTTTCATCTGTCTCCTCCCCCTCCATCCCACTCATCCTTTCTTTTGTGTGTGTGAGTGAGTGTGTGTGTGTGCTTTGTGTCAGTGTAATAAATGGCTGTGTGATTCAGATAAGCCATGCTCTTATCTGCCCACCAGGGGGTTGACCTCCACCCATTACAGCACACCAGTCGACCATCCATTCACCGCTGTCACACAAGGCTTTTGTGTATGTGTGTGCGTATGTGTATATATGACTGGATGAATGGCTAAATGGCCGGAGGGGGAGGTGCATCACCAGTGAGGGTTGTTGGGGAGTCTGTTGGGACTATTGATATTGATCTAACCCGTCCACCTCTCCTCTCTCCCCCCCTGAACTTGCCTCCCCTTGTTTCTGTCTTACTCCAACCCCCACCCCCTGAACAAACACACTGTGTCTGCAGCACCAGCAGCAGGTCCTGGCAGCCATAGAGAGGGCCAAGCAGGTCACCCCTCCAGAGATGAACTCCATCATAAGGGTACGATGGTCCAGCCCCCGGCCCCGCCCGAGGGTCTGATGATAGAATATTGATCAGCACGATCAATTCTATTGTTTACTTTAATAGCCTGATTTATTGGCGTATTGTTTGTGCAACAAATTAGCTCCTCGTGATGAGTTTTGTATCAAATGACCTGCTACCTGGTTAAACGTCTTTATCTTGTTGTTACTACAACTATAGAGTACTTCCTTCTAAACTACTGAATCAGTACAAATTGGACATTAGCCAGCTAGCTGCAATCCTTTATAGCTGTGGCTTTAATATTAGCAAGCTGCACTTTATCATTATCATCCCTGTGTTTGCTATCGTAGATGCTCCATCATTGTACCGCGGGTCTAATGTAGGGTAGCCTAACCACTCAATCACTGTGAGGAATGAGTTGCTTTTGTCTTTATGTCTTCTGGTTGGAACAAAAAGGATACAGGTCTGCAGAGGCCTGTATTTGTGGCTAAAAATGGCATATTTTGTCCTTTTTAACTGTATTACGAACATTTGGATAATACAGAACTGTCTGGTTCTGAAGACAAAGTAGAACAAGTTGACTTTGGAGGTGTAGCTGAAGGATGCTGATGTTGCTCGATGCTGTTCAGACTGCTGAGTGTGTATGTGGAGTGATGAGGAGGCATGAGTCTGTAATAATGTCTCTCTGTAAATTGAATTAAACTGCAAGTATACGTCAGGGGATCATTTCTTTGTTTTGTAGACATTTTTCCTTGTACTCTCTGTTCTGCATTTGTTCTCTTGATACTAAATGCATGTATGGAAAATTGCATCTATTATGAATAGGAAATGCTTTGTGCTGACTTTCCATCTCCCACTAAGGGTGTATTTTTGTTGTTGCATCCTATAGAGCTCAGACTATTAGCCCTATTGACCAGGGCCCATTACATGTGATTTACAAGGGGCCGATGTATCGCATGTTTTACAAATCATACAGTGTTTTGCTGTGATTTGTGTGCTGGATCTGTCTTCTGTGTCTAAGTTGTGTCTGGTTGTCTTCCATGCAGCAGCAGCTCCAGGCTCACCAGCTGTCTCAGCTCCAGGGCCTGGCCCTGCCCATGACCCCCCTGCCTCTGGGCCTGAGCCAGCCGACCCTCCCTGCCGTCACTACTTCCTCCGGCCTCTTCTCCCTCTCCTCTCTGCTGGCCTCCCAAGCCCAGCTGGCCAAAGAGGAGAAAGCGTCTCGTGACGGCGTCGACAGCCACCGCGAGGAAGATGGAGACAAGTCCGATTAAATGGTGTCCCCACTCAGCTCTGCTTTTATCCAGAGACCTGAATCCCCAGATCTGAGCTCCCTTGGCCCTACAGCCCCTCTCCTGGTCTCCCTCTCTCTGACCCTCCCAACATGGGCTTTCATCCCATCATCACAGCTCCAGCTTCAGAACCCTAACTAATCCCATTATTGGGAGAGCTTTGGCACTCTGATCTCTTCATATTTACAGTAATGGGTTTGTTTTGATTTCTGCCTTTTCTTTCTGTCACCATGTCACTGCCTCTCTCTCTCTCTCTCTTTCCTTTGAATAGGGTCCTGTTTTTGTGTTCAAGCTACAATTTTCCTGTTGATCCTCTTATCAGGACTTTCTATTTCTGTTCCTTCCTGTTTATCCGTCTCTCACTTCTTGTTCCCGCTTAGTTTCAGTTTTTTTTTCTCCCCCCTCGTCTACCCACTTTCTCCCCGACCTCTTGCTCTGGTTCTGCGCAAGTCCTTGTTAGGCTGGACTGGCTCCCAAGACCGAGTGCACTGCTTTCTCTGTGCTAAAACAGGCAAAGCTTTTAATAACGGGGATTCTTTGACTAAGGTTTGGGAAAGTCCTTCGTTTTGTTTGATAGGTTTTTTTTTGCAATCTCCTCAGATAAAGGATTAAGAATACATGTCTTTATTTTACACTGAAAGTGGGCTGTGAGCATTAACGATGGCTTGTTACACATCATAGAAATGTCTCAACTTTACCCCTCACTTAAAAATCAAAAAGCAGGAAGAGCTCTCATGTCGACAAACTAGAAATTTGATGTAAACTCCAAATGTATTTGGCCAAAGGAAAATAATCCTTGTTTGACCCTGTGAGGCCTGTTGGATGAATCTACGCAGAACCTTAGCAGAGAGGCGTCATTTAGCAGAAGTGAGGTAGCGCAGCATGACAACAAAAAAAGAACCCTCTCCCTCCTCCACCCTCCCACCACCCTTTTCACCATCAGTGTGCACCAGTATCGGAGCAGACAGTGAGGCGAGGCAGTGGTTCATGCTGTATGTTTGACAGCAGAGGGCAGTGTGTGTCTTTGACAAATCCTCCTCTCAAGATTCAGGCTTTGGCAAAAACAAGGACAAGACTATGACAGCAGCATACAGGCTGTCACATGGGGAATGTTTTATTTTTCCACTCTGAGTGTACAAATTTAATATACAGACACTGGACCTGGGATATTAATCTCTGCATGAAGTAGGTTCTGCAAAAGCTTGTCTGCTTTTGGTTTTTGAGGGGGTCTTTGAATCCGACTAGTTTATGTTGGTCTCTGAAGCGGTCCACTTTACAGATGAGCTGTATGTCAGCATAAAAGATAAACATAGCCACTGTAAATTCACATTAAACGGCATACATTACGACAAATAAACGCTCTGGTTAATCTGCCCCATGGCAGGTGAACTGAGCCAAAAACATTCTCAACCAAACGATGAAAATGAAAACAAAAGTTGCATTTCCAACCCTGCACCACAGCATTTTGCTCTTCGGCCTTTTGGTATTGTTGTGGGCCCCTGATGTGGTCTTTGTGGCCTTATCAGCACGACAACAGTACCAACACAGGTGTGACTGCGCATGTGCAGGGCTCATGTGTTGCATCCCACAGCCGTAACTCATATTCCGACTCAGTCTTAAAAACATCGACAGACATTGTAGAGTAAGAAGCTGCTCTGGTTGAAATTTGAAGATCACATTCGTCTAAACCGAAATGGAAACTAAATTTCAGGTTGTATGTCGGCCACCTGGTCAGTGATCTGAATTTATTTAGCTGCCAAACCCCAAAAAAATGTCAGCCAACGTTTGAAGATGAAACTGCTTTTTCAGCTGAAAATTTGCAAAAGCATTCCGTATAAAAGCTTCTCAAATGTGATATTTGAATACAGATGCCGACGTCACTTAGTTGAAATTGGAGATCCAATCGGCAACGTGGAACGTGGCCTGCTGGTGTGCAGGGCTCTAAACGGGCGGGCTGGACCAGAATCAGCCCGAGTTGCTCTCTGAAAGTCGCATATGCAGCTTAGCAGGCACCACTCGTGTTTTACTGTCAGAATTCCAAGCAATCTGTGGCCATCGAGCCCCAGCAGCGTTGGACCCCAAAAAGATAAAGAGAGATGGGACTATTAAAAGATCTGCTCTGAGTTTAGTGGCATCGATGTGTTTTGATTGTTCAGCGCAACGCGGCGTCCTCTGTTCTCGCAGTCAAGAAGCTTCACTCAGCTCAGCCTCTTCAGTCCTCAAAAAGCCTCTTAGCATGATGATGAAGTCCGCTTTATTATCAGTAACACGTTCACTCACGAAGTGGTCGACTCGTGCAGGTTTGAGGCATTAACAGCCGAACTTTGCTTGTGTTGGGATTTCAGAATGAGACGCGCTGTTGTAAAAGTTCAGCTGACGAAAGCCACTGTCGTGCGTGTTTGTGCGTTTTCTTTCTTTTAGCGATATGTGTATAGACGGCTGTACACGCGGGGCGGTCGGTGATACACCAGCTGAAATGCATTTTTACTACAACTTAAAGCAAACATACTCCGCTTGTGAATTAAGCCCGCAGCATCCCCCCCCCAGTCTCGCCACATACCGCCTGTATCTACCTGCATAGCGCACTCATTTTAGTGACGCACCGAGTGTGGAGACCAAACACGCGTCAATGCATGTCTGCGAGGAGCTGAGACCGATTTCTTTCTAGTGAAGATATATATTTTTTTCTTTTAAAGAATGTTTGATCCAAACTTTGTGATCGATGCTCTTGATTATTATTTTTTTTTTTCCTTTTTTTTTTTTTTCTTCATATAGTTCTCGATATAAACTTAGAAGGAGAGCTGCGAAGCTGATGTTATAAACATACAAATGAGGTTCTATGTATTTGTTCAAGTAGTTGGCGATACTCGCCTCTCTATACAATTCTACATGGAGAGCTTTATGTGTATATGGCTGCATCTTCTCTGTTCTGTCCTGGATGGTTCTTGTGCTGTTGTGTTACAAAACTGATGTGACAGCAGGGGGGGGGACTGCAGTATGTCGACCTTTTATCTCCTTTGACCTCTGCCGTTCTTTCTGCCCCCAACTCCCACCCATCTTCTTTACATGCACCCCCCACCCAAACTACCTGCCATCATAGCGTGAAGCATTGTAAGCGTTATGAGCTTTGTAAAGGTCTTTTTTTAAATACTTATTTTGTGTATAATGTAAAACTAAAAGTGTGTACTTTGGCAAAAAAAAAATGTTTTGTGTCTGAAATCATAGCTTCATATAAACAAACCGCAACAACGACAACAACAAAAAAAAAGGAACTATAAAAAAAAAAAAAAACTACAATTAAAAATTTACTATAAATGATATGAAATGTTCTGCAGTAAGGAAGGACTTCTTGTGCCTTACAAATAAAGTCAATCAAATCACGAAGAACGTCTCTCGCTCTCCTTTGACCGATCCGGATGCTTCACTTACAAAAACTGTGATGTAAACTAATGATGGCGATGATAATGGTGACGATACTGCAGATGGATTCAGACCAGACCCGATGTCCTCTGCCTTCCTTGCTGAGGGGGCCTGTAGTTCACAGCAGATCCGCCAGGAGGAAGTGTTGCTTTACGTTTCCCATCACCTGAAAGCAGCAGGTAATTACTGGGGCTGCGTGACTCGGTTTGTGTGTGTCACGCTGGAGAGGGAGCTTCCTGTTCTCTAAAACTATTGATGAGGGTTTATCTATTCTGTACTGCGTGTACCCACAGCCGATGTGACATTTCTGAGACAGTGGATCAGAACCTGCCCACAATCCTCATGTGGCTGCTCTGCCTTTAACGCCGAGACTTGACACACACAGACAAAGTCAGGTCAGTTCACATCTAGTGGACGATATTTTTTTCTTTTTGCACATCCTTGCCTTTCTTCCTCGTTTCCCCCTCTTGTCTCTTCTCACCCTCATCTTTCCTTCCTGCTACTCTCTCCCTCTGTTTTGCCTTTTCACTGGGTCCGTGCAGCCAGATGAATGTGTGTGTGCGTGTGGAGGAGACAGAGGAAGGCTTGTGAACCCTCTGAGTTCCTGTGGTTGCAGCCCTTCCTCCTCTTCCTCCCTTCCTCTCTGTTTCTCTCTCCCTACAGACAGCTCTGGATCTGACACTTAAATAAATATGAAAGCGCCCTATTTTTTCCTCTTTCTGTCTGAGGATTCACACACTCTTCACCAGCAGCAGAGGAGTGGGGGGGGGGTTCTCTGCTGTTTCTCTATGGAGCACATTAGATCCTGCTGAGAAAAATGCACCAGCATCATGTAAACAAAACCAACCGTGACCTAAGTCTACCAATAATTACTGCCTGTTGCAGCTTACTCCTCTGTGTCCTTATTGGGAAAAACAAATGGAAAGCACATTGGGGTTATATGTCATAGCTCGGCTAGAATTGTGCATTCTGCCCCCCCCCCCCCAAAACTCTTTCATTCTGTTTGATTAATAATGTTAACCGGGAAGCTAAATATCAATAATGTGATTCATTATGAAGTCATGCAGTTACACATTTCCCGTCCTTTCAAGTACGCCTTGTTCAAAGAAAGTTTATATAAGCTTGAAAAAAGTACACAAGTGTGTTGCAGTCTTGGATGTTTGAAAAAGTTATAGCACAGATACTGGAGGGGGAAAAAAAAGACCACGTTGTGGATTTGCTTCAGGGTGGAGAAAAAACAGTGTTCAAGGTGAATTTTTAAAGCAGTAAACTGATTATTAATCAAAGAAAGGAAAACAGGGGTCACCATTCTTTTGTGACGGGGTTTTTTCTGACATCTCCACAGAAAAATCCTGATCGCCAAGGCCGGACCTCAGAGTTTGGTTGCACGTTCACACCAACACAGTCACTTCTCCGGGTCTGGCTCCCTCAGTAAATCCTGGTTTATTCGCTCTCGGCGTTCAGTCCAGGCTCGTAAAACAGTCCTGTTATGTGATTTCGCAACACCTGGGATGTGACTTTTTCTGGTGTAAGTGGACATGTAGAAATCTGAGTTGGAAGGAAAGTGATTGTGAATGGCCTTTCTGACACAGCACCGGACACACTGACCTCAACCCTACAGGGTTTAGAGTCGTCTCACCTTGAAAACATGCAAACCTGAATGGAAAAATCTTTCCAAGAAAGGGCTCTCCTCCCAGTCTTTCCCATCATAGCTGCTTGGAAAACTGGTTTCTCATGGACTTTGACCAATATGTGTGCAGGGACTCGCATTGTGAGAGGATATTTGTCTTCAGAGAGCAGAGAGGGTTGCTATGTTGTGTCTTTAAGGGTCCACACGATGACTAATACTGTTAAGAGATGCATGGACACAAAGTGGGCATTCCTCAGCTGTTCCTACCCTCACCCAGACTGCAGCACCTAAAGCCAAATTTATGGTAGCTGCATGTATGAACCAACTGGGATCCCGCGGATGTGGTTTGGTTAAAACTATGATCAGGGTCAGCTGTGTACACTGAAGTTTTCCGTGCATGTGCATTTAATCACTCTAATGAAGAGGTGTATATGAGGGGGGACTCCGCTAAACAATAGCCCTGGTTGTCCTCTTTGTCATGTTGTTTTGGGCTGCGGGCCTCCTGCCACAGAGGTATCAGATTATCTCATAAATGTCTACTAAGTTAATTAAGAAACACTGCAAACAGGACCACTCGTTACTCTTCTATCAAACTGTGCGATAACTATTTACCCGTGTGATGAAAGGCAGCTACATCAAGGCAAGGCAAGGCTTCTTTATTTATATAGCGCATTTGATACCACAGGCAACTCAATGTGCTTTACATAAAGATAAGGCATTTAAAAGAACAGCATAAAGCTGCATAAAAACAAGCAATTTAAAGAGAAAAAAAAAGAATAAAAATTAAAACACAGTTAAAAGCAATCAAAGAAGAGGGGAAAAAGAAAGATATAAACTCAACCATACGCACACCGAAAGAGAAATGTTTTTAACCTGGATTTAAAAGTGCTTACAGTTGTGGCTGATTTCAGTTCTGCTGGTAGTTTGTTCCAGCTGTGTGCAGCATAACAGCTAAAAGCTGCTTCACCGGGTCCAGTTTGAACTCTGGGCTCCACTATCTGAGCTGAGTCAGCAGATCTCAGAGCTCTGCGGGGTTTATACTCTACTACAGAGGTCTTCAACAGGGGGTCTGGGACCCCCAGGGGGTCCGCGGAGGTACAGCAGGGGGGGTCGCGAAATCTTTGGTTGATTAGACGATTTTTAATATTTCTTTTTTCTTTTTCTTTTTCTTTTTTTTTTCAAATAGTTTTTTCTCACAAATTGTGTGCAAACGTGTGCCATCCACAGATGGTTTGAGGATTCATTGTCCCATCTACATGCATGTTTAAAGTTAAAATCTGTGGATTATTTGAATAGCTCAGTGTTGTATGCAAGATGTTTGTTTATAAATGGCAGTGGCACGGCCACCCTGTACCTTGCACATGTTTAAAATAAAAACATGAATATATTAACCTGTGTATTATTTGAATAGCTTAGTATTGAATGTACAATAACAGAGTAAGCTATGTTTATACACGGCACTAGGCCCCGTTAAATATAAAACACAATTGTATGCCATATAAATGGTAGGGGGGTCCCTGCTCCAACTCTCCATCAGTTTGGGGGTCCCTGGCCTGGAAAACATTGAAGACCCCTGCTCTACTAGCATGTCATTCATGTATTCTGGACCTAAACCATTCAGTGATTTGTAGACGAGTAGCAGAACTTTAAAATCTATTCTGTATCTGTAGCCAGTGTAAAGACTTGAGAACTGGGGTGATGTGATGTGATCTCTTTGTTCTGGTTAAAACTCGGGCTGCAGCGTTCTGAATGAGCTGCAGCTGTTTGAGACTCTTTTGGGGGAGTCCAGTCAGAAGACCGTTACAGTAGTCAAGTCTGCTGGAGATGAAAGCATGAATCAGCTTCTCCTGATCTGTTCGGGACATGAAACCCTTCATTCTGGATATGTTCTTAAGTAGATAAAAGGCTGATTTGGTGACTGATTTGATATGATTGTTGAAGGTCAGGTCTGAGTCTATCAGCACGCCGAGGTTCCGGACTTGTTCTTTAGTTTCTAGAGACAGTGACTCAAGGTGTTTGCTGACAGCAAACCTCTTCTCTTTGTTGCCAAACACAATGACCTCAGTTTTTTCTTGATTTAACTGAAGGAAATTTTGGTTCATCCACTTTTTGACTTGCTCTAAGCTGTCGCACAATGTCGATCAACACGGAGCATGTAAATGATGTTCTCAATGCACCTCCAGCACAGACTGCCATCGTCCTCTGTAGAAGTGAGGAGGTCACGCGCAGATATTTCATGTGCTGTATAAAACCTATACTGTGAGCCACAAGCTTTCACTGCTGCGTAAATCCAGCACGCCCCTTTCATTATGGCCGTGCACGTGTAGCCGTTGGCGCTCTTCGTGCGCTTTCCCCGCCCTGTACTTCACACCATTTACCAGAGAGCCACGCTCTGTTTTGAATGGGAGTTTTAGCGTCCCCGCTTCCTGCATGCGCCCCAACCGGTGCCTCTTAGTTGAGAGTCGGATCCTAAACATCACACGCTACAATTACACCACAATCAACTTTTCATGAGAGTGTCGATCTGAAGGTTCACGGGCCGACAAGTCTGAGAAAAGTTAGCTGAGGCCCTCTGAGCTGAATGGAGCCTCGGCGTGTATGTGCTGCAGTCCTGATGGGAATGCATAGGGCCTCTGCTGGGAAACAAGTGTGTGTGTGAGTGTGTGTGCGCGCGCGTGTGTGTAATGATGATGAGCCTGAGCAAAAAGACGGAGTGAGAGCGAGGGAGAGCAAAAAAAGCGTCTTGATTAATCATGATTGACTCATTCAGAACCCACTCGTCTTTTTCCGGCTCTCTTTTATGGCTTGATTACGGAGACGCTGCGTAGCTTTAGTTAACTCCCCTCCTCCATCTCTCTCTCCTTTTCCCTCCATCTTTTCTCTTATTCTCTCCATCTGACGCCCCCTCCACCCCGCTGTGCCAGTTTATTCACCCAGGCTGTCAATCTAGTCTGACGGATCTCCATCCTCAAACCCGCTGCACGAGGCGCCCCCCCCCCCCCAATCCATCTATCCCTCTCATCCATCACCGTCACTCTTTCCCCTTCCTTACCTCTTTTTTCTCACTCTAGCTCACTCCTGCCTCTTTCAGACTCTCGTCTACATTTTCCTCTTTCTCAGTTTAAAACCTTCCTCTATTTATATTTTTCTTTTTTTTTTCCTCCACTAAATTTAGAGTGATCCGTCACTGTGTGTGTGTGTGTGTGTGTGTGTGACTGCTCCTCCAGCTGAGACCCACAGACACGTCTCTGAGTGCACCTGAAACACTCACACTGTCTGTGAGGCAGACGCACGTACGGTGTACGAGACCATGAGTTTGCATCCGTGTGTGTATTTGTGTTTACTGTGTCTGAGCTGTTGTGTGAGCATGCAGATGTCCCCGTGTGTGTTTGTGTTCTCCAGCAGAGAAAGAAATGAGACTTCTAAATCTTTAATGGGCTCATATGAGATACAGGGAGATAAATCCTTTCTCTCCCTTCTTTACCCTTTGTCCTCTTCTCTCCTCTGCTGACCTTCCTCATCTCCATCTTCTCCCTTCCCTCCTCCTTCTGAAATTTCCTTAAAACCTCTCTTTCTTTTTTTTTTTACACAAAAGTCCTTCCTACCTTCATCTCCTATCTCATCTTCCATTCTCATCATCATCTCACCCCATTTCTCTCGCTCTACTTTTTTGTCTTTCATCTCCCGTCCCCGTCTTCATGTTTGACTCATAACCGCTCGTGCCTGATCTCTATTACTCACTGTCTATCTCAGACTCTCCTCTTCCTCTGCCTTAAGGCTACCTTCTTTAACCGATGCCTCATTGCCTTCCTTTTCTCTTTTGGACGTGTTTTTTCTATAAAATCCTGGCTGATAATATCGTCTCTCTTCTCTCCTGCAGTTTCAAAACCTCTCAGCAAAACGTGTGAAGATAGAAGTAGATGCTTTATGGAATCTGTTCCAAGAATTCAAGGAAGTGATTGATACCTTTCTTGGTTTGTACTTCAGGTATGGAATTGGAGTCAGGGGTCATTTAGTCTTGGATAGTTTCAGTGTGTGTAAAGCGACCACAGAAAGTTGCACACATTTGCTTTTTTTAAATTAAAAAAAGCTAAAGGGGTTAAATGCTGTAACATGCAACAAATAATCTGCATATTTACTCCCTACTTGTCGAAAGGGTTGGAACTCGTAAGAATTCTGGCTATTGTTTCTGTAAAATGTTTTACACAGTGACGGCGAAGACTGTGTCTCAACAGAGAGATCAAATTTTTCCTCAGCTTATGAATACTTCACATGTTGCTTTAGTGACATAACGACCCCGAGAGTTATATGCCAATAACTGCTGATTTCAAACGGATGCGGCACAGCATGAACAGTCAGAGATATGAAAACTCTGACTCAATGAGGGCTATCGGGTTCTACATCTGTAGAGCTGGCATACACGTATGCTTGCATGTATAGATGCACAAAGGTTCAACAAACTTCTGAGATATAATCCTCATTTATTACAAATGAGATGATACACATTCAACACGGTCTTGAACACAAATGTCTAGCTGGACAAGATTATAACGTTTTCTGTCCAACAGGCCGACGGTAATGTTCACTTTGATGTCACAAACACAGGCATGTTCTACCAATGAGTACGCATGAGTTTCTAATATTTTTTCTCCAACATGTGAACACTTGCGTTTCTCTGAATGAACTCGCACACGTACGACACACAGCAGAGCAAAAACAACAAAGCTTAGCTCGGCTGGCTGCTGGACCCACAAAACCACAAAAGCTATAATCCTAGATTTTCCTCTTCTTACGACCGATAGAAAAAAAGCAAACAACAAACCTTTGTTTTTCTATTCCTCAGTCCTTTTTTTCTCTGCACCCCCCACCCCACCCCCACACCCCTCTCTTTCTGTAGTGTCTCTGCCCCCACTGGTAATGTTTTTCAGTGTGGAGCCCTCCCCTGTGTGGTTAGTGGGCTGTTACCCAGCTGCCTCTGATACTTCCTGCCTGTCACTTCCAATCCTGGTGACAGTGTGCCTAAAACACACACACACACACACACACACACACACACACAGAGGCACACACCGTTTCACACAGCCCACATTTAGGAGAATTATTTAGTCATCTGTCCACAAGATATGTATTAGCACACCCTGTAATGTTTTACAGACACAAGCCTATAAAAAACATTTGTGTTTTAAACCCCCCCCCCCCACACACACACACACACACACACACACACACACACACATTAAAAAAAAAGCCTTTAACACACGCTGGCACTCGTGTGTGCGTATATATTGTGGATATGAATGTACAAGCTCACATCCCTACACACAAACACACACATTGCTGGCACAGCAGTGGAGTCGACTCCCCATCCCTGAAAGCCAAATTCATTTAGCAAGTGCCTTCTCTGTCCTCTCCCTCACACCAGCCCTATTTGCAGCCTGCCACAGTGCCCCTCCTCCTCTTCCTCCTCCCCTTCATCTGCTGGCGGCTGGAGGGGAAAGCGGGTCTTCCTTTTTATCGGTTTTTCTGTACATTTCACCCCTACTATCTACTTTGTTTTTCTCACTGTTTCAACAGTACAAACACACAGACTGCAATCACAGATGCAGCCTCTATTAACAAAAGAATCATTCAGCTGCTTGGAGTTGGTTCACTCTTAACAGTAGAAACAGCCACATCTCAAATTCTTCCACACCAGAAGAGCTCTGACACCAGAGCTGGGTCCTCACGGGTCAGACCCCTTTCGTAAATTGAAGAAACATGTCTAAGAAGGTGTTCACGTCCTGTCTTTAGTGTCTGATATGAAGTATTTACTGCAACTCATTTATGAATGCTGAGCAGATGTACATCAGTGAGTGCAAGAAATGGTGTGAAATCAGGTTATAATCTGAACTTTGTGAGAGAATCTGAAATATTTATCATTGCGGGCAGAGAAAATAAAGAACTAAACAAAGTCTGCTTGGTTGCAGCCTGCTGCTTCCCCTCTAGATGTCAGTAAATCTCACAAAGCAGAGCTTTAAGCTTAGACAAAGGGGGTAAAAAGACTAAATAAATACTTCAATAACCCAGTAAATATAAAAAACACCACAGATTTTACATTTCAAAGGGGCATTGTTGAACCAGCTTGAATTAATTGCTTTAATTAGTAAATGAATGAAGTTTTATCCAATTTAAGATAACATTTTTTTTATTCAATAACAACTTTTAAATCAGACTCAAATCACTCTAATCATTTGAAATTAAGATAAGCAAATCTTAATTTCAAGAGAAAGTTGAGTTAAAATGTTCTAATTTTTCCCAGAATACGATCGATCCAAAAGTGCAGCTGTTGTCACTTAATATCTAATAGAAAAGCTTTTAAAGGATCAAACGTTTTTGTTGTAAAATACAACTGATAAAAAAATGTTAGTTTAGCCAAAAGAAAAATCTCCAAATGCACAAATGAAGCATTTTCGCTAGATTGCTAAAACATAAACTACCAGTTTTGCACAAAGAATTTTTTTATTAACTCCAAGAACCTTGAATCCTTTCACTTTTTAAACATGAACGAGACGTTTCTTTTTCTTTCAGTCAGTTTGTGAGATGTGCTTCAGTCTCTTATTGCTGACTTGTCCCCCCCTTTGAAATATAAACCTCCTGATGGTATTTTGAAATCTTAATGGCTTCCAACTCTCAGTTTATTTGTTTTTTTGATGTAAACTCTCAGAACAGCGTTATGACATCACATCTCAACACTCTGCAGCCATGTTGGAGATGCCACTGCAGTTATATTGAATTAGGAGGACCTATCTTAGATCGGGCAGAGAACAAGTAATTTGATTTTAATCCTCCATGTGACGTGAAAAATCAGTGGATTCACCAGTCAGTCTGAAATTTATCTAATCGTTGCGCCTCTTGTCATTTACGTAGTTAGCTTGCATCACGGCATCTGTGGAGATGACTCAAGAGACGGGGTTTAAGGCTCTATGAGGAGGTAAGTAAGTGGATGAAGAAAGGAAACGCCCGTCAAATTGTGTGTGTACCACGATTATGGTGGAGGATCTGCTGGTTTAGAACCACATTTAATAGCTGTTTCATTGGTGATCATATGCAGCTGGTTATAGGCTGCTACACCACAATCTCACGGCAGATCTTTATGGTTTAAGAATATATGTCACATCTCCAGCTGTCTGAGTCATAGGTCCTGAGATCCATTCCAACATGGTGATGTCCACTTTCCACAAAACCACACTAAACCACAGGGTGTTGTGATACTGAAATCATTTTTAGCAAGAGATAGTTGTTTCCCCTGCACAGTGTTTTCTTACTTTTCTCACCTACAAATGATCTAGGTTGGAACATATGCAGGCTACGTGTTTATTATTCGTGCATCACGCTTCCCATCACATCATGTGAACACACCCAACAGAAAACATCAACCTGCAATGGGCATTACCATCTCATGATTAGTGACAGAAACTACGGCCTTTTAGACAGACAAATCTCATGTGTTGTTATTCATGTTGCGGATTTTTACAAAAGAGCCATCGGTTGTTAAGCAGTCTGAACCGAAAGCCAGCCGTGCTTTGAATACCTTTAGCTACACTTTTACTCAGCGTGTGTTCTTTTGACATAGCCATTCAACCTACTAAATAATGGAGTGGCTTTTATAAATTCCTGTTGTTCCACAAGGGTCAAATGTCTTTCTGAGGAGAATAAAGGTTTACTGTGTGAATTAATGTATGCATGACTGAGGCTACTTCCCTCCTCTCTAAAGCCAGCCTGTTGGTCTCCATATTGTTGTGCGTGAAGTGATTTAGACTCTACAGATAAGCACAAGGTCCCATACAGTACATACTACATTTGGGCTCAGCTGGAGGAGAGTGCCTCAGTAAAACAATTAAATACCTTTTTATTTGTGTATGTATTCCTTTTTGAGGCAGTTTCGGCTGGCTGTGATTCCATTCCACCCAGCCCCCGTGGTGCTGCTGTATGTATAATGGGTCAAAGTGTTTTTTTGTTTTTTTTATCATGTTTGCAGCTACAGTGAAGTTTGAGATGAGGCTTTCTTTCAGATGTAAACAATGTTCGAAAACTTCAGCGCTTTGCTCATTTGTTGGCTGGATTTAATTACTGCTAATGTGGATCAATCTGCCAATATCCAGCCAGAGCTGGTTTGAATTACAGAGCTAAGCTATGAAAACACACAGAGCAGTGGAATGGGCTGATATTCTCTCTGATGTGTCCACAGACTGCGCCGAGGTGCTGCTGGCGTGTTTGACGTGAACACTGACGGGTCATGGGTTCATGGCCGGCCCGGCCCGGCCCGTCCACCGCTCCTGCAGCCTGACAGGCCGGGCTCACCTGTCCCATGTGCTCCCGCTCCACTGTTTCTAGGAGGCGCTTTCATCCTGATCCTCATCACTAATTCATCCTCTTACAGCCTTCATCCATCAGCGCTGGATCATGTATGAAAACACCGCAGGCAAACTCTCCACAACAGAGGTTTGGCTTCCTCTTCACACCATGAAACCGACTCGGCTTCGTTTTTCTTCAGTCACGAATCAGGAAAACCTTCTTATCCCATTTCACTTTTTAATCTAAATTCTCGTCTGCCGCATTTCTGTCTGTCCACCGTTTTCTATGTTTCCTGCCTCTTCAATTCTCTGTTTATTCTGTTCTCTCTTGCCTCTCCCCCCCCCACTCTCTCTCTTTTTCTCATTTTCTAGCTGCATTTAGCCAAGCTCTACTCTAAAAGCAAGCATTACAGTGAGTGCCAATGACAAGATAATGGCCTCCTTGTAGTTCGCCTCCTAAACGCAGCAATGCTAATGTTAGATCTTCTCAGCCACTTTGTGTGCTTCACAAATATATTCCCACCAACATGTACTTCAGAATTCTAATTTTGTTCGCTGTCTGTTTTTCACTTTGTTGTTCATATTAAAAATTTATATGATTCTTTTTTTTTTTTTTTTTTGCAGCGCTGCTGCCCAGAGATCAAGGCTGCAAACAGCCTGAACCGCTGCACATGCAGTGGGAGATATTCAGACGTTTTCACATCAGGAGAATTTATTCAATGGTTTTTCAATAGAGTTTCTTTATCTGGTCTGTGGCTGCCATGCGGAGTCCATTGTCTGACTTCAATAGCACATAGTTGTCAGGTTATAGAATGATCGTTCAGTTGCTGGAATGCTGATTTCTCAGTGATACACCTGTTTTCAGCTTAAATCTGTGATATGCTACCAAATGTTTTTTTGCAAGCCATCATTTCTAACATTAAGAAATCCACATTTTCATCCAAACCTTCAGGGGGGATATGGAGAGATCCAGGTCTGTCTGTTTGTCTCAGACGTTTGCAGGGATTGAAGGATCTCCACAATTAGTCGACAGATCAAATTTTGTAAAAATATTCAACGCGCTCTGACTTCGGTAACCGTTTTGATTTGTTTCTAGCAACATCAGAAGGTTCCAGTGGGAACTCTTACTTAATTAAATCTTTTACTCGCACTGTACCCAGATCTGTGGTTTTGATTTGGTCTCAAATCTAAATTCTCTTGTTGCATTCTTTCCCACCTAGTTTCCTTGTCTTTCTCACATGGATAATAGCTCTGTCCCTCATCATTCCTCGTAGTTTTGCATCTCGTGTTCACCTGCTCCATAGCTGTTTTAGAGGTGGCTTATTACGCTCTCTCCACACATGCATTCACTTGTTTGCTATACTCCCTCAGAATATACATTCCCTGTTCCTCATCCTCATCCTGTGTTGTTTTCCATTTGCTTATTAACTGTATGGTACTCCTTCATCTGCAAACCTGAAAATGTGTTATTCTTCTATACGTATTTTGGACTCGTAACTACTCCTACAAACTTAAAACTATTTCATGTGTGCTATGATTTTTGGTGTTCGAACTCCAAAGGTGCTCCAATGAAAATTGCACAGAGCTAAAAAAAAGAGAGGGGATGCGATACTGATCACAGCGAAAACAAAAAAACTATGAATTCACATTCGTATTTGCAAATCTAACTGTGAGTTGTGTGTACAACTAACATAACAGGTAATTTGCAGTCCAACAGCCTGATGACAGATTCAGGTGAGCGGTCGGTTACTGTCAGCAGTTGAATTGCCTGAGGGACAAAAGACTCCTTCAGTCTGTCTGCTCCAACAGCAGCCTCCAACTGAACTCACCTACCTTTTGAACGTGCGATATAGGAGGTTCTGGGAATTGTAGATGACAGCCTCCAGCTCTTTGCCTACCACAGAGCCATTTCTTTTCACCGGCCTGTCCATTCCCTCTCGTTATTACTGCTTCCCCAACATACATACTCTAACTGACCTCAGGTACCTGCCTGAACATGTCCACTGCGACGCCCTCAACTAAAAGGTCACAAGGGTGTAAGGTTCAACCTCCACAGTGTCCCAAATTTCATCCACCAGGCTTCTACACTTGCCTTCCTCTCTGCCTCTGTTACAGCTTCACCTGCAGACATCAGTATGTGGCTCGACTCAAAGTTTAACCTGAAATCACTAATGAAAAGGACGAAACAGACGGGTGTCAGCACCGCTGCTGCTGACCACAGTCTCAGAGAAGCTGTCTTTCAGCAGTCCCTCATACTGTGGGCACACCACGAGATAATCCATGATCAAGGTCACCAGATGGCACCTTCATCTCTGTCAGGTGGCTCCTCAGTGGGTGTCACTGGAAAAACCAAGAATTGTTTTTTTTATTTTTATTATTACATTGTGCACATTTGATCTACATTGCATTGTCTGCAGGTTTGAGAGAGGCTCTCTGTGGATGACCGTGTAGCGACCATTTTGTTGTGACTATAGAGAATGGTAGGACCCATGTGCAGAATACTTCCCTCTGTGCACATAAAAACCTCTGGGCATGCATCTAACAGGCCTTTCCAAGCAGTCATTATAATAAGAGCATCTATGGTCTATGGTTCCTACAATTATTCATGTGTGCTTTTTGCAGCCAAGTATACATAAATGGGCCCTGAGGTGTGAAAGTTCCCTTGGCAGAAGCCAGACTCCTGACATCATCACCCAGGCTTTTTAAACTTAATGCTACTTCTCATTCAGAGTTTATTTTATGAAGCATCATCACACAACACATCATCCAAAGACTGAGATCTCCTCCTCTCTTTCAGCCGTGTCTGAAGTATTCCATAACAACACCACATACCTACCAACTTAACAGCTTGCTTTCTTTTGTTTTGTTTAGTCAGATTTGTTCCAAGGCTACATTTTTAGTGATTTGCATTTTTAGAAAGGACAGTGTGATTTTTGATGCAGGTTTTCTGCTCTGTTCCTCTGGCTTTATATAGCTACACATGCACAGGAGAGAGTGATGCTAAAAATGTACAAACATGATGCTCTGCCTATTTTTAAATGCATAAAAACTCCTTTAAACCAGTCATTCTTTATCTTGGTAGCCTGTAATGTCAGATATTTCATGACTGACAGAATCTGAAAGGTAACATTTAATGTGCTGGTAGCATGCCCATGGAGCACGGTATCTCTTGTTGGTTACATGTGCAGTATAATCTTGAGGGTTGCAAGTATGCGGGTTTTGAACTAAATTGTTTTTCCACAGTGAATCCTCCTGTCAGTTGAATTACTTGGTTGTCAGCAGTAAAACATAACAGGTTTTGCACAGACATGGACTAAAGTGGAGAGCTATTTTTTATTTTTTTGAATTGCCTAAATTGGGCTCTTGGTCCGTGTAAATGTCTCGTTCCTTCAACTCTGTGTTTCTGCTTGTCTTCTTTCTTCTTCCTCTGCTGTTGCCACTTTAACAGCACTTCATAACTCTTGGAAAACTTCATTTTGTCTGTCCTCCCTGACTTTTTACTCCTTTAAATGTGCCCTTCCGCTTTTTTTCCTTGAACCTTTGCCCCCCCTCCCCTGCCATTCCACCGCTGCTGCTTGTCTTCAACCCAGCAATCTCTTCCTGTCTTTCTGAGTTTCTTCTTTCCCTTCCCTCCTCCTCCCTCTCCCTCCCTGCTGACAGCCATATGCAGCTCAGTAAATGGCAGAGTGCTGTGTGGTCGTGATGTGGCCTGACTGTGGTCTGTTTGCACTACCACTGTGGTTCATTCTGCTTACCAGCCTGCTGCTTAACCCTGTCAGGACCCGGCTGACTGCTTGGATGGTCGGCAGGATTGTTGACTGACTGCTACACAACCGAGTGCAAATTCAAGCACACACACACACATGCGTACTACGACTACCGCAAGGCTATCATAAACTATCCTTGAGTGTTACTAGAGACACAGGCGAGCCAAAGAATCCCATTGACACTCTGCTTCCAACTTCAGACTCCATGTTGTCCACATTTTCAGACGCCACCTGTTACAATTAACCATGCAGCAACTGAAATCTTCAGAAAATGGATCAGTGATAAAGATTAAATCAGGATTTTACAGTACAATACAAAGTTAGAAGAGTTTAATAGGTGTGTTGATTTCTCTTTTTCAAGGAAGGAATAAACAAATGAATGGAACTATTGTGTGAATAGTTAAGACATGCAGGAACGGGAGGTAATGGTCCCAGTGTGGGCAGTGAGTAAAGGCAAACTTCCAACTACAAGGGTATTAGTCAAGTGTACGTCCATTGAATGGAGCAGATGATGAGCTAGAGAAGGAGTGAAACAGGAGACATTAAGCGGGTTTATATCAAAAGACGGACAGCGAAAGCTGAACAGTTTTGGAGTAAGACAAGTGGAAAATAGCAGATATAAGTCAACGTATTTTACTGTGTGAGGAGGCAGGAGAGAGAAAGCGAGGCAGACTGAGAGGAAGAGGAGGGCTGCTGCCAGAGGGTGAATGTTGGAACATGGAGCATGGCGTGTTGATTTGATTAAATTCAGTCCTGTTCTATTTGCAGTAGGCCTAGTTACTCAGCTATATTTGCACAGTGCTGTCTGTGGAGTTTTAACAACACCAACACAGATCCGTGGAAGGTGGGAGCCCTGGGATCAGACAAGTAAACTTCACTTTTAAAAAGAATACAAGGAGTTTTGGGAGAGATTAGCCTCCCGTGTTGTTTGGAATGGTTTGTTTATTGCCACTCCTACTAAATTAGTCCACATGTCCCCTGTTTGGTGCTGCACTTTAATACAGATTGTTGAAAGAACGGGTGAATAGCATCATTACAAATCTTTTCGAAATTAGAAAAATAGGTTGACATAGCCATTCAACCTACTAAATAATGGAGTGGCTTCTATAAATTCCTGTTGTTCCACAAGGGTCAAATGTCTTTCTGAGGAGAATAAAGGTTTACTGTGTGAATTAATGTATGCATGACTGAGGCTACGGCTACACGAAAACGAAACGAGGTTTTTTTTGAAAACGGGTACGAAAATTCTTGCGACCACACGGAAACGCGCTGCTGGTCCAGACGAAAACGATGAAACGATGCAGTACACACGCCACTGTGTCACGCCACGCTGTGAGACAATAGAGAAGTGTTAAAATTGGCTCACAGCGTCAACGTTTGACTGACGCAAAAACGTTTTAGCTGTAACAATGGAAACGAAACGAGGCCGTTTTCAAACTTTCCCACTCTGGAACCCGTTCTCAAAAACTATCGTTTTGGGGTAGTGGGAACGCCGGCTCCGTGTGGCCGCGACAGCGAAACGATAAGAAAAAGTATCGTTTACAGTGAAAAACGTTTTCGTGTAGCCGCAGCCTGAGGCTACTTCCCTCCTCTCTAAAGCCAGCCTGTTGGTCTCCATATTGTTGTGCGTGAAGTGATTTAGACTACAGATAAGCACAAGGTCCCATACAGTACATACTACATTTGGGCTCAGCTGGAGGAGAGTGCCTCAGTAAAACAATTAAATACCTTTTTATTTGTGTATGTATTCCTTTTTGAGGCAGTTTCGGCTGGCTGTGATTCCATCCAGCAGCTGGCAGCATTTCATTCCTCGGGATTTCACCTTGTCTCGTTGAGAGCAAAACAAGAGGAAAGAGTTGGCCAAAAAACCAATTCAAATCCCAACTATATTATTTGATATACTTTTTTTTGAAAGTTCACAATCAAACAACAGCCAAGCTTCCATTGTAGTTTTTTTTTTTGTATTTACAAAATGCGAATAAGAAAAGGTGGATGGAAACTCCCACTAATTCGTAAAAGAAATGGTGTGCTTGCTTCAGGTGGCTTTTGCTAGTTTCGAAGAAGACTTGATGCACATTGAAGGCAGAAAAAAAAAAACCTCCGAGCATTGTGCCTGAGCCAACGAGAAAGTCCCATGACCAGCGTCCCAGATATTCCCAGAGATGAAAATGATTCCTGACGGAGACCTGTCTTCATTTTCCTCTTGTGGATGTCCAACCCAATATTTGTTGTTGTTGTTGTTGTTGTTGTTTATCTCCAGCTGCAAAAGAGTTCTAGTTGCACTATTTCTTCTCTGAAAACCACAGCCAATGTAATTTGATGTTGCCTCCAGGGAGGATGAATCCTACATTTGACAGACTGGGTTCCATACATCCTGTAGGAACAGTCTCGCTGGGAGCACCCCTTTAACATTTCAAACTGTCTCTTGCAGGCGCCCTTAGTGTCATGGTCTTGTCCTTCTTTTTGGGAGGTTTGTGTTCTTGAAACTTTCCTTTTCTCCTCGTCCTTCTGTTGAGTTTTGCTTCCTGCTCTCACTCCACTCCAGGTTTCAGTTTGCTGATTACTTCAGTTAAAGTCTCTGACACTTTCCATCAACTGAACTGGGAGCTCCCTCTGACATTTTCAAACTTTTTGAAACAGTCAGTTTTGGGCAGGAAGGCTTTGAAGACAGGCTGTCCGTTACCCCCGTTTTCACAATCTCCAGGGAGAGCTGGCAGGCAGCTTGATGCAGCCAGGAAGAGGCGAGACATCAGGGATGAACGCTTTTTTCCTTTTCGACAATCGTCAGTCTGAAGCACATTGGACTTCGAAAACACTTGTTAACAGTGTGTAATGATGAGTTGTTTTGATAGATGAGACAATATCTCTCTACTTTGGAACCCCTTAACAAAGCACAAAGTGGTATTGTTTCGACTAGCGCAGGCCAGAGCCTGCAGAACTGCAGCATTGCTGTTGATTGCTATTTATGTGCAACACTGTTAGCAGAAATCACTAAAGTCTTAATGTCAGTCACCACCAAAAAAGGGACAAAACAAATGGACTTTTAAAATAGGATAATTTGTCAGTTCAGAACCAAATGCTTCTCGATGAAAAGTTCAATAAGCAAATATATCCTGAGAACTAATCCAATTTCAGGTGTAACAAGTTAGAGACCTGAAACACGCTGCTTTCTAACACAATTCACTTGAGGCGGCTGCAACCCATTTCATTAAGCTCCGAGCAGGATTCAAAGCTTCTCAGAATGTGTTTTTGGATTGATGGATGGATGGAGTCAGTGTGTCCACCGTGAGTGTATAGCGCTCTGAGTCAATGTCTGCTGACAGCTTGGGAACAGTCAGCCAGCCAGCTCCAGCCCCAGGGGACGCTCAGACTGCGCTGCACACACACACACACACACACACACACACACACACACACACACACACACACACACAGACACACATGCACACACACACACACACACACACACACACACCGTCATTCACACATAAGCGGAGACTGGATTGATGCTCGCTCAATGTCACTTTGACATTTTCTCTCCCGGGGAACGTTGCTGCCACTGAGGACACGGCATCATAAAATGGAGGCAAATTTTTCCCAGCGTTACTCTCCGTGTCCATTTACTGTAATGGAATAATTTGATGCAACAAGAGCTGTTTCATCGGTAGTCTGAATGAGGATTTCAGGCTTGAATTGTTTAGCTTTATTCTTTTTTTCTTCTCCCTGTTTGTAAAATAAAATTCAGAGTTTATGTCTCCGTAAAGGCCGGTTAATAGTTTCCTATTTCAAAGAGATGGATGTGGAACAAAGTGCACTATTGTTTTTAGTAGGATGTCCCATTTCCTCTGCCAGAAACTCATCCGGCCAGACACACAAGTTCACTTTATGTCGCATAGAAAAAGCACACACGTTCGCTGGCATGAAAGGCTTTTATCACAAAAGCTTGAATACGCATTTCTCTTGTTTGCAGGTGAAGCTCACCAACACGACGTCTGTGATGCAGACACACGAGCTTGTGCAGTTACCCTTATTGGAATATTGCACTGACTTACGTTGTGCTGTGCAGAGACTAACTCGAATCTCATCTGTTCCGGTCCAACCGATTCCTGCCTAACCTAAATCTACTGTAAGTTCACTTATTGCACCTTATCTTGTTTATACAAGATAAAATGAGCACACAAACCCACATTTACATCTTCCTATGCTGTCCAAGCTTCCTGCCAGATGGTGTCATTTGGCCAGACAAGGTTGCTCTGTCCCACTTGCCCGCTAAATTAAGTTGTCTACCCAGACAAGTTTTGTAAAAGATTACTTCATTCAAATGATGTGTAAGATAAGGATTTCCCCTTCAATAAATAATGTTTAGTCTGCATCTGTTTCCTTTTTTGTCTTTCTCTGAGGTTTGGCAGAGTCTGCATGCCACTGACACAGATGGCTCCTTCTAATAACAATACAGGTGAAGTGAGGATGGTTTCTGGCTTTCAAAGCTTTCCAAACCTTCCACAAATACTGTCACAGTTGCTCTGTGTAGTCTCTAGGACCCCCAACCGCCATCTGAAAATTGCAGAAAATTTCATCTGGCCAGGTCTGAGGGCCGAATGCAGGACTCATTGTTTCCTGTCAGTTCTCTGACATCCTTTGACTCCTGCACTTCACCTACCCTCTTTCCTGATGATGCCATTTCCTCATTTCACTGCACTCTCTCACGTATACAGTTGAGTACCAATGTTACGGATGAGATGGGTGTCAGATGGAAGGTGTGTTGACCTGGTGATGGGTTTGTCTGATGGGAAACTAGGTTAATGTCTTTGGAGGTATGTTGCAAGTTTGATGGCTGGTTTGCATGGAGCTCTGTCACGCCTGGTTAGCGTTACAGAGGGGACTCTTTTGCCAGGTTGAACTGTGTGTTTGAGGGCATACAAGTATACATGTTTGGGTCTCAGTTCAGGATAGGGTTAATATTGTGGAGTGGGGCGCAAATCCCTGGTGGAACGCTTTTAGACTCTGAACTTAATTGGCATGACATGGCCCAGGCAGTGTGCCAGGTTCTGTTTGAGTGTGTGTATGTATCTCTTGGTCTGTTCATCTTTTATGTGCACACTTGCCTGCAGTGACACAGAGTTTCTGTTCCTGTGTGTGTGTGTGTGATTGCACATCCATTTCCAAAAATATAGTCCTCTGATCTGTGTGTTAATGTACGCCCATGTGTAGTGTCACATAACAACGTAAATGCCATGATATGTGCTCAGCGGACAACGAATAAGAAGTCAAACGCACAGAAGACCAGATCCTGTTGATTTGTGTGAGGTATTATTGAGCTATACTGTTTCAAACATCTCGTTCTAAACACACAAAGCAGCAGTGGTTGACCAAGAATAGTAGAAATAAAGTAGAAAATGGAGCTTTAATGAGAGCTCTGGCTCATATTCAGCTCTCTGTGGGTTTGTCACGCTGGTTGCTGCCAGTTTCCATTACCTAGTGCAGAGTCCGAACCCGCTCCACTTGGGCTTGGAGTGCACTGTTTGCTCAAATGGTCTTGGCACACTAATGTCTACAACGCCTCACTCAACAAACACTGTGTCGAGAGAGCAGCCGCGGAGTAATGTTTGTAATGGGGATTTAGGATCACTCTGCTCATTCTTTTGCTCTCTCTGTCTCTTTATCTTACATGCAGGCAATCGCAAACACCACGCAAGTACGAAAACAACAGTTGTGATCGCAAAATGTCACGAGAAATTTACATGGCCTTTCCTCAAGGTAACGTTTCTATTCATCTCTCCCCTCCTTCTGTGTTTGTTTGTTAGCTGGTTTTTTAGCCACTTATTAAGCAGCATGAGTCTGAAGATGGCAATGCCTGTTGTCATTTTTAAGAAAAGAGAAGACAAAGGGTTCACAGGGTCTCATCTCTGGGTTCTCTGGGTGGATTTGTTCTTCTCATCCCACCAGCGCTCACATGTTTGGCTTGTGACTCATGATGGGGCGAGAATAATGATTAGCACCTGCAAATCCAAGGCCATTCTTCTCTCCTGGTCCATCCGTCCGTTCGTTGTTGTGTTGTTTTACACTTAATGACCACTTGTTTTCTCTACGTTGAATCTCTTGCTTTTTAATTTAATTTACAAAAACATGATATAAACTTCTTGTGTGGAAGTTTAGCACTTCATCTGGCAGTGCTGGATCGAGAATGCCACAGGAGTAGGTGCTGCAAGTTGCTGGACAAAGGCAGGACTGGCCGGTACCCGCTCACACTGTTGTTGCTTAGCGACCTGATTGAAACAATTGTTTCGGAGAATGGATGAATGATCGAATAGGTTGACATATGGAGCCATTACCAAGTAAAATCATAAACTTGTCCAACTGTCCAATCAACCTCAACTTGCCAAATGTTAGCATGAAAACAGGGTAAACCAGGGTGAGCACGTCAAGTGTTATGACATTAACGCCCAGCGCTGTATTTATGAGCATTTGCACTTGGAATAATTTCAAAAGGGTTTTAATAACTGCCATCTTATTAATTGAGCTCACCAAGAAGTAATTCTGCAAATAAGAAAGGTGAAGTATAAAATGTGACACACCTGCCGTCGAGGCAACTTTCATTTGTTAAAACCAGGAACGGTTAAAAAGATCAACAACATTTAATCCTATCAGCCTCTACAAGCGGACTTATATTCAAGACTTTAACGTAAAAAGATTCCAATTTTTTGATTGAAATGAACATGTTTAACTTGTTTTTTTGCACGCTGAATGGATATCTCAGCAAAGTCTGGATCGCAAATATATATTTTTTTCACGTTGTCTGGGTTTAAAGCATCTTTCGCACACATACTAACACACACGTACACACACAGAGTGTATGGACAGGCCACGGACCTCTGCATGCACAGGCTGCTTTGTTCTTGTTCTTCTGTCTAATCTCTGCCCGCTGAGCCTTTTCGTTTCGTGAGTTTAAACCAAAAGCTTATCATCGGAACGTTTATTGTGGCTAAATTACCTTGAAGTTACCTTAAAGTTACTTGTAAACATTTCATTTATCATTGTTTTAGTTGTTACAGTGATATTGTCTGGCTATATCGGAATTTGTGCATTAATTTGTGCACAATAAATAAATGTAGCAGAAAAAGCTACAAGTTCATTTTCAAACTTACATATTTTATAGGCTCAGTCCTACTCCTACTCATTTTTGGCCGAGTAGGCTGAAGCCCATAACATCCTCCTAGGGGAGTCATCGGTGCATATGGGCTCCCTGCTGCCAGCTCTTGGAGTTGGAGTCAACTTGCAAAGTGTGTGGACCTCTCATTGATGCCCTGCAGGGTGGGATCCAGAAACGTTTTGGGGAGATTATCAAAGTACCTGAGCTGCTATACTCCTAACCAAATTCTTGGACAGTCTGGACCACTGATGAAAACAGATTAAAAGCTGCTATACGCGTTCCTCAAATGGAGAAACGATCACTCAAAGTCTGCACAAGTCTTCCAGCATCTGCAGCCTGTGAGAGAATTTTTAGTCATGCCACCATGCTCCTGTTCACCAGCTAAAAGATCACAGCTTCACTGTGAGAACCTTGAGCGCCGGCTACTTTTGAATCTTAACAGTCACCTAACTCGGTGGTTCTTTGGGAAGAAACTTCACCAAAGCACACACAAAAACCCACACATAGAGGATGGTCCAGTGTGTATTGTGTGAGTGTGTTTGTGCAGCGCATGCACGCTCTGTAACGCCAGCTGAACAACAAGATATCCCCCAGGAATCTCCAAACATGGCATCATGAATTTTTCAACACTGACATCCGCCATCTGCACACACACTCTCACACGCTCACACACACACACAATTCGGCATTCCTCACACACACACACGCATGCATCTGCTCACTCTCAGACCCTCTCACCTCTGTGTGTGTTTTTGAACAGTCTGCATCTGGTGCATCTGGTCGCAGTAACTCCTGCCAGCACATTTTACACTTACATAAAGCATTCTACTGTCAAAATGTTCAAGACGAGAAAGGAGGGCAGAGAGAGGAGGAAAAGGAAGACAGAATCGGAGGGGAAAGATATTCCTATTTGACTGGCGTCATTGATAAATTGACAGCGTTTTGGGGTTTTTTTCTGGTCCAACGAGGCGTGCTGAATCTGAGATGGAGCCGAGAGTCGCATCGTGGGAATACATCACGCAGAGAGGAAAATCAAAATACGACGGCTGCTATGTTGCGCTGCTGGATAAATGACCTGCTGTCACAAAGTAACAAGTAGCATGGTTTTGTTTTCCTGGTGTCTGTCGAAACGATCAGGAAAAGTATAACCAATGAAATACATGTGTCTCACACACACACACATACACACACTCGCTCTCGAGCACGTAAACACACACCAAACTTGCTTATTCCACCAGAGGTGTTGGCACAGTGAGGAGATGTTTTATGCAGTACTGTACCCACCTTCATTAACCAAGAGACAAAAATGTGAATTTATCACATTGTTTTTTTTCGAGGTAATCAAACAGTGTGCATATTTGTTTTTGACTCTGCGGTCATGCCAGCAGCTTTTCAACACTTTGAAGTGATGCTTGCCAGTCCTGTCTTCATATGTTTGAGCAAGAAGTGGTCACTGTTGTCACGACCAATGACAGCCCAGTTACGCCACCGACGATGTCTCTGAGAGAGCACTCCCTCTGACATTAGCTGACAAAGTTTGTTGAAATGAAGCACAAAGAATTCAGCTGGCCTTGGTTTCTGTAGAGGGGGGGGGGGGGTCACTTCCTCCAACAGTTATGACTGGCCTCTCGCTTCGACCCTACAGAAGGAGGAGATGGACCATCCAACTACGCCTGCATCCAAAGTGTTTACAAGCCACGCCCACCCGCCCAAACCCCTTCCCAGTGGAATTGTGAGCTGAATGTTCCAACCGCCACAATTTCTTCCAGTCAGGGGGTGCCAAAGTTTCACCAGCTTAGTTTAAATTGTCATCAGGATGAAGAAGGGCTGCAAATGATGGGAATGCAATTAGTTCTTGTCACAATACAACACACATTAGCACATTGGAATGCAGCTCCGACAGCACTTTTCACCTCTGGGTGCATTTCATTAACACACAAGCTCTGAGTGTGTGATTCACATTCTCTGCAGCCTTCAGCGTTTACACTTTTGGCTTTAGACACTGACACCTTATAGAACGATAGAATAGGCCCAGGCCTCATCTTGTGGAGACAACCATTGCTGGGCATTGTTACTTTTTCATCACATTGCAAGATTACTGTAATCCGATTTATTTCAACGTAACCTAATGAGAAAAGTAACTCATTACAGTCTTTGTGCATCAACAAAACGTGCTACCTCACCGTTATTCCCTATGCAGATTGATTATCTTTTCTGGATGGTGTGTAACCTAAAATGCAGCCACCTTTGAATGTAACATCTGCTTTACCACATTACCAGGAACAAGCTCATTATATTCCCTCAGGATGACTTTTCTAACTGACCTAAACGTTACCTGATGCTGTTTCAGAGCTGCTATCAGGCACCAGCATCATTCTCCCTCTCAGTGGCCTTCGAAACACTGTGTGGAGCTGTGCCTACTACAGATGCTACTTCAGAGAGAAGTAGAACTGTCCCCAGCTAACAGACACTGTCCACTGAGAAATGCAATCTTTTCAAGATGGATATTACATTTTGTCGACATCTCATTAAAGCTTGAACAACAACATGTATATTTCTATTTAAGGTGCAATCAGAATACTCCTTGCTCCGCACAGGAATCATAATCATGCCATCTGACCACTTCTGTTCAATAATGAACACCATATGCTTGTATAACCGACACAGGAAGGACACGGCTCGAAGTCTGAATAAATAACATGCTTTACCACACACGGTGAAACAGTGAAATAGGATTCATATGCAGACGTACATGAATGGTGTAACGTGGTTTAATGTTTTTAAAATCTCAGCTATAGGCATTAAATTATGCTGATCTTTGTATACCAAGTGGACTTTAAGTGGATATTCTATCACAATCATTTCCTCTTTAAATGAATGATCAGTCAAATGTTATTGTTAGCTGTAAATTCTAAACACAGTCTCAATTACCCAAACCCTCTGTCGATCCTGATCTATATCGAAGCTAAACTGTTGGCAAACTACTGAAATGAGGTCTTTTTGGATCACATTGCACTGTGCTGAATTACAACTCTGGACCAAGTGGCATTTCAGTGTAATTTTTGTTCTCGTCCATTTAATCCTGAAATACAAAATAACACGAAGACTTCTACATCTTAAAGGCTTGTTCCTCACGTTCGCTGGACTCCACGTGCACTGACTCAGCTGTGGGATTGGATAGCTTTAACTGGAAGGCATCTGCCTGACAAACAGTCGAAGAAAACCGAAAATGGGAAAAGAAACAACAAATGAAGGGAGCCGCTTCTTTTATTTCTTTTTCGTTTGTTTGGTTTGTAGCAACAAAAAGACTGTGAATGGAAGAGTAACAAAATAACAATAACAAAAATAGTACTGAGCACATGTAACATGGCAGCCCCAATACAGGGGACGATGATTGTAAAAACGTGGTGATGCATCTACGATCATTTGACCTAAAGGGACAGACACTGCCAGCACGGCTAAAACCTTCAGCGTGTATATGTACGCAGCTATGTGCATTCAGGAAAAACAGGCAGAATGAGTGAGTGATGACGATGATGAAAGAGGGGGGAGGCCTCAGTCCCAGTTAGTCACAGACTTGGCTTGTGACAAGCGGGCTGATCCCAGCGCAGTGTTCAGCCTGCAGGGACCGAACATGCACGCATGTAAATTATGCACACACATATAGTCCGCAGTATATAGACACACTTGCATTTATCACTGCTTTCAGAAGAGAGCGTCCCTGACTCACATAAATCTGCTTGCACAAGCAGATCGTGTGGACACACACATGCAAAGAGGCGAGCGCTCATCATTAGGTCCCAGCAGGTCCTTGATATCGCTCATCTAGTTATGCAACAACTCTTCATGAACATTTTTTACTGTATTTTATTTTTTCATGCAGTCTTTTTTTTTTTTTAACTTGGATGGAACACTGAAGATGAGCCACATGCATTCTATCTTTTTATCCCTTAAACTGGACAAAGAAACCCCCCTACTGTGCGGACACCGCACACACATAAGCACAAGACATTGATATTTTTCACAAACGCACACATTACGGTCTATAAAATGTAGACCGACAGATATTCAGGATCTATATACACATAAAACATTCCCACATCAACCTTTATCTGTGTTGTGCGTGAGTAATGGGAGGATGTGGCCTCACGTAGAGAAAGATCCCACATGTACAATTCTGATGCACCGACAGACACAAAAATGGCCGGACTGGGACGTGTACCAAGTATGCAGCCTTCTCCGACTTTTCGGAATCTCACGTGTGACAGAACCTGACAGATAGGAGACGCTGACCTCATCATGCTCTTTTGGACACTTGCCTC
Organism: Odontesthes bonariensis; assembly: GCF_027942865.1. NCBI lineage: Eukaryota > Metazoa > Chordata > Actinopteri > Atheriniformes > Atherinopsidae > Odontesthes > Odontesthes bonariensis. The sequence goes on along the minus strand of NC_134520.1, from coordinate 17,440,136 downwards.
CTTTCCTCTTCAGGTGCTGCATATTGGATGAGCGGTTTTCCTTTGCTGGGTCCCTGTGTGTTAGTTTGAGGGTTCTCAGAACAAAGGACAGGACCGGTTCCCCTTCACTGGTGCCAAAATCAACCAGATGAATGAACTAAATTAATGCGGTTGATTAAAGTAATTCCCATATCCTGTATGGACGATACGAACTCCGTTGAATTCATGTGAAAGAGCGGAGTTTTGTCCTGAATCAAAAACTTAAACCTGTTTGTTACGGCTTAATGTGAGATCCAATGGGCTTGAATACGGAGCTAACACAAAACTGTGTTGCTGTCAACAAACACACACACACCCAAACATACGTGACACAGCCAGGAGCAGGAAATAAGCTGGATGAAGCTAATTATGGCACACAGTGTTACTGCACACAACCAGCCAGGAAGTCAAACTGATCTTGCAAAAACATACACAATCACGTCCAGACATGCAATGCACGCACAAGGAGACACAAAAGAAGCAAAGACGCAGGCAGCCACACACCCACACGTACACACACAATCCACGTGTAGTAGAGCCAAATGTTTGCACGACAAGGTCAGGAGACCACATGTGTTTGCAGGCACTCGGGGACCTTTAACACACCACAGGTACACACACATGGCAGTTTTATTCACCCCCTGTGTGTGCGTCGGCCTGTTAGCATGCAGCCACATTCCTCTGTGTGTGTGCCAGTGTGTGAATTGGCGTCTCTTTATCCAGCGTCAACCAGACTGGAGTTTATCCAGACTCCCACATCACAGGAGTAGGGTTTCTCCCCACGCCGGTTCCTATTACTGCGTGGATTTGTCAGCACAGATCTGTGGATCATCTCACTGACTGACATCTCAGTGTGTGTGTGTGTGTGTGTGTGTGTGTGGGTGGGGGGGGGGGGTGTGTGTGTGTGTGAGAAGGTCAATTGGTGATGGATATCGAGTCCAAATCTTTCAAGTCATATCTTATTTTAAAACAAAGGGGGAAAGCGTCGCATAAAAATTTCCCTCGTGAACTTTGAGTCCACATAATGTGCTAGCAGCTTTCAGCCGCTCGTCATCGTCTTTATCAGCAGGAAGTCCTCACACCCCAGGGTGAGGGCTGCACACTCACCTGCAGCAGTTGAGGAAGTATCCGGATCTTTTACTCAGGCAAAAACATCGATACAGACGCGTAAAAATACAGGTTTGGTCCCCCACATTACATATGGAACTGTTAGATCATTACAGAGCTTCTTAAATGTTCTTAATCGTTCTGTTCCTGCAGATGATGCAGGCACACGTGCTGTTGAAGCATAAACGGTCTTCTTCTCAGGTCAAAAGTTCTCTCATCATCACTGTATTAACCGAAGAAAGCGCACTGTCGGTGAGACACATTAAGGATGAGCAGGCAAAGCCAGCAAATTATTTCTGTACTTAATGGTGATGATCTTTTTTTTCTCTCCCCCCACAGCCACGAGTGCTGAATTTCACAGCCACACATCAATAAAAATATGACAGGGTCTTCTTTGAGGGGGAATTACATGTACCCTGAGCATAAAGCTTGATGTCTTCCCACATGAGTGAGATGGGAGTCAGCCGCTTTTTATTTTTCACTCCAAAGCAGCAGAGGTCAAAGATGTGGCCTGAGAGGGGAGTCATGTCACTGCGAGGTGCGTCCTGCTGAGACACCCCACACATACCAGTATCACCTGAAAACGAGCAAGCAGCAAGGTGTTCAGAGGGATTGCATTTAGAAAAGCACAGATGGTAGTAAAGACAGTAGTGACAATGGAGGTGTGGGTGTTCGTCAGCTCGCTGCAGGTGTGCAGTTTGTATTCTCATATTCAAAGATTTAGCAACACATAAAAACTAACAAGAGTGAGTTAAACAAAAATAACCCAAAAAAGCATAAACTGGCTGCTGTGTTTCGACGGCCAGACTCTGAAGGTCGTGTGTCACAACCTCTCATCTCCCTGAAGGTTGTGACTGTTCATGATCCTCACGTGCTGTTTTCAATGTTGGCACTTTTAGGCTGCTCCTTGACTTATTTTGATTTTTTTTCACTGTTTATTCTGGGTCTCTCTCAGATTTAGCGTATTTATTCACTGTGTGGGTCCTGTGTGCGCGTGCAGTAGGAATAGCAGTATTGAAATTAACGGCAGAATTTACTGAGCATTTATGTAGCGTGACTGACAGCGTGCGTGCATGCGCGCGCGCGCGCTGAATAATTGGAACTTCAATGCCCACAATCCCCACAGACACCCTCGGCCCCCCTCCGCCCCTCCTTACTCAAACCCATTTAACAAACCGGGTCAGTTCGCGATTGGTCTGAGTCTCCGGTGACATCAGGAACCAACGTGGGGTTCTCTGAAAGTGATTGGTTAGAATAAGGCAGCGCTTCCCCCAATCAGAGCACGCAGAGGGTCCTCGGTCAGGGGAGAGCTTTTAAGGTGGAACCGAGTTGTTGATATCTTTCTCGACGGTGTAAATTGAGACGTGTTAGCATGAAACTGGAGTTTCTCTCACCTTTAGGGCATGCAGTTGATATAAGAAAAAATACAAGACGCGCAGTTCACTGACTGACAGGTGACACGGTTAGAGGGTAATTTTCTCATGTTACGGTGAGGTTTAAAAAAAAATGCTGCTGCCTTCACCATCTCTTGGGTTTCTAGTATTTCATCGTTGCAACTTCGACAGCAGTGTTTGGTCAAGTAAGGCAGGTAAATGTTAAGAAGCTAATGATATAATACTGCCTTAATGGCCGAGCGTTAACAACTAAACTGACTGCATGGTAAGTGGTTAACACAGGGGTCACCATACATTATGCCTCTTAAAGGCGGGGTAGGGGATCTTTTTCTGGAACATTTTTTTACATATTGCTTGAAATACTCTTCACACCCCCATTGCAACCAATTAATTAAAGGTTTTGACACAAATATGAAAAGTTTTAGTGGCCTCTAGAACGTACAATCTAGGAAAAACAGTATCCAATCATTGTGAACGGACCGTTCACAATGATTGGATACTGATGCCGTCTATCAAACTGCAATCTGCTCCTCCTTCCCCCTGTGCGCGTACCCTGCTCCGTGAACGAATTACACGTCCAGAAGCTTGGCAGGAAGCTAAACTAGAGCCAGCTTGGCTAGCACCTAGCATTATTAAACGTATAGTTAGCATAAACTAAATACTAAATACGGCAACGATCGATGCTTGCTGTCAGAACAGCGCTCGTGCACCTTCGTGTACTCTAGAGGCGTGCCTTCGGGGGGAAAGTGAAGAAAAGGGTTGGGACTTTTGACCTGTGTATTTTCAAAATGCAGCTTCGCTGGACTCAAAATCCAGGATCTCCTACCCTACCTTTAACACTGTATTACGGTGTCCTAGGGTTTGGCAAGCCAATTCTACTGGGATGTAAGAATATAACAATGCATTTTTAACGTTTCACCAGTGACAAATATTGGCTACAGTATCATATCTCACCACATTGCCCTCCAGACCCCTTCATACTATAGGTAGGGTAGGGCCCATTTCCCAGTTTAGTTGCAAATGTCTTGCTAAAATGTAATATAATTGCTGGTATAATTGGACTTAGAGCTGAGATCCCAGCGTCTTTTAGTTCCTCGCTGATTTTGGTCCTGTGTGTCTTTAGAGGTTGACTCTGACAGCTGACTCTCCTCTGTGGATCCTCCCAGGCTGTTTCCTCACTGTTCCTCCAGCATGGCCAAGCATAAGGTCAGCCTGACATACTGTTTCCTGTGTATTTTGAGTATAGGCAGGAACTACAGCTGTTTTTTTTTTTTTTTTTTTTTGGGTGGATGGGTGGATTTTTTTTAGAAAATTATTTGATAAAAGCCTTTAGGATGCAAGTAAGTGGCTGATTGGAAGCTCATTCGACGACTGACAGGTTGTTGTTGAACCTCAGGAAGCCGGTCCAACTTTTCATGTACTGTTTTCTACTCTGTTAAACTATGAATGAGCATCCATCATTTTGCACCAAGCAGTTCCACCTTGTTTAGGCTCCTGCAACCTGATAGACCGTGTCTCTTTGGATCGGGTCTGCGCTAATGTCTGTGCGCTTGTCTCTCTGAAAACCCTGTGTGAGGAGTCGGGGGAATAATTACTTTCATAATCTATTCTAGACAATTAGATGATGCTGATTAGTACAATGGGCTACATGAAGAATGGTGTTGGTGGTGGTTATGGGTCGGGACATCATTGCATGCCTGTGTGTGTGTGTGTGTGTGTGTGTGTGTGTGTGTGTGTGTGTGCGCGCGTGTGTGCGTAGACAAAGACAAAGCCGAAAGTATGTAAAGAAAGCCGGTGTGTCCGATGTAGAGAGCACTCAGGCTTTGGGAGGTACATATTTCCTCCCTGAAATTTATGGCACTCTGCCAAAGGGGTCTGTCATGTTTCTTTTGAGCACTCGGAGTTGTTTCACAGCGTGAAGTCGCCGGGTTTGACTTTGTGAAGCTCACTCCGTTGACCTGTTCAGTGTCTAACCTCCAGCCCCCGTAAGAACCTAAAAAGGATACATGGTTTGGATGTTTACACGTGGAGATTTTAGTGAGAAGGTGGTGCTGTTGTTTTATAATGTTTGGGCCGCCGCCGCCTCCTCATTCCAAACTTGATATCCAGTGAGAGCTCATCTTGGTGTCTTTCCCGTTTTCTCTAGTGTTGCTCTCCAAAGCTGCCTCTACGGATACGTAGCTACTGTCACGAGTGGTACCGCACTGAATTAGATTATTCCTTCAGGAATGGATTGCAATCATGGCCTTTAGCACAAAGCAGGGTCAACATATCCAGGGTATCGTTGGTTGATCTGGCTTTAAAAAAAACCCCCAAAAAACCAGAACAATCGCTAAGCTAAGTTTTCCCATCAGACGACAACCCACCATTTTGGACATGAAGACACACAGTTCTAACAAAAAGCAAAAAGTGGACTAATAGGAGAATTTTAACGTTGAAAGTCTAAGTTTACACAGGCTGGAAGCTGCGGCAGTCGGAGCAGGAGGAAAAAAAACGACCATTTCAACATGAATTCATGAGCTCATCAATTTCAGTGTCTTAATAAAGCAGGAGCAGATCTAACTTTTTTTGATAAAAGCGTTTTATTGGATAACTGTTCTGAGGTCATTTTTTAAATTTTTTTTATTCAGTTGGATGAAGCCCTAAGGGCAAACCAATGAGTCAAACCAGTAAATGTCCATGTTCACTTTCTAAGGCATCCAAGCCCTTAAATGTTAAATATACATTGTTAATATTTTAAATGATGATTTTGATAAAGGAGAGAATTGAACTGGTCTGAAACTGAGAGGCACGGACAAAAAGAAGAGACTCTTCTGTTGTCCAAACAAGAGAATTAATTGGCCGGGATGTGGTGCTCTTACATGTGTTGTTATCTTATCTCACCCCCCCCCCCCCCCCGGGAGACCTTCTCCGGAGAAGCTTCCAGGTTAAGTTGCTATGGCACCGAACGCTGGTGGGAAGTAAAAAGATTTTTTTCCTGCCGCATTGTGGGGATGCTGTCGTTTGTACGCCTGCAGAACTCTTTCTCCTTATTTTTTCGGGACTGATCTGTAGAATGCTTCAGGCCATTGATACCGGATGCTAAACGTATGCACAGCATGCAGGTTGAAGCTGGAACGAACCTGTAACCTGTATCATCATTAGCTTAATAATATATACCGCTCCCTTTGACTCGGTGACACCAACACAGATAAACTAAATGTCTCTGGAAGTTTTAGAATTGGAGAGATTTTCATGATTTGGCCAAAAAGGAGGGGATCGCCAGCTTGTTTTCTTTGAGCGGAGCATGCACCCAGAACCTATTAAACTCACGCAGAATGCATTGTATCACTTCAAAACATAGCTTCAGCACTGCCTTGGCTCACACTGTGGGAATCTGAGCCAAGGTAGTGCATCAGTGTCAGTTAAGTCAGTCCAGTGCATATATTAGCGTTGTTTATCTCATTTCTTGGCAATGTAATTCAATTTCTAGCAGTAAGGTCCAGGTCCGGTAAGGTTTGACGTGGACAGTAAAAACCCGAAATCTCACAGGGTTATGCACAAAGTGCACGTCCTAGATCAAAAAACCCTGAGTTCTCAGCTGCCAATAAATGCAGCGCATACAACCCTGTGGGAAGGTCACCCTCACACACCCGCGATGTCACCAGCTGGTCTCCATGCACCCTCTGCCCAAAGGTCACAGCTCTGTACATCCCAAACGCAGCAGAATAAGGGGCAACGTGGGAATTGCCAGCACAAAGCTGCGTGTCTGCGTAAGAATGCCACTCTATACTTCAGCTCCTTATAAAGCGCAGAAAGAGCCAAGAACAACGGGGCCTTTTGAGCGATTGAAAGGATGCTTTTGCACTTCTTTTCGAAAAATTCCCTTACGCCTGCAAATGTTTCATGTACCAACTGGCTTCGCTGGCGTCGGTGGGATCTAATTAAGTATTTTCTGAAAGCGCCTGTCCTTTTCCAAACAGTTCCTTTGGATCGTTTCCCACATTGTTGAATATGGTACATCATCGCCGTGCTGTAAATGTATCAATAGATTTCTTATTTCACGGAGACTAAACGAGTCATTTGTTCGTTTTGTTTTCAGCTGCATGTACAATGATTGGTCCAAAGATCAGTGGACCTGTGCGAAGCAACAGAACCTAATCCCATTACCTGCTGTTTCTGAATTAAATCGAATTACACAGCAGACCTTAAAATGTGACCTTAATTGACTGATTATCATAAAACACTCCAACCTGCCCCCAACCCTTAACCCCCAAATTTTGCTGGATTATTTTTTAGCCCGTTTTCGAATATCCAGACAACATTATTCCACAAATAGTTTTTTAATCAAAGTGACACGCAGAGCACCGACACTTCCACCTTTTTTGTAGAAGCCTGACACGCTCAACATTTAAGCAAACTTGACAGTGACTTTCAGGGAAGATTAACATTAAAAAGCATTAGGCTTTACCAATAAAGGGATCCGCAGTGTTTGGTATAATAGGACGTCTGTATGTGTCCTTAATTGAGGCTTTGGGGCTGCCCTCTGGCTAACCCTCTTGTTATCAAATGCAGTTTCTATCTTACTGGAAATCCTCCACGGATGCCAGGACCGACTGTGTCCGAGTCTACTGTGTCGGATTAATGGCTGTTTGATCAAGTTCAAAGCCAGAGCTGCCCTGGATAAACTCATTATAAACAGCGCCAAAAGATGTCTAAGCCAGCCCGGTGTGCTGTACTTGGAAAGTCTTTAAATAACAGGTCTTAGACGGTCCAGGTCCATTCTTGGTACTCCTGTAAATAACATTTGCTGAAGAGCCAGCACTCAAAAGTAGGCAGGCCAACATTTGCATCCCGCTGCGGCTGGGATATTTCTGGGGTGTTACAGTGGTAATCCTCCAGATACTCGACTTACTGATTTTGATTGCATCCCTGGCAGTGAATGGACGTTCCTCCTGAGGAGGGCATGCAGTTTAGACAAAAGCCCTTCACAATGCATGGCTCTAGATGTTACTACGATGTTTTAGAAACGTCTGTTAGAGCTCGTCGACGGCACGCTCTCTTTCAACCCTCTCTTTACGGATTTTTTTCATTCTTTTCTCGCCTCCATTTATTTTGTTTTTTTAGACAAAGGGCACATTCAGATGACCCAGCGTAATTTAAAGGGTTCGTTAATTTTTTTGTCTAAAGAAACATTCAGTGACTCGTGTTAACTCGGAGATTCAGAGCCACCAAAAAGCAGAGAGAGACTCGGGTTTGCCCGGACTGATGAGAGCAGTAATGCAGGCACGTCAGACCAGCAGCCAGACTGTCGTACAGACACAGTTTTTGCAAATCAATGCATTCGGATTTTGTCTACATTTCAAAAGATATTCCAACTATTTTGGAAGTGAGGTTGTGTAGCATTAACAGTAACCGTACAAGCCGCTCGCTGGCACCGAATCCGGTTTTGGTTCAGTTTGCTTCGGATGAACTTTGAGTTAGTTTGAGGAGAGCTGGGAGTGGATGTACGTGCTTTTTCACTTTCCAAACATCCATATGCATAAGCTTCTCTGGAGGTGGCTTGAGAAACCTTATCACATGCAGTCTGAATGCGTTCAAACCCGGATTCGTGTCTGATTAAGCAGGATTAGAGCGTTATCCATACATCTCAGATGCATTTTAGTGCACGGTGTAAACTGGCTAATACATTTATCACTCTGAGAGACTGTTCTCTGTGTGTGTGTTCTTGTGCCGACTTTTGAGCGTGTCCGCATGGATGTCATGAATTTGTGTACGAGTGTCTGAGCGTTTGTGTCTTTGCATCGCGATTCATATCAGTTTGAGCCTGACTCTTTGTGCGTGACTGATTGCTTTGCGTGTCCGACCACAATTGAGAACGGATCCATCTCTTGCCTTTCTCTCTCACTCTGTGTGTGACCGGGTGTCTCTATCTACTCAGTTCCACCTTAAGAGGAGCTTTAGCAGCCTGTCGTGTTTGTGTTGAAGCCAACAGGCACAATATATTACAGTCTAGGGCTTGCTGCTGAAAAGCCCGCTGGATCCTCCACTGACCTGCTGTTCTTTCCTGCTTTCCTCTTGCGTTTTTTTTTTTTTTTCCACATTTAGATTAAAAACAAAGCTCTCACTCTCTCCTCTCCCCTCCCTCCTTCCTCTTCTTCCTCTCCTTATTTTTTTTCTGCTGCTGCAGTCAAGGCTTCAGTGTGTCAGAGGAGGGAGAAAGCAGAGAAGAGGACTATTTGGTTGCGCTGAGTGAGTGTTTATGTTTGTATGTTTCGCCATTGGACTGCTGGGTGAAGGGGCACGAGAGGAAGAGTACGAAGAGGAGGAGAAGTAGAAGAGCGGAGCGTGCCCGGACAAAATCTCTGTCATGTCAGTGCGTGTGGACCTTGACTGATCACAAGCTGAGGAGCGGGGGGACAGACGAGGAGAAACTCTGGCTTGGGTTTGACTGGAGAGAAGGAGGGAGGAGGTAAAGTCCGCTGCACAGTTTTATCATGACATTGTTGGATAAACGAGTCGACGGACTGAGTGTTCTTCGGTTGTGTGTCAACAGGAATTTGCGTTAAAAGATAAAGACAGAGAGCAGCAAAGAGGAGAGTGAAAACTGCTGTGCTCAACCCAGCGAAGGAGCGGGGACAGGACTTACAGAGAGTGTGTGTGAGTGTGTGTGGCGGTGTAACCGGTGGAGGGCAGAGGAGTGGAGGGCCAGGGGACTAACCTGGCCATCAAACGGACTGGAAGCCTCTCCTCTCCAGGGATCATGTACCCTCAGGGCAGGCATCCGGTAAGTTCCTCCTTATGTCTCTCTGCCGCACTTTTTCCCCGTCTCTTCATCTTTGCCCATGACTGTCTCTCCATCTCCAGTCTGTGTGTTGCTTTTATTTCTCAGACCTGCTTTGTCACTCATTTTCCCTTCGGTCTTTTCTCGCTTCTATTTTGTGCCCTTCTTCCTTAAACTTCCTCGTGGTCTTTCCTCCTGTGTCTCTGACCCCTGGCCTCACCGTGTCATTTGTCCCGCTCTCATTTATTTAAACGGGGCTGTACTGTAACACGAGGAGGGTGACATGACAGGAGGGGAGTGGGGTGTTTGGACTGCTATGTACACATACACACCCCACGTCCCTCTCTGTCAGCCTTTGAGTTGATGATTGGTTGTGTCGGTTGCATATACTTCAATCAGCTCTACTCAGCTCGTGTGTGTACGTGTGTGTGCGCGCGCATTATTGTTTATTCATCAAAGTGCAAGACTGTTTGTGTGGGAGGCGATATGTGTGTTAGAACAGTTCTGACTGCATTAATGTATGTATGCATGAGAGGAGAAGACGTAGTTTGGCCGTTGACTGTCCATTTGCTTCTTTCTGTTGCTAAGCAAAAGCTCACACGACACGCAGACCGTTTAATTGATGCTTGAGTTCTACTTAATTCATTTCCATTACCACCAAGGAAGGCCGTGAGTGCACAAGTGCTTCCCTTTTGATACCTCTTTAAAGTCCCTTACGTCTTTCCATTTCACCCTCCATCAGTGGTGAGAATTTGCTGTTGATTTAATAGCGGGGTAAACTAAAGGTTACATACACTAAAGAGCACAAAGGGATGAATGACAGCTTAGGCTGAGTCTGGCTTACACCATTCGTTTCACAGGGGCCCTGATCTGGTTGCTATAATCAGATTTGGTTGTCAGTCTCTTTGTATCTGATACAGATGGGTCAGTGGCCACTTTGCCTCACAGTCAGCCAGTCAGCCAAGCTCTCACTCAGCCAGCCATGCAGCCAACTAGCCAGCAAGCTATCACGTAGAATTATGAATGACATTTTCACAAGAGGAAGGCATGAGGAATCAATTACATGTACAGAGAGAATGCTAATAAGCCAGCCACTGGAAAGATGCAGAGAAACGGGGAGAGGTGAAAAACAAAGGGAGATGGAGAAAGATGTAAGATGTAAGGAAGAAGTAAAGGAGACACAAAGAATTCTTCAAAAACCCGCTGCCGGGGGTGGAAAGAGAAATGAAAATGAATGAGAGACGCGGATGAAGAGAGTGTGAACATTCCTCTGTTCTCTGCTTTAGAGGCGTATCAGAGAGCTTCCTGCTGTGATGCTCTGCGTTTGTGATAAAGTTCAGTGGCAGATTGAGCCAACTCCAACAGATCGATAGCCTCTATCTCGCTCTTTCTGTCTCTGTGTTTTTCCTCCCGTGTTTTCCCTCTGCCCCCCTTTCTTCCTCTGCGGCCCTCCTCTGCCAGCGGAACTTTATTTCTGGTGTTGCTATGAAATGTGATCTGCAGAGAGGTGTGAAGCTGCACAGAACACTCGAGCTTGTGCATGCGTGTGTGTTTGTCTGCTTTTCCAACTATTGGGTGTGCGTGCTGTCAGACTATGAGTGTATGAGTGTGTACATGTTAAAATGCATGTACATGGGGTGTCTGATCAATAGGAGTCAACTTAAGTCTTTTTTTTGTAAACTGTCTGCTATGCTTAGTTGATTTGGAATGATAGCGCTGCAATATTACTGACTGTCGTTGTTCTTTGTACCATTCAGTCCATTACCTAGATAGTTGGACACTTACATGGCAATCAAGAGCTTGGCCTCACAGGTCCATTTGGCATCACATTTTTATACCCTCTTTACCTTTGTAAGTGTTGTTGCTGTTATTGCGGTTCGCAGACCTAGCCAAAAATGTAAACCAAATGATAAAACAACGTTCTTACATGGGACTCACATGGGAAGCCAAATCAGGATGTGACCTCACATGGTACTCGACCACTACACTCATGTCCTTATGCATTTGTCACTTATTCAAAGAGCTGACGGATGCTGAAGGACAAGCTGCCTGTTAGTAAGAGTCCCGGGCGGCGTTAATATAACAGCAGAAAGTCTTGACACCCTGCAAATGAGACCAAGTTGAACATTTCCATAAGCCGTGTTTCCAGACAAAGTCGATTGGAATTTTTTATTTTTTTCTCAAGGACTTTTTCTAATGAGCTAAAAAGGTGCTTTTAGACTGCGGATTGTTTTTCACCGTGGTCTAAGGACCCTCATTAGTTTGGCAGATTCGTCAGCTGGTGCATGAAAAATCGGCCTTTCTCCTCTCTGCTCTCTGCGTCGTATTTGTGTGATGGGCAGGGCTGGGCTGAGCAGCAGCACTTTTCCACAGAGCAGTGAGGCTGCAGCGGACATTATAACGTGTGCATGCAAGTAGCTTTCTGTCATGTTAAACCTTCCCACGGTTTCAAAGCACTAAAAAGGTAGGTAAACTTAAGTCTGGCATTAATCTGTTGCAGTACTTTGTGTTACTTTTAGTGTCATAAAACTGTCTGACTACTTAAAAAATAGAAAGGACAACAAGGACTTATGGTGTATTGTGAGCACATACTACATACTGTGAGACCTCAGTAGGTGTCATGCTGCATATCCTCGCTGATGTCAGTCAGACATCACGGTCCAATTCCCATCAGCGTGCCCTGAATGCAGCTCCTCTCACCCTTCCCTCTGTGTCCCTTTGGAGCTGATAAACGTGCCTTCAGTATGCAAAAATTACAAAGTGCATCCAAAGCTCGAGCATCATTATTATTATCATTGTTTTTTTTTTTTTTTTTTTTTTATCAGAGAAGTAAGACTTTGTTCTCCTCTCTCTTTGGTGGGAAAGGGTTAAAACTGAGGGCTGATTTGCCAGGCGAGTGGAGCTGTAATTGGTTCCACTGGATTTTTGTGGAAAGTGTTATCAGAACGGTGTGTGTGTGTGTGCATGAGGAGTTTTTGTTTAATGTGTGCGTCTTAGTGCTTTGTGAGTGTATACTTACGTACATATTTGCATTGGCAGAGTGTGTTGACTTGGATGGGCGTGAATGTGTGTTTGTCGGTGGGTACGTTTTGATTTGTGAGGTTCAGTGTTGCCTCATACGTGTGTTTGCCGGAAAGCGTGAAGTGCCTTTGTTTGTGACTGTACGTGTGTCTCGGCGTGTGTAAAAAAAAAAAAAAAAAAAAACTGTGCAAAAGCTTTGGGATTAGGAAATGTTGATTTTAAAAAGTTACGTTATTAATAATTGATGTTTATTCATGAACTTCCCGCCAACTGCGGAAAACGGATGAAAACTAAATCAGATCAACATTTGGTGTAAGCCCACCCCCTTCAGCCTGTTAAACGGCTCCAGTTTTCATGGTACATGGCAGGTTGATTGTTCAAATCATCGAAGGATTCAGTTAGTCTTAATCTGACTGTTTTGGGGCCATACCATCTGTCGGGGGACTCCTTGATCTTCTTGTTGCTGCAGCTCATTGTTTCTACTCCGGCTGCAGAATGAGGGTACGACCGATCACGAACCTCCCTGCTGTCGCTGGGCGATGAATAAGAATCGAAACATGTGACTGCCTAAAACTTTTGCATTTACGTTTGATGTGTCCTTGTGTCTCAGTAAAATAGCTTGTATTTGCAGCTGTTAAAGTGCTTGTGCGTCTGTGTTAGGAAGAGGAAGGGGAAAGGAGAAAAGGGCTGCTCTGTGGTTGTGTACTGTGTGCCAACAGCAATAAATAAAGTCCCAGTTCGACCTCGACTGTTGCTGTGAATGTACAAGCCCTTGATTGGCTGCCACACCCCAGTTAAAAGGGCGTGGATGTGTGCGTGTTGGAGTATGAGTTCGGGCCGGACTCACACATCAAAGTATGTATTTTACAGCACTGTAAACACCCTCACAAACAAGCGCAGCAGGCCCCTGCTCTCTTATCTACACGTTTACTTCAAGCTGCAGAGTTTAGAGAGGTTTGGCTGTGTTTGTGCTTCATGCTGTCACTGTAGGTTTTTGCATATGCAACAGGTTTTTAACCCTGTCCATGCAGCTGGTGGAGAGACGAGAGGGAATGAAGGATGGGAAAATTTGGCCTCTGGTGTAGAATGAAGAAAAATGCTGTGGATAACCAGTCAAATCTGCTGTGAAGACCTTTATTACACCGTCTTTGCCGCTCGTAACAATAAAATGAGGAGTTGAAGAGAAAGTAAAAAGTATGCGTGTAGTTAGAATGAATGAAACAGTTGGAAATCTTAATTTTCTATTTATTTCTTTTTTGTTGCACTAATTATTACTGAGTTTAATATGGATAAGCGCTTGCTAAAGTGCTCATTCTGTAGTTTTTTTTTTTTTAGTTTTTTAGGTACGCACATCTGCAGCACTTGCTTTCACATTTCATCTCATTGGACCTGTCACTTTTGTGCCTACAGCAGCTTGTTTTTCCCAAACATTTGTGGCTTTAATGAAACCCATGAACAGTCAACAGCCCAGCATATTGCCGCCAGCTCCCACAGATGACATTAAAACCATCCTCTCCATTGTCCTCCTCTTGTTTACTTTTAATTTCACTGAGCATTTCAAAGGCAGCCTCTATTTTTTATTTATTTATTTATTTATTTTTTAAAAAAAGTCAAAAAACCAAATGGGAACAATACAGCTGCAACCCACAGAACGAGCAACAGTCCTACAAGGAACCCGCAACTTCTGATCAAACATCAGCAGCCTCCCAGATTAAGACTGCTCCCTGATTGAAAACAGGCCATTTTCTGTCCACAAATCCTGTGTTTTGTGTTCTTTTCTTTGCCATTAAAAGGAACGATCAGAGCCAGGCTTGAAAAGAGTCCAGAGACTCATGTGGCTGCCAATCTCTCCCTGATTTGTAATCCACGACTGGCTTAGTGACTGACCGGTGAGCTGCAGTGTTAACTGGCTGGTCTCTCTGACTGACTGCTGGTTGCCTGGTTAACTGGCCTACTGACTGGCTTACTGAATGACTGTCCGACTATTAGTTTACCGGCTAGTTGGCTTGCTGAATGACAGCGAGCGTCGGCTTGTTGACCGTCAGTCCGAAGGATTGGCTGCAAAAGTGAGCGGAAGAGATGTTTGCTGGTTCTCAGCTCAGTGGGAGCGCCACCAACTGTAAATAGGCTCTCACTGTTTGGATTCCGGGTCTCTTCATTATCAAGACCTTTGAGTGGTTTGTGGAAAAGCGGGGGAAACTGTTCAAAGGCTTCATAAAATGATGGCTGATATCTAAGTTGGGTTTCCACTCTTCCCTTCTGCCTTTCTTCAGTCTATCACAGTCTGAACCAATGAGCTGTTGCTTATGTTCATTGCAGCGCACTTCAGCAGACTCAAACATTTGCGCGAGCACACAGACACACTCACTCACTCACTTGGAAACATGCACACGAGGGCCACTGACTCTCCTCTTCCACACTTTGCATTTCACATCTATTCATGTGCCTTTTTTCCTGAATATTTCACCAGCCACTTATTATTTAATGTGCTGAATCTGAATGTGTCTCTGCTCGTCTCTGAGACACGCAGGGGGAACAAAGGGGTAGAAAGGAGTTAAGTGTGAAAGAAAAGAAAAAGAAGGGTGGAGCTGCAAGAGAGAGGACAAGACAGAGAAAATGTTTGCGAGTGTTTAGTTTGAATGAAAGCATCCGTGCATGGACTTGTCTGCTTATACCGTGTGAATACTCGTCAGTTGGCAGAAAGTGTGCCAGGGGCCAAACAGACAGGCAGAAAAGACAAACACTCAGATAGAATCTCGTCTTTCCCAATAATTCCCAGACGTGCATCTGTTTCACAGTTGCTGCCTTTGCTGTGCAGCAGCCGCCAGTGGTGGAGGTAAAACAAACAGGCTGCTGCTTGAAGAGAAGACGTCCATGTGATAATCCGACCAGCAGAGAGACTGACAGAGGGGCTGATAGAAGTAGATTGACCTAATATTCAGAAAGAAGGGGACACGAGTTTGACTGAAATTGAGTATGACCGTTAGCAAGACTGTTGCAAGACTGAGTCATTGGTAGGTAAAGGTTTTAAGTTTCGAAATTGTTTTGATTTGATGTTTTTCAAAAAAATGAAACAAGACATTATAGGCACTGCTCTATAAGCCATTTAATAGCTTCACAATAAAAAAAGCGTTTGAGGACAGTGGAACTGACACTGGTCAAAAACCTGCCAACGCCTGCTATCATCTGGCTCTTTGAGTGCAATGGGAAAGTGTGCATCGTGCATTCAGGCCTGCATCTCATGACTCTGCTGTAGATGAAGGTTTAAATCGGCTCCAACTCGGCTCGGCTTTGATAGGAACACGAGACACGGTGTACGCGCTGATTTTCACTATTGTTGCTGCTGTCGGGGAAGCAAACCATGTCACGGCTCCCATTTTTGTTACAGGAACGCACGTTAATGGACTGTATCTTTTCACATGGAGGCCCGGGAACTGACAGCAGCAACTCGCGGCCAAGAAGATTTATTGTTTTTACCTGTAGTGAAGACAGCTGGAAGCTTATTGTCTCTCCCAGTGTGTGGGGCTGACAGCCCAGGTCCAGTCAAACATAGTAAACTAGCCTGGTTATCTCAAGAGTCATGGTTATCAGAAACACAGCCTGCGCCATACAGTGTAACATCCTCCCTTCATGTTGTCATGGTGACACGCATTTCCTCTGGGAGGTAAAGGTATACTGGACTGTTAAGTTTTAGCCTTCAGGGCACTGATGACGAACCCACCAAAGCTGGAGCTAATAAACACCCGTGAATACTCCAGAACAATTCGACGTGGGATGAATGTTGATTGACACATTCCCATTGCACTCCCAAGGCCTGATGTAGGCGGATGTCAGTAGGGTTTTTTTTTTTTTTTGACCAGTGAAAGAAAGGCTCAAGTAACCTCCACACTCGTTAGGAAGCGTTCAACTGCAGTGGTTTTTCTTTTTCTTTATGCTGCAGTTGGCTTCACATTATTCAGCTGTTTGACTGTGGTCACATGCGGAACGATGAACCCACCAACGCAGTTAAGAAAAAAGCAGCTCGCAAATGAGCACCAACGGAGATGAGCAGTGTTTTGTAGTAAAGCTGTTTTTTTTTTGTTTTTTTTGGGGTGGGTAACACTAGACGTGATGTAACCCTGTGAAGGCACCTTAACCTTTCAAACAGTATCTTTACAATGAGACTTCTCGTATTCGCGCCACGAACTGTGTACGACTTTGTCAGAAGTGCTCACGTATCATCATGCCACAGACGGACTGACACGCGGTGGAACACACCCGCAGACAGACATACAGGTGTTGGTTAAGGTCTGTGAGCGTCGCCTCCAACCCGTTATGTGATACATTAAAAGAGGCTTCATCCACCAGTCCTCCCGTCCCCTCACCCCCTGCCCCCCTCAGATAATCCCTCCTAATTCTCTGCTAGCCCATGCTGCCTCGTCCAAATTGTGATTGACTGTTGTCCCACTTGGTGTGTACAGTCTATTTGTGTGTCTGTGCACGATTGACCTTTCTCTCTCTGCCTCTCGCCTCCTCCTCCACCTCCACCTCTTAGATTAACCGGATCAGTTTTGGGTTTCAGGATCCCCTGTGCTGGATGACGGGGTGCTCTCACACAGACACATGCTGACACACACACTCACACATGCACATATATACAGCATATGAAAACGCAGGAGGCAGTAGTCTGTTTTTTGGCCCTTTGTGACGTGCTTACTGCACCCCTAACAGTCTGGGCTGCCATCTGCCACAATACAGGAGAGATGAAACGCACACACACACACACACACACACACACACACACACACACACACACACACACACACACACACACACACACACACACACACACAATCTGACAACAAATGTTTGTTGTGGTGTACATATGGCATGACTTGCTGATGCCTCCGTCTTTATAAACACTGCAAAGCTTTGTACGTATAGCTAATGTAGTTTAAAGCTCAGTTTTGCTCCTACTAGCTTAAGTGTCCTTGAGAAGACTCTTTTTATTGCTATTAAGTCCGAACTAATTTGCTACTAGCTTTTCATACAAGTTCTTACAAACAGAAGTCAGCACAAGCAGGGAATATTGTATCTGCTGCCTGGGGACTATCTGACTCAATTTTTATTTTCCTTTTTTATTTATTTATTTATTTTTGTTGTTGTTGTTGCTCATAAGATTCATCTCTCCAGGGTCTATGAAACTCATTCGAAAAGGTGCAAGTGGCGAATCAAAAGTGAGGCATTTTTGGAGTTTTTGTCCAAGAAATGAGAAGAATTCAAATCTCTCTCATCAGCGCACCGCCCAGGCTGCCATGTCAACACCAATGGCTGCGACTCGCAGATCTCTTGCATAATCCTGATCTGACTATGAGCTTTGTTATATGACTTAGTGGTGCTGATGTAACCTGCCAGCAGCACTTTGTCTGTGTGCATTCACATGACAGTGTGTTCATGTGTGCACGGCAGCAGATGGTGGGAGCGGTGTTACCACAGGCCGATGGACAGCGTACGGGTTGGAGCGACCAGGCTGTGTTGACTACAGCAAAGACACTCTTTGTCTGCCTCTCTTTCGTTCTCTCCATCCCCTCATCCTCTTCCCGTCCCCTCTGTGTCAGACGGATGAATGGTTGGCTATCTCTCTCAGTCAGCGGCCACACCACTCTTTCATCATCTGTCTCTCTGCTCGAGCTTTCATTCCTCTGTGAGATTGTCAGACTAGTCTATCACTCCCTTCATCCATCACTCCATCTGTCAGATGGATATCCATCTCTCCTGACTTTTTTTTTCCTCCTCGTCAACCCATCCCTCTCTCTCTCCCCGGCCTCCCCCTGTGGATCAGTGTGTTTTGTGTGTGTACTTAAAGTGTGACTGTGCGTGCACAGTAGTGTGCGTTTGTTTGTTGATTTGTTTTTCAATGTGCTTTTGGCTATGTTTGTGTGTGTATCTGTGTGTGCCAGATCGTTATCTATCCCCCGATCCCTCCCTCCCTCCCCTTCCCCACTGAGAGTATGTGTGTGTGTGTGGAGTGAATCAAGGTCAGTGGGGATCTGCCAGCAGACACCACCCTCCACCTCCCTACAACCAAACCACCCACCCACAGGGTTTGTCTGTATTGTGCCCATGCAGCCATCTAGATGTCCCCACTATGCCTGCCTCAGCTCAGTTTAGCTCGGGCTCAGCTCGGCTCTGCGGATTAATTACTGGGTGAACCCACCGCGTGTCTGACCTCCGCCATCGGACTAATTGAAATCTAATTGAATTGTGCTTGTCTAGACTAATGAAGCCCCGCCACTGAAACCGCCAATCTTTTAGCCTTAGCTTCAGGCTGATACCCACCCTCGCTGCAGCCTAACGACAGCATTGTGCCGCTCACTTTGGATTGATGGAAAAGTAAATGGATGCTTGCACGGATAAGTTAACGGCTGACCAAATGATGTACAGATGGGTAATGAAATGATCAGTCACGATGAAAGAATGAAACTTGATTTGGACAAACACACGATATAAATATAAGATCAATAACCTTGAACTGGGTAGAAGTAGCTCAGCTTTCTCAGACTCATAGATCATTTAGTAATAAGAGGGAAAAAAGGGTTGAGGACGGCTCAGAGTCAGTAACTGGCTCTGATGCTCTTGGCTTGACCGCACGCTTAATTGCTGCAAAGTTACAAAGTGAAAGCTGATGAGTTTGTCATCATCATGTGCTTATCAATCAGTCAACAGTCCTCCTGGGGATGCTGCTGGCAGAAGCAGTTTCCCACTCGACAAACAAGTCTCCTCTGGTGGGAAATAATCCAACTGGTATTTCTAACGGGTTCAAATGACGACAGTTGTCACAGGTATTTATCTGCTCCACTTCTGACCAGTAGTAATGGTAACGTGACACCCTGCTAATTTTAGCTTGCTGTGCTTGGAGCTGTAAATGTGAGTGACACCGCAAAATAAGTTTCTACATTTTGAAAGCCTATCGTTTGGAGGTGTGCCGGCTTGTGAACAGAGTCGTGACTGTTTGCTGTACAGTTCTGCCCACAGCCACCACCACAGCCCTGAGTCTCATTAAATGTTGTCTCTTCCTGTCGCAGCGGTCTGAAGGGTGTCCATGAGAGCAGTTACTGGAGTGCACCGGAATACCACCTAAACAAGTTTAAAAGGGCCAAGACAGGTGACGCACAGTGAATGAATGTGACTGGTAAAGAGTAGACTATCCGGCAGTCAGATATTGTGAGTCCCATGGGGCGGAAACAGTTGCCAATCTAAATTGGGAGGAAAAAGAGAAGAGGGGGAAAAAAAAAAAAAAAAAAAAAGAGATTTCCTCTGGGAACTGACAACCCTGTCTGCGTACTCCAGCCCCATCCCTAAAGAAAACAACTACAGCATCAAAAACATCAACAGTGCCCTTGTTTCTCCAACTTCGTGGAGACTTTGGTTGAAGGCGGGCTGCTGTCGGAAGCGCTTTAGACGGACATGGAGGGCTGGCGGCGGCGGTCGACCCCCTGGGAGTAGCTTATTTTTGTCGGGCCTTCTTTAGCTTTTAGCAGGTGAGAGACGGTGCCGTGATTCCTTATAAGTTATTCATTTGATGTTTCCGCCCTTCTCAGCTCTTTGTAAGCTGGAATACATTAGAAACCTGGCAGAGTGGAGAGGATGCTAATGTGGAAGAGGGAGAGGGGAGAGGAAGAAAGGATGAGGGCAATGGAGGGAAGGAGGCAGAGTCATTAGAGGAGGAGGAGAACAGAGAGACAGAGGGCAAGGTTTTATGATGTGTGGGAAGGGGAAGTGACCTTCCCTCTCACTTTCATCATGGCTTTTTTTCCTTGCTCCCTGACGCACAATTGCACAAGCACACACATTCACAGCTGCGCTCGCCCGCACACACTCCCATGTTTGGTCGATGCAGGTTCACATGCACAAAGGCACAGTGCCTCCATTCTCCTCTTGTTTAGACGCATACATCTACCCACATGCACACCTTGGTTTCTGAAATTCATCCAATCTTTTTATCTTTTACCCGTGCAGGTTCCCTTGCAGCCTGGCCAGTCTTTCAAGTTCACAGTCCTGGAAACTCTGGACCGTATCAAGGAGGAGTTCCAGTTCCTCCAGGCTCAATATCACAGGTAAACTCACACACATGACACATATATGCATACAAGTGGTACTCTTCCACATTTTAGTGGTAAAAACAACACATTATAATTCAGCTCTGTGGAAGTGGGTATTGATTTCTTGATTATATCAGACAGTGAAGCTAACACTCACTGCAAGGGCTTTCCTTTGACCTTTAGTTCAAAATATGGGAAACTAATTGATTGTGAGCTGTAGCCTGACAAACTGAATAAGGACCCAGTCATCTCAAATCTATGTACACATCTCTAGCACAACATCTTTGCCTGAAAGAGTCCATGAGATCAATTTCATTGCATTTTTCTTTGACATTTCCTGTAGTATACAACACCTACAGTATGTGTTAGCCTGGCCCAATAATGACGATCTGTTTTTTTTATTTTTATGTATGCTTGACATTTCAAGCTTTTATTTTGTTGGCAAACATTTAAGAAACGATGACTCATCCAGCACATGGAAGTGTGTGTTGACTTTGGGATCTCTTTCTCAGGTTTTGAATCATAGCAGAGCTCATGTGGGCTGGTTGGCATTGGCCTGCTGAAATCAGAGCAGGTTGTTCCTTTCAGGAGAGAAGGGACGGCCTCCCCTAGCTTTATGTTTACAGAAATAAGAAAATCAGTGCAAGATTGTAACTTCTCCCTTTATCCCTGCTATCTCCCTGCTTGCTTTGGTCACATTATAATTTTTTTGTAACATTATAAAGTTGTTGTATGAGCCTCTTGACATGTTGGATTACAGTATAACTTCCAACATAGCAAATAGGTATTAGACTGGGTATTCGAGCTGGAGGTCTGTGATGATCATGTCGTCATGTGTCTGACCAGAGGTAATCGTGACTAAATAACGGCCATAAATACAGGGCAGATGAAATAACCTGCTGCGACACAGCAATACCAGTTTAATTGCAAGTGGTTGGGCGTGTTGATCTCAGTTGCACACCTATGTAAAATCAAGGAGCATGACAAAAATCTGACACTTCTGAACATTGGCTTTTAAACCGAGAAACTCGTTCCAAACTGAACTTCTTAACAGATCTGTGTAAATTCGCTGCGATGAAACCATCCCTGAGAGTTTCAAATTTGAGTTGCCTCGCGTACTTTGTGCGTAAAGTGTGAATCACTGCAGTGCAGAGTAAGACACACCCTATAAAGGTGAATTTTTTTCCCAGTGCCACTCTCAGGAGATAGTAAAGGCTCAGTCATGTGACTGGAAATGACTTTTGGTAACCTTACACACCTTAAACTGTGAATGACAACCCCCCCCACCCCCAAATAACTGAGCCATGTGGAAATTCTGATTTATTTTACTTGATGCAAATAAACCATGTGTGTCTGTTTTCATCCTTTTGTAGCCTGAAGCTGGAGTGTGAGAAGCTGGCCAGTGAGAAGACTGAGATGCAAAGGCACTACATCATGGTGAGTCTGACCACACCTTCAGCGGGGCTGTACACTGTTTGCTAGTCTTAGAAGAGTCTGATGGGCTCTTCTAGAAGAAATACAGTCCGAGTAACTGGATTGACATTTGGTGTTAATATCGGTGGAAGCTAGCAGTTTGCTTGCGGTCAAACAGTGATATATTTCACTCAATTGCTTTGTTTGGTTCTGTTTGTGAGTTACATTCTCACAACATGTAGCAGTAAAATTACAAGAAATATCCTCAACCTACAAAAAGATACATTGAGATTGTACTGAAAAGACTACATGAATATGGCTAATAGCTGGTAATTTTTTACGCTGAAAAGCATGTATGCAGATGAAAGAATCTTAAATATAAATAATAATATAACAAAAGTCCTCGTTTCTGTGAATTTTTCTTTCCCACTCTATTTTGCTCTTTAATTACGCTCACCGTAACATACCTTTTCCCATCCTCGCCACAATTTATTCCTCCTTCAAACCCTCTCGTTTAAAATTTTTTATTTTTTTTTGGGTATTTCTGTGGCTCTTGTTTTTCTCCTGTGCGCTAACAGCCTTAGCTGTCTGTGTCAGTGTGTCTGTGCGACTAAAGGCTCACATGTATCGTAAGCCTTCGTCTGTGGTACAAAACCCACACAGAGCCAAGCAGAATACGATATGCACCATCTGCTAAGCTGCTCACATTTCATAAACCTGGGAGAGCAAGGCAGGATCAGGGCTGTAAGCTAGATAGACACACAGATGGATAGACAGAAAGAGGGAGAAGCAGACAGGAAGATAAACAAACAGAGAGTGTGAGAGAAAAGCAAGCAGGCAGGTGAGCTGGCCGTCAAACTAATGGATGTAGAAGCACACAGACAGGCGGGAGATAAACAGATAAGATACACACATGTTTTTCCTCTCTGAAAGATAAAAAGTTTTATTCATAAGACATAAAAACACCCTGTTTTGCTTTAGTTTATCTGGCCCCTGGTAGCTAATGTTACCATGTGACTGCATGTTCAACCAGCATAATTCAGCCACTCCACCGACTCTATTGTTCTTTTCTCTCAGGCGAATATTTTGGAACCTCTTTTTAAAAGCTGTTTATCTGCAGAAATGGTACGTGCCTCTCCCCGTCACTTGTCACCTATGATCAGCGTTGTCAGTGATCAGTAAAAGTTACGTAATTCGGCTTTAAGCGTATTCATTATTCAGTTATTTAAGCTTCAACGATTTCGCTGCGACATATTTACCTCCTTTCACCCCAAGATGTTTCACTAGTTGCGTCATTCCTTTTATGGCATTAAAAAGATTTCCATGTATGATAAACCTTACTGCATAGGAACAACTAGTGGCTTTGTTGAGGGTCCCGTGCTACCAAGCCACTTTAAAGATGGATGTTCTCAAATGTTCTCGCAGCTTTTCTCAGTTAGGAACAACATACAACATAAAGAATGGTTAAGGACAGTGCAGAGTACACACAGAGTAAAAAAATACAAACACCCCCCCCCCAGATTTGGTAATGACACACTTTTCTTGATCTTCGGCACTCCCAATTTTAGCTGTGGTTTCATGGAATAACTTTGTGGAGCGAGCTGCCCAGACAAACCCTCCACCAGTTCTTACACTGTGGGAGAGGTGGTGTGCCAGCGTAGATGCATTTCTCCCGTCTTTCCATAGTCTGGTGCAGTGGGTGGCATTTAACTGAACTCTGTGCATATTAAATGTCACAACCTTTGTTATCACTGCACCACTGGTGCTCCACTGTTTCTCCAGAAACTGTGGAGTATCTCTGCTGTATGTTTAGGTTCAACACTGGGCTTTAACAGTTGCCGGTGGCAGGAGGTCAGGGATCTGCAGATGCTGATGACACATCCATGTAGGTTAGCATGGCAGACGTTTATCACCTCAGGCTGTATTATTTGAACAAGGACTCACTGCGGTGTAGTGGATGGCTAACACAGTGCTCTGCTACTTCATAGGCATGGCTCAGAAATGAGAGGGAGGGAAAGAGGGGAGAGAAACAGAGGCTCAAAGGGAAAGATAGCTAGAGAGAAAAAAGGCTCAGAGAGTGTCAGACGGAAAAAAAACAGGGAGCTGCTGAGGGAGGGAGGGATACAAAGGGAAGCAGAGATAAAGAGAATAAAAGAGCAGTGGGAGAGACTGATGGAGGGAAGAGAGATATGCAGAGGGAAAGATGGAGAGCGTAAAAAAGGCAGAGAAGGAATGAGAGGGAGGAAATGACAAAGAGATGCCAGGGGACAGAGGGAGAAAATGGAGAGAGGGCAAAAAAAAGATGCTGCAAAGGGATGAAATGGAGAGAGGAAAAAAAGGGGATGCAACACGGAGAGCAAGAGATAGTGATGTGTTTGTGTGGAGGGCGTGAAATGAAAAAGAGAGAGGGAAGAGAGAGGGTGCACGCACAGACACGTAAATAATGTGAAGCAACAACGGACTCGCTGTGCCCACAGAGGAGATAACCCAGAAGGCTATATTTAGCTCGTTAGGCCTGTCATCCACACTGAGGCCTGTTTCCACAGGCTGGAGCTCTGCTCACCATGCTGCACTGCTCCTGCCTTTACTATTCATCAGTGTTAAGCTCCTAAAAATCCAAGGTATGTAAGTGGGGAGATGGTTACTCAGAGTTATTGCTCCTAATGCATTAGGTTTAACAGCTTAAACTTATACTTAAACATACATTTTGTGTAAAAGGTGGCAGTCTTTCATGTGACGTTTTTATAAAGCAATGCAGCTAAGGCAGCAGCTCTTGGTGGGTCAACAAAAGGATGGTTGTTTCTGTTTCACTGCCTGTTTCATAATAATTTTATTTTATCATAATAATGACTCTTTATGGTGACACTTAACGTTTTAGTGTTTTTTTTTGCATCTTGTTGCATTCTTCATGTTCTTGCATGATCATCGCTCTGTTCTCTTGTGATGAAATGAGCTGCTCCATACTGCAATCTTCTGCTGGGAAACCTTGTGTCCTGGCGTTCATGTGAATATTACTCCGTGGCACACTCCTGAGAAACCACCATTCCACAAGAGATACTCCGGTCTCGAGGAACATGACAAAGAACATCACAGCCTTACAATATTAGCGAGGTGATTGGTTAACTTGTGTGTAGCTGAGCCATAATGACAGTGTTTATACAAGATTTTTTTGGGGGGAAAAGTCCAAATAGTTTTGTGGTAAACCACAAAGCAAAGCCACACAATTGTGAACACTCATATTGGGTTTTAGAAATATATATATTTTTTTGCATGTTTAATTATCATTGTCTGGGAAACACAGGTTGCACACATTTTTTTTTTTACATTTGTACTCAGGCTAATGATGATCATTAACTGGAAATGATAGTGCTGAAAAATACTAATAGACTTACAGTAATAGACTGCAAATGCCTCTGGTACATTTTAATTATCGGAGAGAATGTGACACAAACAAAGCAAATAAAGCTGAGTAAGAAATGGAGTGATACTGTTTTTGCTGAAAAGCTGTACGTTTCTAGCAGCCTTTTTGTGTTTTTTACAGTGGGTACAAGTTTCACTTGATCATGATGTCCAACTTTCTTAAAGTTGTTTTTTTTATTTTTTTTTTATTTTTATTTTTTTATATACTGGTGCCTCCAAACGCACACAAACATCAAGTGACCCGCACCGAGAGTGTCTGTGGGCGTCTTGCTCTTCCCTGGCTGTTGTATTTATAATTCATGGCTCTCAGATTGCACTGCTCTCCTGGAATTCCTCTGTGTGTTTTTAAATAAGGTTGCATTGTAGCCCTGGCTAATGAGGGGGTGTAGATGTGTCGGTCACATGCCAACACAAAGTGCAAGTTAGACTGCTGCCTGGAGAGCTGTGGTCACCCCTGCTAGCCTGAGCTTGATACTTACAAAGACGAGCTGCGTAAGCACGAGGCTCAGTGTGATGTGAAAAAAGACAGATTTTAATCATAAAACCCTCTTCGTAATATAAAAGTTAGATATTTGGTCCCGAGTCTCTTCCACCTGGCTAGACTTTGTGGTGTTCGTACTTGTTGCTCTAAGGTCTAAAAATTATTGATTGTGGTTTTATGACTGAAGGCTTTATGGTCAAATGTATAATCAATTTCTGTCCATATTTTCTGAATTAATGGCTTTAATCTCAAGCAAAAACCAAAAAGGTCCTGTTCTCCAGCTGTCCTCTCATCCTTAGTGTTGAACTCAAGACAAAACTCTAAACAGGGAGTAGAGTGCCTGGCCCCTTCAACACAGTGTATAAAAAAGACACGTCCGCTGGAGGGTGACAGCTCACAGTCGGAAGTTGCATTAGGTGGCCTCTCCATCACTGTGTTGTGCGTCTGTGTTTTAGTGAGGTACAGAGGAGCTACAGGGGTCCTCTGTTAATGAAAGGCCAAGCTGCTGGCACGAGTCAAAAATATTTTTGCATTAAAATTCATAATACGAAATAAGGATGACTCAAACCCTGGATATGTTGGATAGCGTATGTTCTGACAGAGCTGTCGTGCTTTTCGTGAAATTTATAAAGCATCAAATATCAAGCAGGCAGTGATGAGTGTCGATACCAGGCTGTCTTTGCAACATGGAAACGTCCTGAGAGAGCTCTTCTCTTTCAGCCACATTGTCATAATGACCAAGAGATCACCTGTTAGTCGCTAATAGTCAGACAAACATTTCACGACTTTGTTCAGGATCTAACTATACGGAAACAAGATTTGTTTATACTGTTTATTGTGTTTTCTCCTGGTACTACGACTTCCTCGTACAGGTCAAAGACATGCATGTAAGGTTGATTTGGTTTTCTAAATTGATGGAAGGTTTTAGAATGAGTGGGCATTGTTGTGATGGATTGGCGAAATGCTCAGGTGTTCCCTATTTCCTGCCTGCAGCTTTCCACACACACACACACACACACACACACACACACACACACACACACACACACACACCACAACCCTGTACAAGATGAAGGGGGTAGAGAGAGTGGATTGATGTTTGTACAGCACATAAAGTAATTAGATGTTTGCATAATCTCTAATGCACGCGTGTCTTCACCTACCAGCTCGTTGTAAAATTGATTCACAAAATAGTCGAAGTTTGACTTAAAATGAATCAAAGCCGGGCCACCATTAGTGAGTTTCTACTTTATCTGTTTTGGGATATGTACACACCAGTAAGGGGGATATTTTTTTGAGCCCCTCCTGAGTAGCTTTTTGCTACCTGTTAGGAATCCCTCAGATTCTCCAAACTGAGAGCGCTCTGACTGTTGCCTACTGCAAGTAAGACACTGACTACTAGTAAGTAACCCCACTTCAGGAACAACTGGATATCCCTTCAGTGACTACACCATTTGTGAGACCTCTAAAAACATGGCGATCACTTAAAACTGATGCATCTCTAAAACACACATTTGGACTTTCACCAAATCCGCCGCACCAGAAACTTCGCACGTGGTTGAGTGGAGGAGTGGACGTGTTTATTTTCACTTTAGAACGATGCTGCCTGGGAAGCAGTTGTTTTACTTCTCTGATTTATTGGTTTGTTCAGTTGCAGATCACTTTCTGTCTCTTGCTTCCTCATTTCGCTGTTGTTATATGTTCAACGGCAGCTGGGAATTCTACATGTTCTATCTTAGAGACCAAAAGGCAAAGTGACACAAATAAAAACCCTGATTTCGTGGGCCTAACTTGGGTATGTTTACCAAAACAGCAGCTTACACGGACAATACAAAAGCTTTTTTTTTGGTTTATTTGCATCTGTAGCAGTATGCATTTCCTACGTAATTAATTTGGTAAAATGCTGACATTAACTTTTTTTTTTTTTTTTCTAAGTACCACAGTGCTGCGTCATTCAGTCTGTGGTCATTTCTTAGAACAATGGGACAGTCTGTATGTGTGTGTATGTGTGTGTTGTCTCCCCGTGTGGCCCCTCAGGCAGGGATGAAGTGTGTGTGTGGATTAATGCTGCACTCTCAGCCTCTTACTCTTCTCCCAGCTCATCTGTCTGATTCAGGCTGACACACTGTGCTCTCTTCAGCAACATTACAGTCACAGACTGTTTAGGAAAGGGATGTGTGTGGTAGCGTTGTGAGTGGGGGTTGCTCAGAAGAAGAAAAAAAAAGCAGATGAAAGACATATGAAAGAGGGGCTCCGCAAGGGCACTGACATGGACAGCAGAACATTTGTGAGGGGGAAAAAAAATGACGTTGGCAAAGAGTGGGAGAGAAGAAAATGCAGAGACAAAAAGACACATTTTTGTTCTTGATTATGATAAAACAAAAGATGGGGGGGAAGAAATCAAACTGATGTAAGATAGCAGGACAGAAGGGGACGGAATCTGAACAGGGATTGCTTCTTGCTAAGCTAAATGCTGCTCTGCCAGCCGTTAGTGGGAGATGGCCAGGGGATTTAAGTATGGCCAGATGTAGGGAAGGATTGACTCTGTTTTAAGAGTCTTAAACCTGTCTGAACTGTCTGGAGGAGAAAAAACAAAGTATTCGTAAAGATGGACTGAATCTCCTGCAGAGAACATGCTATATGCATGTATTTATAAATAATAAACCCTTCAAATTGGAGTTTTGCGCTGGCCAGTTGCTCTGATCCTCGCTCTGATGAAACTAGTTGCAAGAGAAGCTGCAGAGGCTGAATTACTGCAAATTTGGTCATGGCATGCTATAGAAATCAGAGCCTTCTAACATGACCTCCTATGTAGTTAACTACATTTATTATAAACCGTGACCTTCTCTGATTTTTCTTATTGTTTGTTAAGTATTGTGGATTATGTTGCAATGTTGGGTGCTCATATTAAATCAAGCCTTAATTTGAAATATTGTCGTAAATGTATTAAGATCAATCCCAACGTGGTAAATGCTCAGGCCACAAATGTCTTTATGAGATCTTGAACTTAAACCATGAATGCTTGAATGATTGAAGGTGCACGCCTTCTAATCCCCCTTCCTACCCCCTGATTTAGAATTGTGTGGCAAAGAACACTTGGGTTGACATCTGCTCTGATGTGGAAATGCTTGTATGAGTCATACTTTGCTCCTGCTGCTTTTGTTACAGGACAGCTATATTACAAGCTGCCTATGCGACCACATCAATCAGAGGACTTGTTAATATCACCTGGGTTGGCGCTAGATTGGATCAGTTGGATGGGCACTAATGTGCTGTGATTTATTTCATTGCCAGACAAGCGATGAGGCTCTGGGCATTACGTGGCAGTCAAACGTGTCAGTTCTGCGTTGAAGGAACATTTTGACCAAATGCACCTGATACGTGATCACCCTGTGACTTTTTTTAGAGATCATTTCGGCCCTCTGTCTTTTGCATTGAGGACTAAGGATCGGATTAATTGGGCATGTTAAGGCAGTCGAAGTGTAAAAGCAACACCCCTCCTTGCTGCAGTGTCAGCACCGCAGTGCTAAACACGGCGAGCTGCACAGACAAGGTGGTGAAATGATGAAGTGCTCCTTATTGGCATCAGCTCACTGAATACCTGTTGATGTCTTTTACAGTGTTGTGGGTGTTTCGGTTTGTGCTTTAGATGATAAATAATGTTTTATTCCACGACTGCTTTGTTGTCATCAAAGCCACCGCTTGTCGACATTCATTCTCCAGTTCGCTCCATCACGGCAGCTGGTGCCTCTCCCCCAGTGGGCACAAAGGTCTGACTTTGAATTTTGTGTTTACAACTAGTAACAACTGCCCCTGCCATGCTAGTAATGGTAAAGTTCTAAGTAGCATGGCAGTTTAGCTCTCATGAGCTATGATGGAAATAAATAGTTTGATAACTGAGATAGAGAGGCCGAAATAAAATACTGGGAGTACTTGAGCAATGAGAAAAGCTCAGCCCCACCCTAAAGGTTCATGGTAATCTCTAAAGTATCTCCCTCCTCACCAAAGCAGGGTAAAATGTCTCCCCCAGAACTTTATTAACCCTGGTTGTTGCTGAGGAAGGAAATTACTCTCCACAAGCCCTGAGCTACTGGAAAACCTTTGAATGCAGCTATTTTTATTCAAATTTTTTTTTTCAACCAGCTTTTCTCTTGCGGAGTGGCCTAAACATGTCTGAAAAACTGAATGAAGCACAAATATCAGGTCACAGCACCCATCTAAAAGAAATTAGGTCTAAAAATGCAATAAGATGGTCTTGGACCTCGGAGTCACACCATCGCACTGCTCCCTTTGTCCGACTACCAACCCAAAAAATTTAGTCTGTGACAACCTGAACCAACAACACATGAACTCCTCTTAGATTATGCAATAGTTTTCATTTGCAAAGTAAATTTGATGTGTGCCTGTAATCGTTTGGTCATATGGGCTTAAATGTCATAACCAATCACAGAGCAGGTGTTTTTTTTTTTTTTTTTTTTAACTTTGTGTCAACCACACAGCAGATTAACCTTCCTTCTGGTCCAATCCCGGAATGAAAATTTAGGGCCTGAATTGAACTAAAATGCGTCCACTTTAGCACTGTGGGTACAGTATGTGTCTAAGTGTGTGGGTGGGCAGATGAAAGAGACAACTTCACCCGAGAGACATCTATGAACAATGCTTTTGTTAAAGCTCACACACCCACCCACATGCTGGAGTAAACACATGCCTGTAAGCTGCTCACACGCACACACATACACACACATACATGAATGTCCCATTTAGATAAATCACCTTGGATTAGACCCACTTCCTTAAAGCTTATTTTAAAATCTGCCAGCATTCTTTGCAGAACGCATGGAGGAGACGGAAAGAGAGAGACTGGCACCATCGCCTTACGCTCTCTCAACACCATGAAGGTGGAGGGAGGGATGGGGGGGGGGTGGGGGGGGGGGGGGGTATACGAGAGAGCAAATACTCCCTGAAGAATGAAGGAGCGTAAAGGAGGAGGGAAACACAGGAGTGAGAGAAGACAGAAACAGGAAGCAGTAGAGCTCAGCAGCTCGTTGAAAGAGATGCTGGAATGCTCTTGGTCTGTTTTGCCGTGATGATGACAGAGCAGTGTGTACGTATTAGTCGCAGATAGACGTTAGATGTGAGGCATGTTCAGAAGAGTGGAACGCTGCAGCACGATCAGATACTCAAGAGTTACACCGCAGCCTCGTTTATCTAAAGTATCCTGCGGAACTGACACGACGAGCCAAAAAGCAAAAGATGTAGAGCTGATAATGACCCTGAAAAAGACAAAAATTCATAAAGTCTCTATTGGAAAAAGTGTTTAAAGCTCCAAATATTTTATTCCTTTAAGTTTTGTACAAATAGAACTGCACATTTTTAAACTAAAAAAAGAACAAAATATATATATTTTTTCCTTCTCTAGACCTTTGATATCACATTATACTGATCAAATTCATTTTGGCTGGTATGTGTCTCAGTTCAGTCAATAATATATTTGTCTTCATGTTGAAGCGTGAACACTTTACACGCAGAGCTCATAGTTGTAATATTAGCTGCTCAAAGTGTCTCTTTCAGGTCTACTTATTATCACTTATTATCCTCTGGCCTTTTCTAACTTTGAATGAGTATCTTTTCCACTGAGGCGCTCCAAGCCTTTGTTCATAATATTTTGGGTCTTGTTGATATTTTCTCTGCCACCAACTTGATCTGAGATTTGTCTGTTTTTCCTTTAGTGGACAAATAACACATTGAACATTGATGACACAATCTTCCACATGCATTTACTAAATCAGTCATACCTGACATCACTGATGTCTTCTCTCATTTCAGATTAGAAAATGAAAAACACGCGTGCACAAAGGACACCTCAGCGCACACACACACACACACACACACACACACACACACACACACGTTCTGTTCCTTTGGTTTTTGTCTGGTCGTTCTCGGTATGTGACATCAGCCCAGCTGGCATTAAGGCCCCTCTGTTAGGCTCAACACATCACACACATACTTAGACACACGCACGCACGCATCCATCACCCGTGCCTCGCCGTCTGCTGCACACACATACTCAAAACTCACATAGACCATAGATCTTTCACAGAATGCTGAATGAGACCGCAGTGACACAACTGAGGGGTTTTATAAGGCAGAGAAGCAGGCAGTGGGGGTTTAATCGGAGGCTAGGCGAGCAGGATAGAATGAATCTGTTAAAAAGAGGCTACAACAGACAAAACACATAGAGGAGCTCTACAGTTTCAGCTGTGCAGAGCAAACTGTTATTAGTCATAGAGCAGACTCGTGCAGCTGTTTACGTAACCTAATGTAGGGGACTATGCAGTGCCATATTGTAATGTGACCTATTATTTAATCTGTTTAGGTTTTTTTCGACTCTGTTTGAACACGTTTGTGAAGTGGCTGACTGTATTTATCACCAAAATATTAGTAGAAGTCTATAGTGCGCAATGTTGGAGTAGAAAATAATTCGGAAAGAAATCAGTTGCGAGTTTTGACTGATTCTGTTTCAGCAGACCAGACTCGCAGTGTGTTGTTGTTGAAGTGCCGTTGCAGATGGCACAAACAGGACAATAGTCACTTCACTGCTGTCAGGCCTACTCCCACAGGACAACTGTTACTACATTTCCCTCACTCAGTCTGCTGTTTCTGCCTCCTCTAAGGAAGCCATCACTGTGCCAACTGCTTGTACAGTAAAGGGTTTATGTGTTGGTGGAACATTTTACTATTGGAACTTCTTAGTGATGTTGTAACTGTGGATCGTAGCCCATTAAAATCGTAGTTTTCTAATGATAAATCCTGCTGCCTTTTATCTGAGTATCTGTGTTGTGTATTTTAAACTGATCAACTCAGCTTTCAGTCCTGGCAGTATTTTATTGGTGGATAAAATTACGTTACACACTTATGTGTCATTTACACCGGAGTGTGTTTGAGTGTTTTTGAATCCTGTAAACCGCCTTCACATGTTGATCTGTGAAGACATGCCACGTGCTGTATGCTACGAATTTTTCAGAGTAAAAAGTTGTAAACTTTCTTGTAACGCAACCTTCATTTAACACGAACAAGGACGTAGAAAACAGTTTATAACAAGAATCGGAGCTACAAGCAAGTTAGTTTTATTCTGTTCAGTTCATTTTCATCTCCACATATTGGCGTCCGCTGGATTTGCACTTGATCTAAAGTGTCTCTTAACCATTTATTAAATGCTTAGAGCTCATAATGTTAATGCTGTATGCTGGCACAATTAAAGTATAGCGTTACATAGTTCCTCCTTTTTACATATTTTCTCAAAGTGCGGCAGAAATACAGAGCAGCAGCAAAATGGAAGCACTCAAGTAAAGTACTGTGTCGTCAGAGCCTGACAGGAATTCAAGGTGGCATTGGCTGAAGCTTTTCTCTTGCCTTTTACCCCCCTCCTGATCTTAGTGGTACATAGCTGAAGATGACTGTGAAATGCAGTGATATGAGCGGAATTTTAAATCAACAGTTTCCAAAGCTTTGACAAAAGTGAACTGAACACCTTTCCTTTCAGCCTGCTGACTTTCAGAATGTACAGTGGTATTCAGGACTCCTCAGCTCTGGCCCTCTTGCTCTGCCTCTGGCTTTGTGGAGCAGTGTTCCCATCAGACCTTCATTACATTCCTCTGATGCTTTGCTGTGCTGTGCTGGTTGTATGCAAAAGTTCGGATACGTGGGGCAAAATCTTTCATGTTGATTTTTGAAGTGCAAATATTAATATCGGAGGACTGTGAGAGCCACTCCAGCAGCTTGGTGTTTATTGGATTATTTTCCTTTTTTTTCTTTTTTTTTTTTTTTCTTGGAATGCTTCCCATCATTTGGATCATCCCTGCAACAGGGAGTTGCTGACCCATCCCTCGTTCTGTCTGTGCTCTGTTTACTGTAAAACCACCTGCACGAAAGTGGAAATTCTCCACCCACATGTGAAAAGAATTTCAAGTGTTATTTCTATTAAGTGCCGCTCACATTTTTTTCTTTAAAAATGCTTTTAGTGATTGTTGTCAAAGTTTATAGTACTTACTTCCAGAAAGACTCTACCTCATCCTTATGATGGGAACATCTTGTGGAGCAGACAGAGTTCTGTTTGGATTGCTTAGATTAGATTAGATTAGATTAGATTAGATTAGCTTTATTGTCCAAAGAAAATTCATCCTTAGTACAATGTTAAAGGGCGTTCCCTAAACGTATACATTCAACTGTATAGTCATCCACTACATTTCTCAGCTGCTCAAGTGAGCAATGTTACTCACACAGTTGTGTTCTAATACTGGAGATTTTGGTTTTGTTGCAGTCAACTGTAGGTGCAGTCGGGAAAATTGAGCCATCACGTGAAAAAGAGGATGTGAAGGAGGATGGAGGTGTGAGGGGAGAGATGAGAAATGCAGAGTAATGGCTGAGAGGTGGAGAGGCTGATGGCCTCGACAGAGGGAGAATAAATAAGGCGAGACAGACAAGGAACTGAGCTAAAAAGACTGGGAGGGCCAAGGAAAGGTGCAGTGATGGAGAGGTGAGGAGAGAGGCCGATGAGAGATGGTGAGAAAGGGAGAGGGAGAACAAAGAGAGATGTCATGTCTTTCATGTTGAGAGGGCAGGAGGAAAGGCAGCGCTGGAGGCACAAAGAGCTACTCGAGTATGTTTACTCTTGTGTGTGTTTTCAGTTGCGTGTCTGCCTGTGTGACGCACGTGCATTTTTCCATGTGAAAAGAGATTCAAAGATCGCATGTGTTTTTGTCTGCATGAAAACAGTTTTTTCTTTTTTTTGCCAGTCTGTCCATGAGAGAATTGGAAAGAAAGGAGAACTAAACACACAGCGGAGGTGAGCTTGATGAGGGGAGAGAAAAGAGAAAATACAGATACAGCGCTTGACAAGGATCTGAGAGAAGTGAGGGAGCCAAGTAGAAAATGGCAGTAGAGTAAGAGAAGGCATTAAACCGAGACGGAGCATAAAAGAGAACAAGATTAATGGAAATAGCTAAAAGGGTGAAGCAAGAACCAGAAAGTAGACTGTAAGGGGCAGAGACAAAAAAAGATGCTGCAGATGGGTTCAAAACAAGAGGCTCTTAAAAGAGACATTGAGAGAGGACAGAAAGGGGGGAAAAAGAGAGAATAATTGGCTAGAGAGACATTTTCAGTGTCAAAAGGAGGGAGTAGGAGAAAATTCACAGCACACGGTGAGTGATACACTCGCCTGCTTTTCCCTACGTAAAACCGAGGTCACGGCTAAACACAAAAGCAACGAGGCTAAGATTATGGGTCGCGGTTTAAAGGAACCGGCACTTGTTGTGGTTTCTCCTTCCAGAGAGACGCACACTTCTCATCCAGCACAACCTCTTCTCCAAGTGCTAATGATGTCACTCCGCATCCGTCATTGCTTCAGATAAACAAGTAATAATTAACACATCCAGTGGAGGCCCCCGAGCGGGCAGAGTTAGCTCTGGAAATAATTGGACTCAATTTTAATTATTTTAGCTGTTTACCAAAACATTTTTAAGTAACAACAAAATAATGAATATGGGTTTAAAGAGCGGACATTCGGCTTTAAGGGTATTTACATCCAAGCGGGGATGTAAAGGATGTTTATGGCGGGTAGAACCTTCTTTTTCAGGGCTCGAATGGACACTTTCACCCAGCCATAAAGTTAATACATTTAATACTCTTGCAAATTCTTGGCAGGTGGCTACAAAATACAGGCACATCACAGAGGAATGGGCTTCCTCCACCGGCTCACTTTGCCAGGCCTTTACTGCCGCTCTCCTTAGTTTCACCATCATCAAGTTAAACCGTTTTTAGCTCAAGTGATTGACTTGACTGCCGCTTAACACCGCGGATGCCATTAAAGTCTTCTTTGCTGCATTTAACAGAATCTTAGTAGAGGGTATATGCCTAAACACTGCACAATTCATCCAGTTGCTGCTGTCCTCTGGCACATCATCAGTAAAACACCACTAAAGCAGGGCCACTGGAGGCCACGCTCATCCTCATCCTCTCACACTGCCTCCTCGTGTTTTACAGATGACGTTGCATCCCTCACATCACGAGCCACTCCAAGTCCTCTCTATACTTACTGCACAAAACACCCAGAGCGCTTCTGATGGAATGGTCTTTGGATGCAAACTGTTTCATTTGCATGCAGAGCTCCTGTGACCATAAGCTGTGGGTTCACAGCACAAGCCTCCAAATTCAAATGGAAACCATTTGCCTGCTGAATTGATCCAGGAATAAGGAAAGAATAGCTGGCAGCTGTCCACGAAACGGCATTTGAGTCATTTGCCAACAATTTTTTTTTTTTTTCATTTCAGTTTTACATATTCAAAAGTTCCAATTTAAAAAAATGGATAACACTGACTTTATATGAATTAAATAAAAAATAACTTAAAGCCATCATTATCAGAACCTTTTTTGCATACATCCAAATATGGAAGGGATGTCAGTGTGACTCCTGAAAGTCTTTATCAGTGAATGAAAGAGGAAATATTTCAGAAGGTATTATTAATCGTATAAATGTTGGTTAGTTGGTGGCGGGTTCTTTGTTTGGTTGTTCTTTTTGTTCCATTTTTCAAAGCTACGGTCAAATACCGGAAACTCAGTCCGCTGTGTTTGACTTTTTATTTGAATAAATACCTGACATTGCCACTGAAGCAGTGAAATATGTCAGAGCGTGTCGAAGCCTGAAGGGAAAAAGTAGCGAAACCTTCACATGAAAATGTATCGAGCTTCTTCAAATTCCTTTTTTTATTCTGTATTTGATTTATTTGGCCTTTTATGTATAATGTAGCAATCCGGAAATAATCTTTTTCAATGTATTGTTGACCTCGTACATAAATATGATAAGTTGTGCTTAATTATGTTCATGACAGTAAAGTGAACTTGAATTCAAAGTCAAATGCAAGGTTACATGCGGATAGAAAATTGGAATTACAGAAAATTACTTAAAAGGAGCAGGAGAGGAGAATGAAAGAGCACCTCACAGCCAGAAAAAGAAGGAAGGGAATAACTAGAGAGACGCAGGAGGGGGGCGGCTGCCTGACAGCCCGACAGCCCCTGAAAGATAGAGATTGCAGTGCGAGGGAGGGACTGAATGAGGCGGGGAATAAATGGAGAGAAGAGAGTGCTCGAGTGAAAATGAGCAGGAGAATACAGAGAGGGAGGGAGGGAGAGCCATGTCTCACTCTCATCAGTCAGAGCTTTGCCCATCCTGTGGCAGAGGATGCCTTTGTCACCATGACGAATCCTCGCTGTCTGTGTGCCACTCGCCTGCTAGAACATTACTGATGCACACACAGAAGGGAGACAACCACACATTTAGGAAGTACATGCGTGCTGTGGTGGTAGCATGCAGCATTTAGCATAAACACACACACACAGGTGCATAATACACAGGTACACAATCCGGTTCTAACAGGAGCACAACATGCTTGAAAGGGATATGTTGAGTTACTAACTCCACTTAACAGTGCGTATTAACATGTGATGTGGATGCATTACCTGGATTAGGGCAACAACTTGTGATTATTTCTCAGCTAATCAGTCTTCTGTCAGTGAATAATTTTCTCTGTAAACTGCAGTGAAGCAGTGTTTCCTGAAGCTGAAGTCGGCTCATTCTTAACTTAACTGAAAGTTCGTAAACCATCTGAATCATTTAGACCATTTTAGAATTCAGTTTAGTTTAATAATCTTGGATAATTTTGTATTGAGAATAACCCTAAAATGATTACTGTGGAAAACCAGGTTGTGGTGCTGGAACCAGTGAATTGGCAGGTTTTTGTTTTTTCTTTCTTTCCTTTTCTTAAATTTCTTACAGTTGGTTCAATGATTAATCATTCTGACTGTTTAGTCAGTCACATGGATGATGCCATACGTGAGTCACTATCTTTGTCCCTTTTGTTAGGGAAAGTATTGCTGTTTTATGGGTTCCAAGACATTCACCTTGCAAGGCTTTAAACTATGTGCCTGCGACCGCAGTTGTTTGGACTGATCTGCGACCTTTACGAGCGGCTACTGGGGGATTTTTCTTTGTCTGGTGACAGTCGACACCAGTGGCTGTCCGGGTAAATGCTGCTATAATATCAGTTATATCAGAACCGAAAGGTATTTCTTCGTCAAAAGAAAACGACACTGAGGGCTTTTCTCTCCAGAAAAGGTGTTATTGCTCCTCTCCTGACTTGCTTCTGTGAGAGTTTTATTTATCAACTCGAAGATAACTCTTACCACACTGTGATGCACTGATCCAGTCACATGCCAACACAGTTTTGACTGCCCGCCTCCCCCTTTTCCAAACATCATGCATCAACATCCAGCAGCACCCAAGATTCTGTGAAACAAACCATCTGGCACATCAGGTTACCAGGAGAGGCCCCATGTGCTGAATTTGGCAGCATGAGGGTGAGGTAACAATTGTTTGGGTGGATTTTTCTTCTTGAGAATGAGGCAACATTATACAGTCTTTATAGCGAGCTGAGATGTGGTCACAACACGAGCCTTCAGATGTGGTTTGGCCGGTGTGATAGCATTCCAGTAACATTGTGTTTTTTGCGAATATACATCTTGCATTACAATACTTTTGCTGAAAATATCCAGGCACAGACTTCCTGCTAATGCTGCACATGTTTGGCAGATTTTCTTTTCATGCCTGGATTATAGACACAGATACGGGGACAAGGAGCTTATTCGGGTTAGGGTTCGGAGTCTTCATCACTCTGTCACCAGGTATGCGGTAGGCGTTCACTGCCACGCCTACGCTCACACTGACAGTGGAAAAAGCAACAAACTGTAAACACGCACGCATGCTCGTGCTCATTTGACAGCTGTGTATCGACGAAAATACAATGATGGTCAAACGCCCTGACACATACACCAACAATGCAGAGACAGGGAAGCCACCTAATGTTTTGCCAAGACGTAAATACCTCGTGACACAGACCCACGCACTTGTTGTACTTCTCACACACACACACACACACACACACACACGCACTTTCTGTCTCTCCCATCTTTTCCCTCTTTTTCTTTCTTTCTTTCATTAAAACCACAGTGACAAACAGCAACATATGCGGCTTTGCTGAGCAACAGATGTTCATTGTGAGATATTGTTCAAAGCTGAATGTTAATGTGTGTCATGAACAAAATGCCAATGATTCTGAAATTTGTTTTTGTCTCCACAGTACTATGAAATGTCCTACGGGCTCAACATTGAGATGCACAAACAGGTAAGAAAGTCGGTGTTCACTGTGTTAGGATGTCCTCACGCTGTCAGATCGCTGCTGGTATACTTGGAGGCGGTGTCTCTGTGCACAAGTGTTGGTGTGTTTCTGGCTCTCTGTGCAGATGTTGCTTTTATTAAACGGGAAAAGGTTGCAATTATTGCACACGTTTCGGTGCCGGTGGGTTTACGTCATAGTCGCTTGTCCTCTCATATACAGACAGACAGGCAGATTAATGTCGAGGCAGAGCGACAAGAAAAGGCTGATGTGAAACCTGTTCTAGCTGATAGACCTCCATGCAGATAGACAGAATCATTATCCAGTTGAATGGCATTTCCTTTAAGGTGACTGCCTGTGTCTCCCTCCTCCCCTTTCTGCATCTATCTATCTGTCATGCTAACTGGCTCTCTTAGGTGGAGTCAGACGCCGTCATGGAGGATGAGACAAGAGGGGGTTCATTTTTCACATTTTACAATGAGCTCTTGGCGTAGACCTTCAGAAAGCAGCTCATTGTTTGAGACGGTCTGTGAAACGCCTTCAAATGAAAGCTTCTGCACTCTGCACTTTAACCTCATAATCATTGTGTCATTTAGCTATCAAGGTAATTATAGCACTGAGACATCAAACAGTGGGTTTCTGTCCAAACACTGAGCACAGGCTCCAGAGAGCTTTAGATTCCACTGCTGGCTTAAGTTGGCCCGCTCTCGAAGTTATGTATGAGGAAAGATGAGTGATTTTGACTTTTCTGTTGTACTGTTAGTGTCTTCCAGGGGGGGCGTCTGACCGTAACACTGCATTACACTCTGATAAAATGCTGAACCTGTCTTTCATTTAACTATTGGATTAAAGTAAAAAAAAAAGGCATGAGATGCCGTGCATCAGTAGTAGTTTTTATACTTGTAGCTTGTCTCTTAGGCTGTGCTTTGGGTTGGAAAACGATACTTGCACTAAAAGGAGGTACGGGGAGGTTGTGTCTATTTTAGGTGTAACAGCTTTATAATCACATGAAACATATTATACAAACCATTACCTGAGGCTTTACATCACAATATCGCAATTCCATCAGTCTGGATCCCGCAGTTGTTTGGATTCAATGCGTTTTACTCGAACTAGCATTTACATGACATGTTTGTGAGTTGCCTTGACGCCATCATAAATCTTAAGGCTTGCCTTCATTAAAGTTAGCTGTTCTGCAACGACTTGGACTGATGTTGAAGTGAATGTTTTCTTTTTTTTAAAAACCAAAGCAGACTTCAGTGTTTTTTCTGCATTATACCAGAATCCAAATTCAGCTTCAGGACTCATTTTTATGAACCCCTGTGAAAAAAAACTTTGGCACTAAACAAATGTTTGAGTTGTACTTTTATCACAAAAAGAGAAACTATGACTCTGCAGGAAAGGGAACAGATAAAGAGACGCAGAGGGAGGGAGATGGCTGGCAGCAAAGCCAGGCAGTGTTGGACTGTCAGCTCTTGTTGCCAAAAAGAAGAAGAGGACTGGGGTGCTGGCTTCACCTCTGAGAGATGGAGTTGGGGAAGGAGGAAGAGGGGAGGATGGCAGAGGGAAGGAGGCCAAGTGAAGGGTGAGGGTGGAAAATGGGAAGAGTGGGAGCAAAAGTGTAGATAGTGAGGATGACAGGAGGAGACCAAAGAGCTAAATTCAGGCGAATAGGAGTTCAAAAAAGGAAGAAAAAAAGAAATGAAAGAGCTGATTGATGTTGGAAACCAAGAGCAGCCAGCAGAGGGAATATGAGGAAGAGTGGAAGAGGTATTCTTCTGTGCAGTGGGGAGTGAAAAAAGGGATGTCTGGAAAAAAGGAAAACAAGAACAGTAGAAAGGGACGTGGGAGAGATTCGAGTGAGACGGCCATTAAAAAGGAAGCATCACAGACATAAAAACAAACCGGAGCTAAAGTTGAAATTGAATTAAAAGAAGAGGGCGGGGAGGGAGTTTTTTTAGATAAAAGTCTTAAAAAAAAAAAGGGAAAGAATGATACAAGGAGGACAAGGACAGCGCACAGAAGGAAGTTGTTGGAAAATAAGTGGTTCTAAGTGGAGAGGGGTTGTTTGATTTAATAAAAGACTAATAACAGTGCAAGAAGTAGAGATCGGGGTGGAGAAAAAAGACATTTAAGAGTGAGAGAGATGGAGAAACTGAAAAAGATGGAGGGGATGGGAAGGAAAGAGATTAATTGAACGGATGAAAGAGAAGAGGGTAAACAGGAAGGATAGAGCCTTAGAAGAGACAGATAAAGACCTCATAGAACAGATGAAGGGGGGAAAAAGAGCTGGAGATGAAATGAGAGCCAAGAAAAGAAAAGCAATGGAGGGAGGCAGAAATAAGGGAGACACGCAGACAGAGAGAGACATAAAGGGAGGAAGAGGAGCTTTGAGCTGTAGAGAGAAATAATGAATCATGAATAGATTTAACAGTATCTGCTCTTATTTCCTCCTCCTCCTCCGTCTCCCCCCTCCAGCTTCTCCTAACATCCTGTTGAGATCACCGTATAGCCTCGCTCTCCTCCCCGTCTCTTTCTTCAGCACGCTCTGTCATTATCAGTGGCAGGGCCATCTCATGTCCCGGCATTAATTGAGCTGCAACAGTCATCTCTTGCTTTCATACCCTTCCTCTGAGCCGCTTTTGATTATTTTCTCTACCCATCTCTCTCTCTGTCTCGCTCTACTCCTCTCTATATCTCTTTAAATTTCCTTCTTGCCCTTTATCTTCAGCCCCTTTCCTCTCGTTCACTCTCCTCTTCCCAACGTTCCTCCCTGTCTGTGATGATTATATCCGAACAGTATGAAGGCGCAAGAAAGATAACATCTCCTCCCCTTCTTTTCTGAGCTGTATGGATACAGTGACCTGCGTGCACACTCACATCACATTATCTCACTCGGTTCATTTCCATTATCATATTGTATATTCATATATACTGTGAATCCCCTGGAGCAGTGTGGGAGGCTATAAGAGCTTCACACTACTCTCTGTGGTTGTTCTATATTCATTGAGATAACACTTCTAGGGCTGTGCGCTTATTGCACGTGTCCCCAGTGCTGTGCATATGCACAACATGTATATTCATAGTTTTTGTTGATCAGCCATACACTGCGGGCTGCCAGTTGTTGTCACAGGTGAGCGTGCAGATGCGATGCTTTGTGGTTGGGAGGTGTGCAGTGATTAGATTGAAGTTCCTTTTCATTGGCAGTTAATTAACGCAGCAGGATAATGGCAGATGAGATGAAGAGGAGAGGAAGCTTTGTCAGGCACGTGTCAAGCAAGAGCTATCGGCAAGCCAAAGGCTTCAGACTGAGAGCAGCCGATAGAATCTGAAGGTGCGGGAAGGCGGGAACGCTGGAAAAGCACCCGAACAGAGAAGCATCGGTCCTGGCAGAAGCATGACAAAACATCAATGATCAAGCGTCGTTGTGTAGGGGTCGTGGCTTTTTCCTTCATGGTTCGCCATCTTTGGCTCTCGTGTTTGTTATCATACTGCGATACCTGCAGCGCACCATGAGCGCAGGAGATGACGGCTGAGACCCACTGAAATAACTGACAGATCGCGTGTATGCATGACAATAAATCTGATCTGATCTTAATCTCAAAATATACATCAATCTCCCTTTGTTTTAGGTTCAGGACCACTTCATCTAAATTTGTGTATCTCTGCCAACACCACAGCCCTTTCTTGGAAGTTACAGCGATGACCATAATGATGGTTTTTGTCAGTATTAACCTTTTTTAAGATACTGGAACAATAATACCCTTTAAAGGAAATTGTGGAACATGAGGGCAAAGAAGCAGAAGGTTTAAGCTCTCACCTGATATTTGTTATTTAATGTTTGTAGTGTCTTTGCAGGCCAAGAAATGAGACGTTATAGAGAGCAGTTTTAAGTTTTCTAGTAAACCTTCAGGTTTCAGAAGGCTTCTTTTTAACAAAAGCTTCAGGTTGGGTTGCAGGGTAGCTTAGTTGGTTAATCAGGCCCCACATGTACAGAGGCTGACAGTCCTCGTCACAAAAGGGTTTGTATCCCAGTCCGTGGCCCTTTTATCCCCTTCTCTCTCCAGATGCTTTCCAGTTCTCTTTTCACAGTAGAGAAAGCTTATAGAATCTTTAAAAAAAAAAAAAAAAAAAAAAGAGACAAAGCGTCAGGGATAACGAGTTAAGAAATGAGCAAAATAGAACATTTAATTTAAGGGGATTACTAAATTGTAAATGAAACCAGATTCTTTTAAATGTTTTGAAAAGTGTATTGGAAAATGACATCTTCACACTTTTTAAGTGTGAAGCTAAAACAAAAGTGATAGACCTATGTGTAGAATATCTTATCTTCCTACTATCTATGCATTTTTCATACCGCCTTATCCTCCAGGGTTACGGCAGCGCTGAAGCGTACTGCAGCTGCCACAGGGCGAGAGGCAGGGTACACCCTGAACCGGTCACCCGTCCAACACGGACACAAACGGTTGATTTAGAGTCGCCAATAAGCCAAAGTGTGGTTTTGGACTGTGGGTGAAATCTGGAGTACACACGCACGCATGCATGGGGGAGAAAGTTAAGACTCCACTTAGAAAGGCCCCAACCAAGATTCCAACCGGAAAGCTTCTTGAGTTGAGGCCACAGTGCTAAACTCTCTTAGCCTCACCACAAAAAAGAAAAGGAAAAAAAATCTCAAAAACTACAAAAAAAAAGCTAAAGTATAAAGATTAAATGCGTTTGCTTATGGATTAGATGCATGATGCAGCATCTTACTGCACTGGATGGCCTTAAACAGTTTACCTTGGAGTTGGAAATGCGAGCATATGTCTTTTCCTGTGTTTTGTGATACAAGCGCACAAACTGTTCATCTACACAGTTTTTTAGGTACATTCATGGGCTGGCAGGGAAGTTACGGTGGCAGCATTTCAGTAACTGCCTGGGTGAGTTTTCACCTTTGATCTGACACTGAGCCACCAAAAAAAGATAAAGATTAGATGACATGAGGTGTAAGGTACACAGTACAGTCTTCCTGTGAGAAATCTCTTTTGTGTCTTCATTATACCTAAAAGAGGAAACGGCAGTGGATGAGACGCATAACGATGATAGTTCATCTAAATTGACAAAACAGAGAGTTTAATGCCGAATGAAAATAAAGCTGTTATTCAGCTTTCCAGTTAAACTTGCAGAAATGCAACAGAATAGCCCAACATACAGTTTAACCT